>NC_085867.1:41808982-41816482 GCF_034702125.1 Engraulis encrasicolus
AGGAGAGGAGAGGAGAGGAGAGGAGAGGAGAGGAGAGGAGAGAGGAGAGGAGGAGAGAAGAGAAGAGAAGAGAAGAGAAGAGAAGAGAAGAGAAGAGAAGAGGAGAGGAGAGGAGAGGAGAGGAGAGGAGAGGAGAAGAGGCGAAGAGAGAGGAGAGGAGAGGAGAAGAGAAGAGAAGAGAAGAGAAGAGAAGAGGAGAGAAGAGGAGAGAAGAGAAGAGAAGGATGAAGACAGAAGGAATGCAGAAAGCAATAACAACAGAGAGGGAGAGAACACACTGAAAAACTGACTGGCTGTGTCTGTGTGTGTGAGAAAGAGAGAGAGAATGCGTGTGCGTGTGAGTGAGAGTGTGTGTGTGTGTGTGTGTGTGTGTGTGTGTGTGTGTGTGTGTGTGTGTGTGTGTGTGTGTGTGTGTGTGTGTGTGTGTGTGTGTGTGTGTGTGTGTGTGTGTGTGTGTGTGTGTGTGTTTTTGTGTGCATGCCAGTGTGTGTGTAAAGACACATTAGTAAAAATAGAAATGCCGTATCATTGTCAGAAGGAATTCACCTTATAACACACGCACACGTACACAAACACGCGCACTGTACACCTTTGCAACTTTTATTTGGCATAAGCACAAATCACAGGTCTGACACACGCTGCTCTAAAGAGGCTCTACAACTGGTGCAAAACAAAACCAACTGTGACTGCTGCAGTACTCACAGGGAGGGAGAAAGATAGAAGAGAGGGTTAAAGGGACACTGTGGAGGAAATGGTCAAAAAAGGTACTGCAACAATACTAATCATTGAAACTGGGTTGCCTATTGCCAAATTTGATCTTTACATGAAAGTTTACTAAGTAATAAACAAATATTTAATAGTATGGTCCAAGAACAGTCATTTTTGCAGCTAAAAATGGCTATTTTTGGAAATTCAAAATGGCGGACCATGGAGAAGATCCCCCTTTTCATGCATGAAAAGTGCAATTTTTCCAGTCATAATGAATATTTAGAATTTGATGGTGGGGGTAAGTATTCATGAAAAAGGTAACATTAGTGAATGGGCAGCATGAATTCTGGAAATAAACAACTAAAAATCTCACACAGTGTCCCTTTAAGGAGGGTAAAAAAAGAGATGGGAAACAGAGAGATAATGACAAACAGAAAGGGGGGGATGAGAGAGTCATCAACAGAAACAAACGACTGGGCAAAAGGAAATGGTCAAGAACACACACAAAATGACAAAAACTAGCAAGGTCGCCGTGCCCAAAAAGTAGCAATCACTTGAGGTAATAATGAAAAAGGAGGCGCACACAAGGCTTGTGTGAAAAATGTATATTGTAGCTAGGGCTGGGCAATATGACAATATATATCGTCAGGGCTCCAGACTAACTTTTTGCACTGGTTGCACTGGTGCGCCTAAAAATTATTTTTAGGTGCACCAGCACAAAATTTAGGTGCACCCACATGTTTTCACCTATGCCCACACACACACGCACCTCAGCTTTAATTAAAAAAAATATATATATATATAATAACAGTAATAATAATAGTAGGCCTATAATAATAATTATTATCATTATTATTATTTTAAAAGACCTGGAGCCTCCCTTGTGCTATATGCTATCCAAATGTGCTCCTTAAAAGACAAATGTGCTCCTTAAAAGACATGACAGTAGGCTACCTAACTAGGCCTACCACATCTTGGCTACAGGTAGGCTAAGCTTTAATTTTCTGCAATAAGACTACACACACGACACAAGCACAGGGTTCCAATATGAAGATAGATAGATAGATAGATAGATAGATAGATAGATAGATAGATAGATAGATAGATAGATAGATAGATAGATAGATAGATAGATAGATAGATAGATAGATAGATAGATAGATAGATAGATAGATAGATAGATAGATTTGGGTTTTGTATTTCCCCATTTTTGAGCGCTCTGCATGATGATTGTGGACGGTATCAAGCGCTATACAAACACGACAGCACAATTCCGTGCGCTCTCTCTCTCTCGCTGTCTCAAGGTGCCTGAACGATGCCTTGCCGACAGATAGGCAGTAATTAGTCGCTATAAAAAAAAACTTTCACAGAAGTTCCGAGAGATAGCGTGTCACCTGTTGTTTGGCCAGCTCTGCCCGCACGGCTGAAACGGGCCATTCTCCGCGCACCAGTCTGTGTTTATGTTGTGGCCAATTGTGTTTGTGTGGCTATGTTTAAAACATCCTCAAGCCATTTCGTTTTTCCAGGGATTGTAACACTCTCGTCCGTTTCAACAGACGTTGAGAACACTAACTCGCTAGCAGCACATGTGAACTCGCTCGGATACCGGTAGTTTAGCGACTTGCGAAGTCGAACATTCTATTCTGAAATGTCGCCATCGGGCTGCCTGTCAGCGAGAGGGAGAAAAGTTCAGCGGAGTTGAAGGAATGACCGCATTGACGCGTTTTATTTTGTGATGAGTCACTACTGAAGACTGGCTAATAATTGTATGCCCATTAAAATGGGTGTTTAGCATTGCCTATTCATTTTGTTCTACTGATGGCTGGTCGCACCGGTGCGCCTAAAAATATTTTTTAGGCGCACTACTGAAAAAAATGGGCGCATGTGCGACCAAATTGGTAGCAATCTGGAGCCCTGATCGTTATCGTGATATAAAAGTGTATATCGTGACCTTTCTCCTATATCGTTTATATCGTGATATTCAATTGTATAAAATGGATAAAATTACTATCATTTAATTACATTTCATGTCGTCACAGAGCACATTATAAGTTCATGTAACTGTAAAAATAAGAATAAAAAGATCCATTTTAAAGAAAGGTTGTTTTGCGACATGAAAAATTAAGAGCAAATAAAGACAATAACTGAAAACGTATGCAATTGTGCTATATCATGATATATATCGTTATCGTGATAGAAAGCAATCCATATCGTGATATAGTTTTTTTCCATATCGCCCAGCCCTAATTGTAGCCGGACATTTGCAACAGAAGTCAGAGGTTAGAACTGAAGCTAAAGACATTTCGGACCTAGTCCATTCTCAATGTCTCCAGACAAAACCACACACGAAAAGGGCAGGCAAGAAGATGGAAGCGATGGATGCCTTATTTTATCCTGAAGGAAAACAATGACACTGAGCACCATGAATTGAATTGCATCCAGTGCTTGAACACAGGTCAGTGGCTTGGAAGGAAGCATCGACAGAACAGAGTAGAACTAAAGGAAGGGCAGGGAACCAATCACTGCCACTCACATGCATCCTGGAACTTTTCTGATACGCCGAAACATCTGGAGCTAGCCTTTTCTGTAATCCCGCATTACGATAATCCAGCTATAGCTTAGTCTACGTCGTTACCTTTACCGCAGGGTCAGAATTAATAATGCTTTAGTAACGATGGAAAGATAATGATCCCTTGATGTATACGGGGGAGAGAAACAGATCAGAGCGAGAGAGAGAGAGAGAGAGAGAGAGAGAGAGAGAGAGAGAGAGAGAGAGAGAGAGAGAGAGAGAGAGAGAGAGAGAGAGAGAGAGAGAGAGAGAGAGAGAGAGAGAGAGACGGCAGACTCTTGACTGTTAGGTAAAAAAAAAAAACTCACTCCCTACACTGACGCTCACATACACACAAACACAACACAAACCAGCCTGTGTGTGCAAACTATGCAAGCAGAAACCACCACACCAATGTCAAACGTGCATGTCTATACCATTTGTTACTCCCCTGAGCGACGCCTGCGGTGTCGAGGGAGGAAATAAAAACACATCTAAAATGTCTTCATTCACCTATGGCTAGCTGTGGCGGCTAAATTCCCCTCGTGATGGATCGCCCGCTGCCTCATCATCTGTGGCTGCTGCTGCGATGGGGGGGGTGACATTTGTCACAGTAATGATGTCTGGCAAAAGAAGCAGGGGGGGTCGTGATGGGGGGGGTTGGGGGTGTAAGCAGGGAGGTGTGGCACACTCACACACACACAAATGCAAACACACATACACACACTCACTGAAACGGACACACACGGACACACGGACACACACACACACACACACACACACACACACACACACACACACACACACACACACACACACACACACACACACACACACACACACACACACATACGCACAAATACACAGACGCACACACAGACAGACATACAGACACGCACACACGCTCAAACACACACATAGACACGCGCGGTTAGACCACATATTGAGGCATTAACAGACTGGCTTTCAGACAGGGGGGGTTGCAGGGGGTGTGGGCTTAGACAGTAGGCGGCAGGGCAGTGAGGCAGGCACACAAACACCCACGCAGGCAGGCACCACATAAAATTGAGGCATCCACGCAAAACTGGCTGTCAGACAGGGCGGGTGCATGGGGCTTTAGATCAGCATGCACACAGAAACACACACACACGGCACAGCCACATATCACCACATATTAAAGCATCGATCCAACAGGCACTACTCCATCACAACACTAAAGCAGCTCATTTTCTCCTGTTTTCTTTTTTTTTCCCGTTGTCAAAACATAGCCTAGCTATTGTATCCCCTAAGTGATGAGAGGGTTGAGACAGGCACACATAGCAGAACACACACATACCAGCACATATTGAAAAACACTGACTGAATAAGCACAACTCCCAACACGCTAAAGCAGCTCATTTTATGTTTCTTTGTCATATCATAGCCTGGTCTATCCTGGCTGATGAAGGGGTTAGGACAGGCACAGGGAACACAACACACGTTGAGACATCGACCGCATGAGCACTACTCCATCACGGCACTAACTCAGCTCATTTTTTCCTGTTTCCATTGTCATGACATAGCCTGGGTCTGTCCTCTGGCTGATGATCTGGTTGGGAGGACAGGCGCAGGACAGAACACACACACATACCAGCACACATATTGAAACATCAACCGAATGAGCACTACTCCATCACCACACTAACACCGCTCATTTTTCTGTGCTTCTTTGTCACGGTGTAGCCTGGGTCTCCCCTCTGGCTGTGATGGCTGTGTCTCGCTGCACTGAGGGCTGCAGTTTTCCAAGTCTACGTGTGTGGCATAATTTTCCACCACCCTGTCTCCCCATCCAGATTATTATACACGGCCTGTTCCTTTTGTTTCTAGAAAGAAAAAACCTCAAAAGTCTGACCAAAGAACTATTTTTTTGCACTGTAAAAAGGCTTGAAGCCCTTGAAAAGACTTGTCGACTGAGAGGCGGAAGAGCACACAGTGATCCAGCCAGACCGCAAATTTGGCCCCGGCCAGAAACAGCAAAGCACTGACCCGTGCCTCAATGAACCCATGTGTCATGCCATGGACTCCAAGAGAACTTTCAACTATATCAACTGTTTAGTCACGTTTAATCCCCTTTACATAAGGAAACAAGAAATAGATTGGAACTAAGGCTGTAACGATATTGCATCGAACCGAGGGATCGCGGTACGCAGACCCACGAACCCCTATCGCGACCCTTCCTCACAGAATCGCGATGTGCCCTCTTAAAGTTGTTATCCCTCTGTCTAGAACACAACAGTCAACATGCAGGCAAAAGTTTGCATATGCGCTTAAAAAGACAAGTAGAAAAAGGGCGCACATGTGCGAGTAACTACATTCACCCCTTTCTCTTATGAAATGCTCCGTCCAACCAGCATGTGCATTCGTTGTTATCCATTGCCTGAGCAACCTCCGTGAGACGAAAAACTTGGGCAAACATCGGAAGGTGAAGCAGAAATGATCAACAGACCAAGAAGGCTTTTATAAACGTGTCAAGATATTTTGATTCATGCATGCACGATGTAGGCTATGGCGAGTGGAGTTTGACGTTGGAGCAGAGAGCGAGAGAGAAAGAGAGAGAGAGAGAGAGAGCGCGCGCGAGATGCTCCGCCTGTTGATATCCATAAACCAGCCTGGAATCGCTAGTAAGGGAGGTGCCCGAAGTTGGACGAACGTTGAGGTCGACAAGCAGGAGGATATTTGGCAGCATAATTTCTTCCCCATGTTAGGCTACTAGTGATTGTAAAATTACTGCCTGCAGAAACCGTGCTCCATTTCAGCATCTGCATTCATTCTCACTCTTGACAAAATGTTAAATCACAAAACAAAACAAAATACGTGCGAGCAGTGAGAACTAACTGAGATTCATTTCGAGTTTTGATTGTAGGCTACGGCCATGCGCTGCTGCACATCAAAGAAAAGCTACGAAAATATTTAACATCAAAATACGACATGTTTCCTGAAGACATAGGCTATGACCAGGGTTGTTTTCAGTCAATGATTGGATATTAATTGGATAGGCTTAATGTTTGATAAAGTAAGACAGCTGTCAATGACCATAGGCACCCTGACCCTTCTCTCTCTCTCTCTCTCTCTCTCTCTCTCTCTCTCTCTCTCTCTCTCTCTCTGTCTCTCGCGCTCTCTCGCTCTCTCGCTCTCTCGCTCTCTCGCTCTCTCTCTCTCTCTCTCTCTCTCTCTCTCTCGATATGATCTTAGCCTATATAAGCCTTTTTCCTTGGTGAACTAATATCCCTTATTTCTCTGTGTTGTATTTTGATGTCAACACCTGGGAACAGGTTGCAGTGGTAGCCTATATCTGCAACATCATTTAGCCTTGTAAACCAACAAAATAAATATAGGCAGGTAAATGCAAAAAATGATTAATTACAGAGTATATATATATATATATTATTATTATTATTTATTTATTTATTTATTTATTTATTGAGAAATCGTGGGGCATATCGAACCGTGGGTCATATATCGTGATACAAACTGAATCGTGGGTTGGGTGTATCGTTACAGCCTTAATTGGAACCATTGGCTGTTCGGTTGGAACCAATAATACTTCCCATCGAGAACTACAGTACAGGCAAATGTTCCTTTCCTCTAAAATCACGTGGCTGTATAGCTAATTTTGGGCAGCACAGAGATTCACAAAGGACTTGATAGTTGATTAACCATTGAATCATTGCTTTTGACATATTTGATGGTTGAGAATACTTATCATAGTGTCAAATTTGGAGTCAGAATCTACAATCCAAAGGCCAGGGCTGGTCGAATATGACTACAACCAGGTCACCCATCACGGCAATTAATATTACCCTTATTAACCATTCCCCAACTCAAAACCACCAGGCAATTTTCAAATGCTGATTTAGCAAAATGTAGTACAAAAAAACAAAGCTCAATATTAGATCCAATTCGGAAAAGGAACAACATAGCGTTGACAGATGACAAATTACACTCATTTACTGACTGCCCAGACTCCCGCAGTACTTAATTAACTCCAGTAGCCGTATCCGTGGCTTCATACCCTCCGAATATCATGCCAATGATGAAACAGGAGCATTGCAAAAGGAATGGAATCAGCTTCACTGTACGGCAAAGGTGGCTAGAGCACACTTTTATAGTGTAAAGGTATAAAAGGCACTACATCGACAGGCATTTTACTCCTATAAAATTATTGTGCAGTGTGACATGTAGAGTAACATAAAAAATTCTGAAGT
>NC_085867.1:42171482-42253982 GCF_034702125.1 Engraulis encrasicolus
AGCCCTGCCCAGCTGAACTGAGCCAAAACTGTAAATACACTGACACCACCGCTACCCTCAACCACCCACCACCACCACCTCCGCCCCCACCACCCACCGCCTGGCCCGGCCTGTGCACAGCCATCCCCGTACTGTAGCCTTTCCAAAGAGCACTGTCAAGACATACTGTTGAACCTGATGGCATCGTGACTGACCAGGCACACAATTGCTAGGTTTACATGAGACATTTAATTCGGAATTAACTGACTTTAATTCTGAATAAAGCTTAATTCCGCTTTGAAAACATCATGTAAACACCTCTTAATTCAGAATTAAAGGAAAGATCAAAGTAAACTCGACGGAAGTATTTCATTTGGAATTATTAATTCTGAATTAATAACATCATGTAAACGTAGTGATTGTCTTGATGCTGCCTTTTGGCATGTTGTCGACTTTCTAATGCACTATGCAAGGACATAACTCCAACTTTGATGTTTGGCACTTCATTTATATGTTTTCTTTTAACCAGTTCAGTTTGTTTTCCTAATCCACTCACCTCAAACCGTCTTCATGCTATTGGCTTGTCACCTGTGTCAGTCAAGGCAACATGTAACACTGTAACAGCATGTACCACTCTTTTGAAACTGATTATTTTAGACTGTTGCATGCAAAACACAGACAACATTTTAGTGATGCCCACTAAATGCACACTGGCTTACTACGATTTAATCAGAGGAGGAATTGTAGTAGTTTTTTCCAACCAGAAAAAAGAACAACATTGGCCCAGCGGTGTAGTCTACTTTTTTGAAGTGGGTATACTGTATATTTGAGCATTTTTTGAAGTGGGTATACTGTATATATTTGTGCTATTCAAAACAATGGATCAATCAATTTTGAGTGGGTATACTGAAATCCCTGAAATTTAGAAGTGGGTATACTCCGTATACCCGCGTTCTACGTAGACTACACCACTGCATTGGCCTAATACGATACATTTGTATTCCAGGACATTTGACTGCTGTGGGTGAGAGCATAAGCCAATGTAACATAATGAAAAGCCAATGCAATACAACCAAATTGATGCACAACCCAACTGCGTTTACCTCTCCTGCTTTTACCTCCCCAGAACGAAGTGATAGTAACGGACTGAGGAAGGGAGAGGTGCACATCACACACACAGACATGAAGACGCTTCTTCAAGACAATTATGTAAGACGCGCTTCAGAAATTCTCAGAAACGACGAATCGTAATGTGCAACGGAGGCCCAGAGAGGACTTCACAAAAGAATGTCAACTATTTTTTAATGACTGAAACATCTGGAAAAGAGCAATCCTGAAACCTCAGCATTGGGATCCTGTCCTGTAGGCTACATCTCGCCAGAGATAGGAGATGGAGGTTAGGGGTTTAGTTGTGGTGGGGGTTGGAGGGGGAATGGGGTGGGCCGTAAGTTTTGCTCGAGACATGCTGCCTGGAAGCTTTGCATGAGGAACTGACTGCATACTATATGTTGCAGCAGCTTTGTAATAAATAAAACAAATAAAACTCATCTTGAATCTTGAATCTATATGAAGGCTCTTGGTTGGAGGAGGTGCTATACATACGCTGTGACTTTGTGAAACTCAGATAATCTCTCATTATTATCCTCATCTTCACCGTCTTCATTATTGCCATTCTTCTTTTTCTTTTTCTTCTTTGTCAACATCATCATCATCATCACATCATCATCATCTTCTTCTATTTGTTCTTCTTCTTCAACTTCATCATAATCGTCATCATCATCACCACCACCACTGTTACATCACCATTATCATCACCATTGTCGTCCTCATCAGTTACGTGGCGCTATTCCGACATGTCGCTATTCCGACGTTAATGTCTATTGTCGGAATACCGACACGTTTTCCACCGTCCGCCGCTATTCCTACATGCCGCTATTCCGACATCCCTAAGCTTAACCCTAACCTTAACCCTAACCCTAAACCTAACCCTTACCCTAACCCTAACCTCTAAAAAGTGTCGGAATAGCGCTATGTCGGAATAGCGATTGCCCCCCATCCTCATCGCTGTCATCATCACCACACCACCATCATCATTCTTCTGAAGGCCAGTATGACGCAGTACCTCACCTCACTCCAACCTGTTTAAACTCTTAGAAAATGGCCCCTATTCATTTGCAGTTGCCCGAGTGGCAATGATCAAGTCATGTCATAGTAGAGTAGTACTATAACAGTAAAGACTTTTCAATGACAAGTACAATGTTCCTCTGGTGGAACGGAACGGTGCACATAACCATTGCAAAGTTGCAAAGAAGATGGATACTGATGTCAGCATGGTTGTTTCTTTCAATTAGGCCTACATTCACAGGATTTAAGGACAAAATAATGTCCCACAACTGGTCAATTGTGTCTGTGTGCAGGCAGGCAGACATACATAATGGGTTTTGGGAAAGCCATCTCTGCATTATTACCCTCAGATTACAAATACATGTTTGCATTTTGCTCAAAGTCAATGGGTGGATTTGGAGAAGGCACATGTCCGGGCAAGTGATCTGACTGAAGCTGTCAAGAATCACTGCAAACACTCTGCAGTTGTAGAGGGAAGAAAACACACACACACACACACACACACACACACACACACACACACACACACACACACACACACACACACACACACACACACACACACACACACACACACACACACACACGCACACAGAAACATAGTGAAGACAGACACACAAGCATAGTGAAGACAGACAGCTATCAACTTCCCTGTACAGTAGGTGTGCCTCATACATCGAGGCATTTGGAAATATGAAACTGATAGTGGACTGGAGTCATGAGCAACACAGGAAATTCTTTCTGGCTTTCTGAACAGATGACAGGAAGAACCTCCTCCTTGTATGTGTAATCAAGCAAAACCGTTGCAGTTGTTGCCGCTGGTGGAATGGGAAAATGTGATATGACTTGCGAACCAGCGATCAGTGTAAGAACAAACACATGAATGCAACTTTTTAGGATCCACCTTCCCATTGTGACAGATGATACTGAGCAATGTGCTGCTATGCTCAAATGAAACCACGGTGTGTTTATGACATGTGGAATTCAGGAAATTGGAACACTATCAATGTTGACTTAAGTGTGTTCACTTGACAACAGTAAACAGAGTTAGGGAAGACTAAGACTGGATGTTTATCATCACAATCCGGAGCACTACGAAGTGTAATGTAAAAAAAAACCCAATGATACAGTGTTTATTCATGCATTTCAGCTTTATACATAGTTGATGAATAACTGTTTTCAAATCACTTGAGCACATAAAAGGAAACCTTTGGCTTTTTCCAAATAAAGAATGGACACTTAATTGTATGCATAACATAAGATTTTTTTCTCTTCTAGAAAAGGCAAGAGTATATTGGCAAATATTAGTGATTTTGCAGAACCTAAAACCAACTCAGGTTACTAGGAAGGCAGCTTTTGAACAGGTGTATGCAAAGTCGTCTAGTGTGCGGCCGTGTGCGTGCGTGCGTGCGTGCGTGCATGCGTGCATGCGTGTGTGTGTGTCTTTCTGTCTGTCTGTGTCTGAGTGTGTGTGTGTGTGTGTGTGTGTGTGTGTGTGTGTGTGTGTGTGTGTGTGTGTGTGTGTGTGCGTGCGTGTGCGTGTGTGTATGTGTGTGTGTGTGTGTATGTGTGCGTGAGAGAGTACGTGCGTGTGTGTCTTTCTGTCTATGTCTGTGAGTCTGTGTTTGCATGCCCTCGTATTTCGTCATGGTTCATGGAGTGCGTTTCTCTAAGGAATAACTGAAACACACTGCGGAGGTAAACCAAGACCCGTTTGTTGACATACCTAACGGACGAGATCCTGATGCACCAGGATGGTGGACAAAAAGTGTGTTTGCTCTCCGCACACGGGTTGCAAAGCTGCCTCCACAGACAGCGGGATGAGTTTATACCCAGGCACTATCGCTCCACAAACACCATATAACCTACTCACATTACTATGAGTCAAGCCCCTAATTGGAGAATAAGGATGTAAAGAGTAAACAAAGTCTCCTTTGGAAATACTAGTGCAGAGTGCAGTCGCGATGGTATTGTGTGAATGAAAGGGCGTACGGCCAAGGTGAGCTGTGGAGGTAGTAGTTGAACTTTGTCAATGACTTTGAAGTAGGAAGTTTGAAGCATGAACCCTGGTGTAGCTTCATAGTGTGCAGTGTTACAGCAGTGGAAAGCTGTAGTACCTAGTCATTGAGAAGACTTTGCTACCATGGTAAAAACGGCATCACACAGTCATAAGCAGTACAACACCACTTGGTCATTACCATCCTGGGAACAGCAAATGTATAATAGCGGCTGTGTCTTAAGAGTTTAAGTGCATGAAACTTACCAGTGACGTCAGCAATCAGACGACACCAACCAAGTTGTAGCACAGTGGAGTGAATGGTTGGTGTGTGGAGCACAAAGACTGACATATGGAGGCTCCTATTGCCGACAGAGAATACTGAGCCCTGAGGAGGGTCACTAGACACAGACAGAAAGCTTGGCCATTGAAAGAAGAGAAAAAAGCATTTAAGTGTGCAGACATTTTCTTTCACCGACAGAGAATGGTAAAATCACACTTTCAACGCACGCACACGCACGCACACCCGCACATACATACAGGCACGCACGCACACACGCACACACACACACACACACACGCACGCACACATGCACACACACACGCACGCACACATGCACACACACACACACGCACACACACACACACACACACACACACACACACACACACACACACACACACACACACACGCACACACGTACACACACACACACACAAATAAACCTTTGCAATGCAATGCTCTTCTTCACCACAGTAAAAAATAAAATCACAATGGACAGAATTACACATAGGCTATGGAATATTTAATGGTTCCATAACCCAAACAATCTTTTGTCAGAGTTGCAGAGTATGTGCTGAGAATAGTTTAGGTGCTAGACAGGGCAAGAGCAGACCACATTATGACTTACAAGAGAGTTCCAACATGTGTTGAAAACCAATGTCATAGAGGCATGCATGCAATGTTATAACTGTGCGTTCATACCCAATAGTTTGTGGTGAAATGATGTTTTAATGCAGTGCATAACCTATAGAAATCAAGTCAGTTCCTTTTGTTTTAAGTATTTTTTCATGAAATAAGGAAAAGTACTAGCCTATACTAGCCACCCTTTCATTTATCGTTATTTTTGTAACCATTTTGTGGTGAGCGCAAACCTCTAGTCTTTACTGTATATACATTCTATTTATAAAAGCGCCTCTGACAGACCTATGTGTAGGCTATAGCCTTATGGCAGAAGGCAAGCACCATAAGCCTATTAAAGTTTTTTTTCTGAGAGAGAAAAAAAGCTAACAGTGAGTCAAACATTATGGAGTTAATAACTTATTTCGACAACAGTGACGTTTTCCAACGTTGAACTAATAGCTAAAGGGACCCATTCCTCTAGGTGGCTTAGGAGAGAGCAGGGGAAAAAAAGAATTGGGCCGGCGTGCGCGGGGCCCTCTGTTGCCATCGCTCTAGCCCAGGATACAAACAAACAGCGAGCGGCGTGACGTTACTCGCTGTTGTTGCTGCGCAACTAGAGGCGTGTCCTCCAATGATTTAAAGTAGGAGTGCAGCCAGACGGAGCGCAATGACACTTCATTCTGCCGCTCAAGCCGGTGCATGGCCACACCAGCGCGCAAGAGGGAGAGGAGGGAATCCCCGAGTGTCGCCTCTCTCCTGAGCGGGACTCGCATCCAGACATAGTTGAACAAGACCAGTCGGATGCTCGCCAGTTTACAAGCAAGCATGGCTTGGACTTAAGTTTAATACAAGGACAGGTCACGACGGACTATACAGACTGGATACCTATTCGCTCTCGACACCCTTTTTATTTTAGGAAATCGCACTGGGGGACAAAAAAAAACAAGTTTCCATTCATGAGGTGTGTTTGGGTGAAGCTGTTCTCATCGTGTTCGTCTCCGATGCCCTTGACTTCTGAATATTATTCTTCATTGGAGCGCAGGCTACTAATAGCCCACCTGAAACCCTAACGAGGATTTACCAGCTCTTGTACCGTTGCAGGCAACCATCAGTGATCTCGACATGGCACTGAGCGGGACGCTTTTGCCATCCATATCCACATTCGCCAGCGGTGCAGCTGTCAGGAACAAACCGCCGGGATCGCCCAGTATAGTGAGTATGATTTCTATGAAGGGAGGGGAGACACAGTAGATAGGCTAAACCCGAAATCTTAGGATCTCAGATTTTCCACACCGAACACTTCCACAATGTTGCGATTCATGCCCGATCTATGGAAACTCGTTGCTGTCGCGGGTTATGTCACTGTGGTGCTTAGGCTATAGTTATTCTTGTGTAGAGAAACATTGCCGCACTCAACTACCGCTGTAGGGGCGTGCACCATGCGCCGCTCCACTGCGTTCCGTCTGCCCAGCCCGCCTGACACAATAGAGCAGAGAGCGGCCGGTCATTTGCCGGCACCGTCTCATTGGATTCTATTCCATTCTGACCTCGTGAAGTCACAGGTTATCAGCTCTACACCTGCCTACCGCGCCTAACTAAATACAATCACCAATCTGCAAACAGTTTAATTGAAGCTTCCATATCACATTGAGGCCTATGCTACTACCCACTCTTCCTATTCAGTCAAGCCTAGAATAGAAGACTTTCTTGTTAGAGCAGTAGACAGCCGCCCCATAGACAACAGGTTTTGTTTGACAAGGGGTGATCCTTATTAAAGAGTGGGCTATAGACAAACTCCATCGTTTCTACATTATACAGTGATACTGAGGTTTGTATTACACATGAGGTCTCATAGCTGTTTTCTGCAGTGACTGTGTGTCCTGAACCGGGCTGTATTTCTCCCCTCCCTCCTTCTTGTCTGATCAGCGCTGGAAAGAGGAGCTGTCCCACTTGAAGAGACCCGGTCCGCTGACAACAGGTGGGAGCAGCCACCACCCCGGCGTCCCCGACCTGGACTTTCCTCCAGGGATGGCCAAGAAAGAGCCCGAAGACTTAGACTTGCTGGATTACGACTTCATACTGTCGAACACTATGCTCCAGCAGCAACAACAGCAACAGCAGCAGCAGCAGCAGCAGCAGCAGCAGCAGCAGGAGACCATGTCAAGTGTGTCCAGAACAATGTCCTCCTCCCCTGGATACGCTTCCTACCAGCTCCCCTCTCCGCAGGGCTCCGCTGGCGACCTGTTATACATTCCAGATATCACGGACGTGTCCCCCTCCGGGGGGTTCGTGGCGGAGCTGATGAGGCCGGAGCTGGACCCTGCCTACCTGCAGCCGAGCCCAAGCCTCCATGGCAAGTTTGTGGTCAAGACCACCATGGACCTCGGAGACTATAGCCAGAGCGTCAGTGTCAGTAAAGCCGGTGGTGGTGGTGGTGGCGGAGCCATCTCGGACCCTTCTTCGCTGGCCTTCGTCACCCACCACATCAAGCAGGAGAGCCCTAGCACCTGCACCATCAGCCGGCCCATAGACCTCCACTTGGGGGGCAACTCCTCCAGGCACGGGCCCAGCCAAAGAGGGCCACCGCCACCGGGAGGACTGGACTCTCCTCACGCGTTCCCCCCTCCTCCGGGAGCTCACCCCATGGGGCCCAGGGGCTCCACCTCGTCCCTGTCCCCGGATGAGCACCACCCCTCTTCTCAGGTCCTGGGTCGGCAGCAGCCACTGCCCCTGCCCCAGGGATACCACTCATCTCTGGGCTTCTCGCCGTTCCCTCAGCCCCCGTCTCTGCAGTACCAAGGTGAGTTTATGGGTTTATGGTCATTCCAAAATACGTAAGATGAACATGCTCGTGGAGTATTACATGGAGAGTATTGAAAGCACATATTGTACATGGACTGACCACACAGTCAATATAGTCAGTGCAGTTTCAGATGCTTGAAATGGAACAGTCAAAAGTATTAAAAGAATGCCCAAGCACTGTGACGGTGTGGGAGCTTGAAACTGAGAGCAGATATTTTTGTCTTGTTTTATATTTTTGTTATACAATAGTACAGTTGTCAGCAAGTGTGTCTCTGCCTTTGAGCATGCTTTCACTTTCGAGAGGCGCGCACACGCACAAAAACACACACACACACACACACACACACACACACACACACACACACACACACACACACACACACACACACACACACACACACACACTCACGCCCTTCCTTTCCTTCCTTCCTTCCTTCCTTCAAAATTCCGCCATTCAACCCCCCCCTCTCTCTCTCCATCTCTCCTTCTCTCCCACAGAGCTCATGTCTCCATCAGAGTGTTTACCTGAGGAGCCAAAGCCCAAGCGTGGCCGCCGCTCGTGGCCCCGGAAGAGGATAGCCACACACACCTGTGACTATGCCGGCTGCGGAAAAACATACACTAAGAGCTCACATCTCAAAGCACATCACCGGACACATACTGGTACGTGCCATCATCTCAAATATGTAAAGTGTTCTTAATTTATTTATTTATTGGGTTAACAAACTTTTGATCGAAATGACCCTGGTTGTTTAACAAAAGAGTCCTGTACATTGAATATCCTAACCTTTGTTGTTAGACGATGTTGATTACCTAGGCTACTCATGCTGTTGCGCAGCATACAAAGCATACAAAGAGGAAAAGAAATTGTTAACTTTCACAACCTATTGCTCAGTCTCTTTTTTTTGCAGATATGAAATTGTGTTTCATGTTTTACCCCGTTAATGTGTCAGTTAAATACGTACTAGCAGAGGTTATAACAGCTTCTTTAGTGCAGAATTACACTTTTGGAATAGAAAAAGTCCTTTGGCTCACATGTAGTGAAATGCAAGTATAAGCAGCACAGCTAGCAGGTGCCAAGAGCCTTTATTTAAACAGCAACTAGCGATTGATCCCTGAGCAAACAGCGCTACACACCTGATTTTCCTGCTCTTCTAAAAGTAGCCTCATAAGGCACATCGCTCCACCACTAGTGGTACATTATGATTGTACTCCGGGCCGGATTAAGGCACAGGCTCGATATGGCTACAGTTTAGGGGCCCCCAACTGCCATGGGGGCCTTGGTTGGCCAAAGGACATGGACCAATAATTACAGAATCGTGATAAGATGCAGTAAAAAAACAAATGTCTGCAAATATGCTATTCTTAATTCCTGTCTTGGAATTATATTCTATTATTATATTCTATTATATTATAATGAGACCTATGTAATTTTGACATGCAATTTGCCCTCTGTGGGGGCCTTTAGTCACCTGTACCCTCAGGGCCCTAGCCCATTCCAATCTGACCCTGGTTGTAATAGTCATTGGAAAAGACTTCACTACCATAGTACTACACTACTACTACTACATTAAACACAGCCTTTAGTAAGAGGCCTACATTATGACTTCTTGGTCATTGCCATTCTGGTAACAGCAAATTGGTTACAGGGGGTGGTGGTGTGATTTGAACACCCATTGTGTGATTTTGAGGGTCTGTTTGCGTCCTATTTTGTTCTAAGATGCACAATACTGAATTTAAGAGGCAGTTTGGCAACTGCTAGTAGTCTTGTAATGGTACTCATTTGTATTTCTTGTTTTGTTTCCTTTGTCATCTTCATCATCTTGATCCATCATCATCATCATTATCATCATCATCATCATCGTCAATGTTTTCATCATCATCAACGTCATCATCATCAACGCCATTATCATTACTGTCATCATCACAATCACCACCATCATCATCATCATCTGCTTCTTCTCCTCTTCCTCCTCCTCCTCCTCTTCCTGCTCCAGGAGAGAAGCCTTATCACTGTGACTGGGAGGGCTGTGGTTGGAAGTTTGCTCGCTCCGACGAGCTGACGAGACACTACAGGAAGCACACGGGCCACCGGCCCTTCCAGTGTCAGAAATGTGACCGAGCCTTCTCGCGCTCCGACCACCTTGCACTGCACATGAAGAGACACTTATGATAACTTCACTGGAAAACGACAGTTTGTTCATTTCAAACTTTTCACAAAAGACTGCAAAATCGAAAACAAAAAAAGCAAGAAAGAAAGGCAAAATCGCGTGACTGCCGTATGGACTTTGCATGCATTGCCTTTCTGATGCGCTCTCATTAAAAAAAAAGAAAACGACCCGACAAGCTGTGTTCATCCACGGCTAACAGTGGCCCAGGAAGGGGCTGGCCAGAATAGATGTATTTTTTTAAATGATGTGTTTATGTTGTTGTCTTCCATTTGGCTGTTCATACTTGGAGACCCTTTATATGTGTTGGGATGGAACTGGAATTCAACGCTTTTACAATATTGACAAAACTTGGAGGAGCCAGGTGCCAAAGTATGACTGGAATATATCGTGAATATCAGGGATGTTGACAACCAGACAAAATGATGTAAATCAGAGGCCTTTTTATGAAAAAAAAGAAAGAGACATTCCATTTGTTTTTACAAAAACACACACTGTTCATCCTACTGTCTAATAAATCTATTTTTATATTAATTCTGCAAAATCATTAATTTCAGGTACAGACATGTTTAGTAACTGTCAAAGGATGGTGCTTCTTGACTGAACAGTGTTTTTTTTATTATTTGTAAAGGTACCAAAGAGGAAAACGGATTTGACAAACAAAAAAAGTCAAAGTGCCATGTAATTGATAATCTGTGCATTTCCTGGGTTTGATGTCCTATTTTTCACATCTCGTCTCTAATCAGGTTAACAGAAGGCGCCTGAATGATAATGGCAACTTTAGCTGCACTGTGGCTGAAAAGTGCAATACTTTGACAAATATATGACATGCCTATTTTTGTAATAAAATTAAATAAAACATACAAACAAAACAATAATTGTATAAATAAATGTTCAATAAATAAATGAATGAATGACATACAATGTTAAAAATAAGAATAACAGCTCTGAACAAAAGTGTCATAGGCAAATAATGTAATATAATACTCAGTTTTGTATATTTGTTAATATTTTGTAAAGGTTTTGTATTTTATGTATTCAGTCCTCTGTAAACAGGAATAAACATTGAGGCTTATGGAGACATTTTGGTTTTGTGATGTTTTCTTAGTAAGATAAATGGTTATTCATTTTAGCCAAGTAAGGCAGACATTAAGGTAAATCCATTCCTTTGTTGTGTGTGTTGTTCATTAATTTTTTTAATCAAAATAATTAGTTGATCAGTGACAAACAGTTTAAGATTACACATACAGTCCCAGCGCTCACCTTACTACACTAGAAGGTGTCTTTTCCCTCTCAGAATGCCAACCAACTCCCTACACTCTTCAAAAGATTTTTTTTTTAAAGAATAGAATGAAAACTTAAATCAATCAGACAAATAGTCTGCATGTTGCTTTTGTTGTGACTGGCTATTGATATAGTTGTACTTGAATGTGAAATCAGCGTTTAGGTTTGAGCTGCCCATTTCCCACCCCTCACTCCATCATTCCTGTCATTTGTTACACAATCCTTAAATAACATGTGGCGATGCCAAGTCCCTTTAGAAATCAAGTTTGGACAGCTGGAAGTTTTTGGGCTCTTTGACGAAGCAATAAATAATCAAATCGGGTTTTTTTGTTCAATTCTCCAGTCCACTTGTGGAACTGATCACTGCATTACAAATGGCCAAGAATTAAGAACTGGAGATGCTGTGAAGACAAACATGTGCATGATATCCTTGTCCCAACACAGAATGTGGCAAACTGCTTAGCACAAGGTAGGAACACGAGAACCTCTTGACATAGAAGCAGGTAGGCCTACGTCAAATATTATTCAAAAAATTATGTCATTATCAAATAATAACAATACATAATGTTTTATACAACACATTTTTTATGACACTCAATGACGCTTTACACATCATAATACTGATACCTGCTCTCTCAAACATTTTCAAGGGAAGAGTTTATGGGAAAAACAACAACACTTGGTTATGGAAGTGAAAAGACTGAAATAAACAATTCAAATAGTATAGGCCTTGCTCGGCAAGGTGCAGAACATACGAAAGGTCAGAGAACTATTCGATACCATGCTTTAAGGATGGCAGAGGACAGTAGGCAGGCTTCACCCATGTCCCATGGCATTTAGTCATGTATAGAGGGTAAATGGAAGAGGATAACAAGGTCTATCAATTATTTTTTTATATTGCATATCCGACCCTTCGCCCTGCAGACTGCTAATGATAGAAGCCAACTCCTAAATGGCAAAAGATGAATGTATTACTCAAACACACATTACAACATGTGCACTGTAATAATTGTATTAAATAAATGTCAAGAACAAACAGATGATGAATAAACACTAATTAACCAAAATGTGTTGTCATGTTGTCATGTACAAAGCTGTCGTTTAATTATTCCTAGTGTGCAGTGTGAGTTTTTTGTTTGTTTTATCTTGCTCTCTAAGAAAGATCTGTCTGCCTTCCTTTAATTCAATCAATAACATGATTATATTATAAAAGGCATTTTCATTTCATGTGATGAAGACAAGTCAAATGAACCAGTCGTTCTTACTGGGTGACAGATGAAGAATGGCTGGGGAATTTCCAGCGACATCAAACACCCATTACTTTATCGTTGGAACAAGAACCATGTTTATGCCGTTTATAATCCAATTAACAGGGTCTAATGCATTTATATCGACAAAATAAAAAACAGATGTTTACATAATGTGAAGTCCCATGATGTGCTCATTTAAACTGCACATGTTTGAGTGCAGTGTGTATGTTGGGAGCAAACATTCACAACAACTATTTCCCATATGAGTTCTGTGTCAAAGACTGATCTCTTAAATTATTTCCACATTTCAAATGTGAAACTTGTTTCCCCAAAAAATCCACTAGGCCTATGTTAATCACTCCTGGTTTTGAATAGGCCAGAGTCAGATCGTTCTCATCATGTAGAACAGAAGCATTGAGTCACTGTCCTTATTTCATGGTCAGTGCTGCCATCTAGAGGTGTTTTTGCTTACAACACCCAGGCCACGGACTGAAACCAGCTATGAATGAATGAGCAAATCCAGCTAAAAGAATTGATTAGAGGCAATTCATTCTTGGCCAGTCTCTGAGAGAATAATAATAATAATAATAATAATAATAATAATAATAATAATAATAATAAACCAACAGCAACAACAGCATTGATCCCTGAAGCCCCATCGGGAAATGCCCTGTCTGCCGTATTACCACTCCAGGCCTGATTTAGACGTCTGTGTATTTAACACAATTCTGTTGAACACAGCCAAAGATTTATTTTGAACATCTCAATGTGTGACTTTTACCCACCAACACAGTACCGGTAATTAAAAAAATGAGGCATGTTGTGGATTTTGCTGACAATGGACATTATGTCCATCATAAGTAATGCTACCACATAAAAGTCATGAGAAAACCTTTTTATATTCATGGTTGTCAGGCCAACCAGAGTCAAAACAGAAAGTAAAAAGTTTGTTTACTAGGACTGTTCATGGTGCCAATACAGGTAGGACTACAAAACAAGATGAGCCCAAGGGCAAAGCACACAGGAGCTTGGCAGAGGTAGCTCTAACACACACACACACACACACACACACACACACACACACACACACACACACACACACACACACACACACACACACACACACACACACACACACACACACACAGGAGTCAGTTGAATAGTCTGTTAACCCACAGAAGGCACAAAGATGGAAACAGGAAGATAGGCCTACTTGCCGGTATTGTAATCCAAGCACCAAAACTGATCCCAAATCCAAAACATATGATCCAAACTCAGATCCAAAAGCACAATAGAAACTAAAGGCAGAGCGCAGGGTGTCCAATCTGTATTCGGAGATCAGAGTGAAGTGAAGCCACTGAGAAACGGCTGAATGGACCGGTACTGCATGCAGGCAGGGCCGCTGAAAGCTTTGGCCTGGTCCAGGACAAAGCCATCTGAAAGGCCCCCCACTCAGTGTTGCCAGATATGTCTGATCAAATCCCGCCCAAAAGGTTCTCAAAAACTGCCAAAATGTGCTAAATTCCGCCCAAATTCAACAAATTACATTGACTTCTATGGGCCCAAAACGGCTGAAAAAAATGCCAAATGGCCAATTTTTCCCGTTTTTACCCACAGACGCTCATCCCAAGTAGCCACCTGCCCAATCTGGCAACACTGTCCCCACTACCACCCACCCACCCAGCCAATATATACAATCTAATGACAGTACAATTCTGCAACCCCTATCCCCCCCCCCCCCCCCCCCCCCCCCCCACCCCCTGTCGGCTTTCCTAGTATCCACTGACCATTTTTACGTGTTTTTTTTTCATTCTGACTGACTGATGTTTTAGTCACATTTGCTTTTTGTCCATATCCCACCCCTTGAGTCCCACCCCGTGAGTTCTGCTCATCTAAGATGGCACATCATTGCAAAGGTGTGGCCAGGTTTGGATGCATGTGCTACTGCACAGTATTCAATCCAGAACATGGAAGAGAGGGAGTAAGGCCAGTACTACACCAAGAGTGCATTGCAATATGCGACCTTGCCTCCTCCACTTGCTCTCCTCGTACCAGGAAGTAATATGTCATGATGACATCACTGACAACAGCCTTATATTTCAATATCTTGTAAAAGCTCAATTGTAGAGTCTTTTTCTCATTTGCAATTGGGATGGTGAATGAAAAACAGTCCCTCAAACATTGTTGTGGCTAGGCTGACAGCTGGGAAAATGTATCGTTTTCTCCACGGAGGAGGGGCCAGGAGACGGGACGAGGAGACAAGCGCAAGTGGAGGAGGCAAGGTCGCATATTGCAACGTACTCCAAGAGATGTGGCAGGGGCCAAAGGGGAAACAGATTTGCCTCCTCATTATATCTCAGTAATAGGTAGGGGGCCCTGTTAGATGACATTGTCCTGGGCCCGGCCGAAGCAGTCACCGGTCCTGCGTATATGCAGTGGAACCGGTCAAAATGTAGGCCTATCGTGTGCCATCTGATGTCAAGATGCTTTCGATATGGCCATGATTAACCTCTTCCTTGCACTTCAGCCTACCTAAATGACAGGTCATAAAAGGGCAGGGATTTCGCACACAAACACTTTGGCTATTTGGCAACCATTGGCTATCATCTTTTGCCGGCTTATGAGATTTTTTTAAAAAGTATCTTTAGTATAAAAGACCACATAGACCCAAGCCACAGTGGCCATAGAATGCAACCAGTCTGCACACACATGGAGCATATTTTTTTCACTGCACCATGATTGGACCTTGTAGGCTTGAAACAGCTTGGACGCCTCATGGAAGTCCCATGGTATGCGCATGGAATGAGGACAAGAGGCTTCTACTGTACATGTATTACTGCACAATTTCAGTAGAGGGCACACTTGAGAAGTCATGCTCATACTCTGCTTCGGTGAATGTGACAGGACTCACAAATAGTCAAGACATACACAGCCCACATACTGTATCAATTAAAAGTACAGGATGCGCAAAGGCAAGCATAGCAAAGCAAGCATAGCAAACCTTATGGATGGGGATTACGATATTGCTTGTAGACTAGTTCACCATCGTCACTGAGGCTAAACGAAGATGAGATTCTTTAAGGACAATTTTACCACTTTGACAAACAACATACCGGTATTGTGTTAGCATTTTAAGGTCTTCCTTTTCACAGGATGTGATAACGAAAAAACCTGTTGAAGACCAAGACTGTTTAAAAACAAACCTCATCATTAGCAGCAGTAGAGATGCCTAATCAAGTGTCTTTTCCACAACTGACGCAGTGAACACAGCCCAGAAAAATATTAACAAATAAAATCAGGGCATTATTCATTTTGTTAAAAAGTTTTATTTTCTCTGAAAAAAATGACAAATTGTAGACAGCAACTGTCAACTAATGTAAACTATAAGAGCCATATACATGCCTTTAATGTGTTTGATTATGAAATCAAATAGCGTTGCACTCCTTACGATGACAAGAGAATATCATAATTCCTGTACTGTACTGCAGCTGGCTGTCGGACTTGTCTGCATTGCATGCACTACACAAATAAAAGGATTTGGACGCGTTGTAGTTTACAAAAACAGAAAGAACAGAAAACTAATGTGTTGTTGTTTTAAAAATCTTTACTGTCAATTAAAACAGCATTTCTTTCTTCTTGTTGTTGAGTAATTTTGGATCCCTATATTGGTCAATTGAAACAGACAGAGCAACAGAGAGAAAGAGAGAAAGGTAGAGAGAAATCAAAAACAGGAACATTTTTATGCAGAAAGCCAAACCAAAGCCTGCCAAACAAGGCTCCATCTCTAAAGTCAGGAAGAACATCAGCCATCAACCTCATTTCTTTAAGTTGGTCTTTAGCTTCCTCGTAATGACAGGAACAAAAAAAAGAAAAAGTGTTGGTGCTATATAACAAAAGAATCAGGTAGCACACAGTTGATATCAGATAAAGCAAGTTCGTCTTTACTTATTGATGGTGATCTTAAGAGAAGAACAGCGCAGCTCTTGGATATAGACGGAGATGACAATCCAGTGTTATCAAGCAGGAGAATTGGAGTAAAATTAATGAAACTCTTGATGGTCCATATTTTTTCTCTCCAATATGATAAACTGACAACAAAAACAAAAAAAGGGGGTGGGGTGGGGGTAAAGGGGATGGGGAGGGGGATTGGACAATTACGTCTCCCTTTAGTCCATATCGTCAAAGTTCTGTTGTAAAAGGAAGTTTGCAGCCAAGTTCTCATTCTTCTCACAAGCGAAGTAGGCCTGAACAACAAGTCCTTCAGGGAATCCCAAGGCCTTTAGCTAGAAAAAAAAAAAACAATTAGTAGAAATCACAAAGGGCAAAATTACAGCCTTTAATCTACAGCACGATGGAGAATGATTTAAATAATTTTCATCCTCTTAACTGAGGCAAATGAATTCATTAACCAAACAGGCTGATTAATTCAATCTGTAAAATCTTTTCTTCTTATATTTCATGGGCTTTTAAGTGCCAAGTGGAGGAAGGAGGGAGGGGGGAGAGAGAGAGAGAGAGAGAGAGAGATAGAGAGAGATGGGACAGGGCTGGGAAATGACCCAAGCCAGACTTGAACCCTCACATGGCACAGTGAAGCAGCGCAATTCATACCATCGCATCACATCGAGTAAAAAATGTTCTCTCAGATATAATGCGAGCATTACCCTTTCGATGGCTTCCTTTTCCTGTGGTGTGACCTGGATGTAGTTCATATGGCCTCCGCCGGCCTCCGCCACTCCCTCTGGCCCGCCGCCGCCGCCGCCGCCCCCCTGGCCACCCTCCCCCGCCACCGGCTCGTTCAGCATCTGGATGAACTGCTCCTGGTGGCTGCTGATTTGCTGGAAAAGGCGATCGAGACAGCCGTTTAGAAGAGAGCAACATTTCGAGACAACCAATTAGAAGAGGGGACCAAATCGAGATGACCAACAATAAATGAGGACAAGATCCAAAGATGGCCAACTAAAAGAGAGGACATTTCATGGAATTTTATCTCATTTCAATGCTGGTTATGGAGAAAAAAAAGCAACTCGACAGTTTTATGTAGGATTCTGTTTTCTGTACTGAATTAATACTAAAAATATCAATATTGTGGCCACATTGAACAAAATACAGTGTTGTCCTCGAAGGGCACATTTTGCCCGATTCCCGTTACTGGGCTAATGAATACCTGGAGAAGTGAGGGGTTCTCTCTCCCTATCTGCTGCAGGAGAGCGGGGAGCAGAGAGGGGTTCTGTTGGATGATCTGCCGCATCTGCTGGAACTGGGGCTGGTTCCTCAGGAACTCCAGTGGGTTGGCTGGAAAATGTTTAAATTACAATTTAAATTATTTTGTGCATACGCATGTGAGTCAATCAATCCTTTACCTTCAGATACTGTGTGTGTGTGTGTGTGTGTGTGTGTGTGTGTGTGTGTGTGTGTGTGTGTGTGTGTGTGTGTGTGAGAGTGCCAGTGCCTTACCTCCAGAGCCAGCGGAGGGCTGCGATGGAGCTGTGCTTGTGGGAGAAGTGAGTCCTGCTGTGGGGACAGCTGTAGGGTCGACTACTGCACTCCCCACCGGGCCACCACCACCACCACCACCACCACCACCACCAGTGCCCTCTCCCTCAGCTGGGAGACCCTGCAAACATCAAGCACAAAGTGTTAAGTGGCATGGCCCTTGTGTAAATATACTGTTTTTGTATCATAGCCTCTTACTGTGAATGGGCATCTTGACGGGTCTATATTTCTATGACTTAAGTAACAGATTAAGACTTAGTGATTACAATTTTGGTGGCCAGTAGGTTTTAACAGAGACTCTGCAGTAAGGAGTTAAGATAAGAGCAGGTAAATTAAGTAGAAACAACAGGTGAGGTAGGTACCATTCATTACAACCAATCACACTCAGACTCCTCGTCTCCCTTTAGGTTCAGGCCTTGAGTCAAGCATCTTTATTCTATAACCATTAGGAGAAGGCTAAGGTTTCTGATTGTAAGTAGGTACCACAATGACACTGCAAGATCACAATGCAAGCAGGTACTCCCAAATTAAAGAGGGTTTTCTCGCTGTATTTAGGCACTCCAGAGGCAAAACCAGAGTAACTAATCTGGAGAGAGAGAGAGGAAAAGAACTGAGTAGCACAGATGAAATTCTTATCAGGTGAACAACATAGGGACTGACGTTTCAATGGTAATACCATCTTCTTGGACTTCTTGATGAAGATGGTTTGACAATCGAAACAGTAAAAACAGTAACATGGTGAAAATGGTTTCAGTGGTAAAAGCATCTCGTCGACTTGGTCAACTCTGACGAAGTTGGTTCGACCATCGGAACGTTAGCAAGGAGGAATACTCCTTTGCTGGCCACAGTCACTACGTTTTGATCCTACATGATTTAATTCAGAATTAATAATTCAGAATTAAATAGTTCTGTGGAGTTTATTTTGACCTTTCCTTTAATTACGAATTAAGAGGTGTTAACTTGACATTTCCAAAGCGGAATTAAGCTTTATTCAGAATTAAATGGAGTTAAATCCGAATTAAATGTCTCATGTGAACGTAGCCAGTCAGTTATCTAGGAGGGTTTTGTTTCCTCACCGTGAGCAGGTACTCCACAGCTCTGTCGGGGTTGTTGAAGCTGGCCCTTAGTGCGGCCACCACCTGTTCCCTCTCGTAGCCCATCAGCATCATCTCAGTCACCATGTTCTCGTACGACTGACCCGTCACTGGGGAACACAGACACACAAGACAAACACGCAGAGAAAACATTCATTTTGTGTGGCATAAGGGCCATCAAAGTAGAGAAGTGACATGGTGGGGTGGGACAGATGTATCATAGAAAAGGACTTAATCAGGATCATACACTATATTACCAAAAGTATTCGTTCACCCATCTAAATGATCAGCATCAGGTGTCCTAATCACTTGGCTGGGCCACAGGCGTATAAAATAAAGGACCTAGGCATGCATAGGGTATTTACAAACATTTGTGAAAGAATAGGCCACTCTCAGAAGATGTTATATTCAGGGGACCCACAGAAGGTGGGGTCTGTTTTTAAGGCGACTGCCTTCAATATAGGCCACAAGTGCATGGAGAAATCCTGGTTTGTGTTTATAGTACGGCCCTCTGAGGACTTTTACGGCTCTTGGGGGAATTTGAAGTGGCCCCCACGAATGAAAAAGGTTCCCCACCCCTGAATTATAGAGACACAAGAAGATTTAAATGATTCAATATTTTAAAGATTTTCCACCAACTCACCCAATGCAGATGTTGCCTCTTCAAAGATGTTTACATTTGCTGCTGGAGTACTGCAAGAAATGGCATCCAATGAGTTAACGTATAAAAAGCAATAGTTCCCTACATTTACAAGAGACAATTCTTCCATAAATAAGTCACTGTGAAGGTCAGATTAGACTTCTGCAACTGCGCTCCTCAAAAGTCGCGTGGGAGTGGCCACGAACCAACTTTGTATTCATGCATCTGCGAGATCTGCGAGGTCCGAGGTCTTGTTGCGAGCCACATTTGAAATTGCGATTACCTTCCCTACATTGTAAGCACTGCGGTCATTATGAAGCAATGTTGCTTTCTAGCCCGTTTAGCCAGGTCTTTTCACACAAATTGCAAAGGCAAGTACTGGTATCATTATTTGACATACACAGTCTGTTTTCACGAGTAGAAAATGCAAGCATGTAAAGACAGTTGATTCTGCCGATGTGTGTTTACATTCGGTGGAGGAAGCTACGGTAGTTAAACCTCAGGCATTGTGCCACGAGTGTTCAACTGATGCATTGTTTGTTACTTAGCTTGTAGCTTCGTGTATTTACACACATTTACACACAAGGCATTAATATAGTTTTTAACAGAATACAGCTCTGCTCTCGCAAATTACCGGCATTGCGCTGCCACAAGAACAAGGAAGTAGCGAGACAACCAATCATAGCGCCTTTTTGTCTGCGTCCTTCGCGTCCGTCCGACGGATAGTTAAATTTTTTTCGAGGCGCTCGACGATGGGAACAGAGCCTCTGGGGCGTGGACTCGCACAGACAGAAGACGGACGGACGCAGAGGCTATGCGTCCGAAGCATAAATCTAGCTTAACTGTTAGCAGGATTTCTTCATGGAACAATTGTCTCTTGCAAATGTTACGAACTAACAGAACAGTATTACAGAACAAGATAACATAACATATTTGTCTTTTAAATGCACTACATGTGATATTTCAGATTTTCCAGTGTCCATGTCATAAAAGGAAGATTTGTGAAAAATGTATGCTGCCCGAACAGAAAAGGTCTATAACAAACAGACATTTAACGGGTTGTCCGTTTAGCACCCTGTGGGCTACGTGACACAAATTTGCCGTAGGGGATGTTCTTGACCAGGCATTCTAAACAAATGTGGGCAGCACACATGCACCCAGTAAAATTACAATGCATTCTGGTTAGAATTTTTTTGGCATCACGAACATGGTGACTCCCAGTATGGTAGTTGGAAACAAAAGTGAGAATCCCAGGCCGGCTGTGGAAGAGCGAACAGGCCAGGGCTAGTCAGAGTGTTAATTCTAAAGGAGATCTCTGCAACGCAATGTAAATACATAGTATGATTTTGCATACATTACACTTCAAAAATGGCACAAATATTGCATATACATAGTGTCCTTATAAGGGCCAGATCCTAAAGGCCTAGCATACCGGGTGGGTGTGGAGGCGGGCGTGGTGCTGGCGGGCGGCTTGTCTTCGGCAGGCTTGTCCTCTTTGGAGGCACTCTCTGGGGGGTTCTCGGGGGCGGCAGCTGCTGCCGTGGCCCCGGCACTGGAGGGGGTGGTGGAGGCGGCGGCAGTGCTGGAGCTGGAGGAGCTGGAGCTAGTGACCGCCGGGGTAGCAGGGGAAGGCTGGGCTGCAACTGAGGCTGCTTTAGGCTGGGGAAGGGAAGGCAACACACCAGGCACGTTACATTTAGGGGTACGGGCACGGTTGATTCACAAAAGTCACAGTTCAGTCCATTACAGCATCAAGGCTCTGGTTTTCAGAATTGTACAGCACAAGCACTCCCCCCATAACATTATCGTCAGTAGGCCCGATAAGTCATGTGTGACAGGCTTAGTACATTACATTGCACTTAGCTGACGCTTTCATTTATTCAAAGCGACTTACAAATATTATTTTCAGGGTATTGGTTACAGTCCCTGGAGCAATGTGGGGTTAGGTGCCTTGCTCTAGGGCACTTCAGCCATGGATGGAGAGGTCAGGGGGGATTCGAACCGGAAACCCCTAGATTGAAAGACGAACTCTCTAACCACTAGTAGTACCACATGCTATTGTATATGGAAATGACATACTGCGCCGGGTAAGGCAATACCAGACACATGTTACATCATATTATTATTATACACTTAGCTGATACATCTCCTATATCAGGGGTATTCAATTAAATGTCAACGAGGGCCAGTTTTTCAAATTCCTTCCAGTAAAGGGGCCGAACTATACCCGTGTATTATGGTTGCCGACTGTCAATGAAAAAAATATGGGAGATTTCATTGAAGTGGAGAAAGTTTTGCAGAAAGTTTTGCATTTCTTTGATGTAATTTCCTGCATTTCAACGTCCCGTGTCCCGTTTCAGCACGATAACGGAACCCATACTTTTATCTCTAAATTTTGAAGAACGATTCTGTATTTCAAGGGGTTTGGGGGGGGCAGAACCTTGCTGTCCAAGGGCCGCATCTGGCCCCAGGGCCGCCATTTGAATAGCCCTGTCCTATATCACGTTTTTCAGGTACAGAGATTAGGGAGGCTGGGATACAGTAGGACTGCTTTAGGCTGGGGAAGGCAACATCAGACACATTTTGTGTTACATTATTATACACATAGCTGATGCACCGGAGTCTTGGGTAACACCAGATACAATATATTACCAAAAGCATTAGTTCACCCATCCAAATGATCAGAATCGCTCACTTGGCCTAGCCAACGCCAAAGCCTAGCCAAAAATAAAGCACCTAGGCATGCACACTAAAACATTTGTGAAAGAATGGGTCGCTCTCAGGAGCTCTGTGAATTCCAGTGGACAGAACAGTCATAGGACGCCACCTGCGCAATAAATCCAATTATAAAATTTCCTCACTCCTACATATTCCACGTTCCACTGTCAGCTTTATTATAAGAAAACCGAAGAGTTTGGGAATAGCCACAAAGTGATAGGTCATGTATAGTGATGAGAGGGTTCAACGGATGGACTGCTTGGAATAGAAAAAAAGTATCTCCACATGTCTACAAGACTAACTAGGAAATAGGTTCCAATGTAAAAAATCCGAGAGTATCACTTTAAAGTTTTATCTTATCTAATGACTAAATCCCAAACGACTAGACACCGCCAACCCAGCATCTACGCATCAGGTGGCAGGCTTTGAGCAAAAGACAAACAAACAAGGGTATGACAATGGTCTTGAAGAACCATTTAAAAAATAAAAAAAAACACAGCACCAGCTCCAATTTGACCTCTCTGACCGGCCACTTTTCTGTACAGAAGTGAGTTGATTAGGGGTCATGACCCTCAACAAGCCTGATGGGGTCTCTTCCTGATCCCCAGAAAACATTACATCATTTTCCATAGCATTTTTCAATTGGAGTATGTTCACAAGCCCAGCTCTTAATTAGTGCCGTACAGCTACTTAACAATCCCATCCAAGTCACCAAAAGTTTTATGTTTCATGTCTTTAAAATCACAGACTTGACGTGAAGTACGACTGAGGTACCCTGAGCATGGTACCGCCTCGCCATTGGGTCCTGCCCCCTTGCACGGGTGAGGCATAAAATTCTATTTCGTTGTGTGCAGTGAACACTTGTGTGCTGTGTGTGCCGTGCCACAATGACAATGGGAGTTTGGAGTTCCCCAGGTGGGCTTTAAGTGAGTGTTCTTTAAAAGCTTATGGCCAACGTTATCAAAGTTGCCAATAACCACACATTAGGTTTTGACAGCATTACCAAGAAAAGCACAGAAACTGAGCCTGAACCACACCCACCCATAACCCCAGCCTGTCAAATAACTTAACTACTAAAATAAATAACTAAGACACATCAAAATGCCAAAAGGTGTGTATATACACACACACAAATAGTTTCAAACTATTGTGCCATTATACACCATTTCATTATGCCATGTCAAACAGCAAGTGACGCACAAGACTAACTAGTAATCTGAACACTGACATGAACGTCACAAGACTAACTAGTAATCTGAACACTGACATGAACGTCACAAGACTAACTAGTAATCTGAACACTGACATGAACGCACAAGACTAACTAGTAATCTGAACACTGACATGAACGCACAAGACTAACTAGTAATCTGAACACTGACATGAACGCACAAGACTAACTAGTAATCTGAACTGTCACTGACATGAACGTCATCCATTTATCGTTTTGGTGAGACTTACCTTTGCTACCATGACAACCACAAAGTTCTTCTCATCTATTTTATATTCCTTCAAGGCTGTGTCATCATTAAGGATTTTACCTGTAAAGTAGAAAACAGCTTCATGAGATGTGATGAAATACAGTGTTTAAGCGCTTTAGGACGTATCCCAGGGTCCAGGGACCACAACCACGACAGGCATTCAGAGCAGAGGGGTTTTTTTTTTTGGACAAAAACACCATACAAGTGTAACTTTTTATATGGTTCAATTGAATAAATGAATGAGCTATGTCAAGACTAAACACAACCAGATACAAGTAGAAAGGAACTTCATGAGATGAGCAACGATAAAATACTGTGTTTGCTTGCTCTAGAGTCTAGCATGTCTGAAGGTGTGGGAGGCAGGACCCACAACTCTGCTGAAGGTTGCGGGCATTCTGAGTTTTTCTTTTTCTTTTGGTACAAAAACACTCTAAACATTTTATACCTTTTATGATGTAAATGTCAATGACATAATCAAACTCTTAAGCCTGTCACAAATACTTGGGGAGCAGCACAGAAGGGTACAGATATAGCCCAACAAGTGAAGACATAGGTTGTGAAAAGCTTTGTTAAATACTCCACAGTGCAATATCTCTGGGTCACTGATAAACTTCAAAGCGTTTCGACACACTGACCTAAAATGGGATAACATGATACAATAGAAAGAAAGCCTCGTCTCACAAATGGTGCTGGCCCACAGTGTAGTTTACAACTCATGGAAAGGAGGGGTATACAAACACCCATCTTTCTAATGCTTTTACAAATATTAACTTCACAGTGTCACTAAAATGGCATGCCATTGTTTAATAGAACGGGGGTCTACAACACAGATTCATTCCCCAGTAAGTGCAAAATGCAAGTCTGCAAGCACTTGTAAAGATCAAAAGGTCAACCAATCACACCACTGCTATACACATACCGGTACCATAAAATTGGCATGAAGTCAATGACGTTTTTTTTTTTAATCAGATGTCAGGGTGGTACAACCACAGCTAATGCCCATAAATGAATTAGTAATTGGTAATGGATGTACTGTTAATGAATATGCTTCTTAGATGACCAACTAAAAACCAAAAAATATCATTTAATCCAGACAATAGTGGCCTTAGCTGTGGTTGCACCACCCTGACGTGTGCTACTACTGAACCGTCATTGACCCCTGAGATTAAAATGTCAACCATGTGTTACCGATCACACCACTGGTATACATGCCAGAAAAGTGGCATAATGTTTATACAACTCAGTCTCTCTGTCGTATGCACCATTCAATTCAGTTTAGGACTTACATAGTGTCTGTCTAGTAGTCAAGTGAATATATCGCCACAACAACAAAAACAAACACATTACAAAGCTCACAGGGCAATGGAGCAGATACTGTACCTGCGTATATCAACTTCTGTCCCGCAACCGGGAAACCATCCTTCCCCTTCTCATTTTCTATTTTTTCCTTTAAGGCCTTTACCTGTAGGTGAGATGAGCACAGATTTAACAAACACTGCTGAAATTGTTTCTTGGGGTGAATTACAGAACCATGTGTTGTTGTCTATGCAAGTGCAAACATTTCACAATTCCTGTCCACAACTGCACACTGTCATTACATGACGGAACGAGATGCCCATCGAACCATGCATTCCTCCCGACGAGTGGAAGGCAACCAACCTGTCAAATATATGGCATGCTGACTTTGGACTTTAAGGCCTAGTCTACTCTCCCCTGTTAAAAATGATTACCGAGCCAATGTTGAGTGAGCCACTACTTGCAAATAAACAGGCGAATAATAACACCATAAAGTATCGAACAACTCACATAGACCACACCAACATTGCACTTTTCTTTATCCAGTGCTGCATAGTCTGGGCATTAGTGAGTACAATTGAAATGGCTGAGTCTTGACTAGTCTAGAACTAGTGTCATTTCGAAGGCCAACAAAATTGAACTGGTGGCAATGGGTTAGCATGCATTCTTGTCAAACTTGCAAAACGGGTTGAGAAAATAATGACTTCAAAAGGACTGGCTGACAAAAGAACAACACATATAGTTCAATATCAGACTAATTGAACAAAACGTTGGGGACATATGTTTAAAACGATCTGCTGACTTTTTACTCCCCGTGACGTGATGGCAACACACCTAGCATGTTAGCCTTATCTCAATGCCCGTCGTTACCTAGCATGTCAAAAAAAAAGTTGTTAGCAATTAAGCTAACTTAGCCACAATTAGCCAAAACAACGGACTGTGTAGCTTTGGTAACGTGTGTCAACTTCACAGAGTCGGCTACTATTGAATACATTTCGAGAACAGCACCTGACATGGTCTGTCATTCTTAATGCGAAGGATGACGGTAAAAAGTTGGGAGAATAAAACATTGAGAGCTAGTTAATACAAAAGCTATCGCTCAGTATGCTAGCATTACTCAGCCTAGAGCCCACAACTCTAGCCCATCGTAACTAACCAAGTTCCAAATATTATCCACCCAAAATCATCAAAATGGAAACGAGATTGAGACACAAGGTAGCTGAGTTTACAGGGAGGTTGAACTTTTTGACGAACTGACAAAAACATTCAAGACGTTTAAATGAAACCTCCAAATGAAACGAAACGTTCAAATGCTGACGGTACAGCTAGTTAGCAAGCTAACTCAGCGGAGAGTCCCTCCACCCCCTTTCGACAAATGCATGGTTTGGAGCTCTTACCGTTTCTTCTCCGTCAATGTCTATTTTAAATGTTTGCTGTTGGAGGGTTTTCAATGTGATCTGCATTGTGGCGAAAAGATCTAAAATACAGTCTACAGTCTATTCCGACCCTCGTTTCTCTTCAAAGCGCTTGGCGAAGATTCCTGGCTAATTTTGCTAGCTCATTACAGTCTGCCTGCCGCCATTACGCTTTCGCTTTTGCAGCGCATAAACAAACCAGGCAACCTTGCCCCCTCACCAACTACACATGCGCAATGATTCCACGTGGGTCAGACGCACTGCCGCCTGCCTCACCAGATTCACCACAGATTTGCCATCTCATGGTGGGTAAAATACTAAAATTAGTCTTTTTTTAAAGCCTATTTGGCAAACTGTATTGCATAGGCCTAACAGCACTACAAACTTTTTGGTGGAAAAATTACAGTACTCCTCTATGAAGTGAATAAAATGACACTTGATTCTATCCTAATGATCCTCCAATAATTTAACAGTTTATTAGGCTAAATAGTCGTTTTCCACTCTGGTGAATTTTAAATTCATTTTAAAGAGGTTTATAAGTACATTTGATGATGTTTTGTTTGGTTCCATAGACTTCTATTGCTACGCCTATTTAATGTGGCTACTCTGTTAAACTAGGAAAATAGGCACATAGCCTACAGGTAGGCTTAGAGAAAAAAATGTAGGCCTACTCTCATATTTTACCAGGGCTCAACTACATATTTTCTTAAATTAATTGGACTATTCCTTTAATGTGTTATTGTGAAATGTGAACTTGGATAAGTAGGCCAATAGCTGGAGTGATGGTTAGCAGAGGAGGGCCTCACCCATCAGAAGTCTGGCACTAATCTTCACACCATCCACCAAGCTGAAACAAAGATTAAATAAAAATGTAAACCAAACTGGAGAGAAGAGAGGCCTGCTTCGGTTAAGTCAAAGTGAACCTGGCCATCAATTCCTTTTGATTAGGACACATCTGGAGATCTGCAATTGGATCTGACTGGAAGAGTAACACTGAAGACTACAACAGCACTCTGGAGCGTGATAAATATGGACCAATCATGGCATCTTTTGTGTGAAATCAAAGAAGGCATCCTCATATGACAAGGCATTCCCCACAAAATGTGTTGTGAGGTGCTCAGCTCCTTCATTTTCCCTTGGGGCACAGGTGTAGGTTTGACTTAGGTGGTGGGGACATTCGGCAAAGTGTCCGGTTATGTTATTTTTGCATTATGTTTGTGAAAAAATGGTAAATATAATAACAGAAATAAGAAAACCAAAAGGCAGTTTTGCTATACACACACACACGTGTGTGTGTGTCTTTGTGTGTGTGTGTGTGTGTGTGCGCGCATGTGTGTGTGTGGTGTCAATCGCCTAGAAGCACAAAATCCCGCCCAATTCTATTGATATCTATAGCAAAAATTGGGCGGGTTTTTCTGCTAAATGCAATTTTTACCAGCACACAGCCATCCTAAGCAGCCCAATTGGGCGGGAAATAGCCCAATCTGGCAACACTGCTTTTGAGATCAACCTGGCTCGTCCACAACACTTTTTCACAAACCTAATGCAAAAGTAGATTTAATGTCCCCACCCCTTTCCAAGCCAAACCTACACCTTTGTTTGAGTGTGACCTTTGTGACCACAAATGTTCAATAGCACTTGAAATCCAACAAAATAAAGAATTATATTGGAAGATACACAAAAAATCATCAGTAGGGAGAGAAAATAGGTACATGCCATGAGTACACATTACACAGTACACAATTTTTCAGGGCCGCTTGTGAGCAGGTGCCACTGAAATCATATTTTTTGCCGGTCGGTCTCTCTGGATATGTCCAGAAAATCCAATCTCTGAAACCGGGCTGTCATTGAAGTTTGTCTTCAATATATTGCCAATTTTTTATTCAAAAGTCTTTTTTTTCATTTGCAATTGGGATATTGAATAGGGGGAAACCCCCCAAAATGTCGCTTCTCACCTATTTGACGGTAGGGAAATGTTTTCTCCACGGAGGCGGGACAGTACCAGGTCAAGAGGCCAGGAGAGGCTGGAAATGACAGGAGGATTGACTTCAATGAATAATGAGCAATGTTAAATGCTGAATTGGCTGTCAAAGATAACACTCTCTCTCTCACACACACACACACACACACACACACACACACACACACACACACACACACACACACACACACACACACACACACACACACACACACACACACACACACACACACACACACACACACAACTCTGCAGCGTAACTGATCTCTCAACAGAGCAACATGGCGCTCCCATGAGGTCACGAGTTGTCTGACAGCTCCTGTGAAGTTGGGAGCCTCTGAGATAACTTCTGATCCGGCACGTCTTCCAGATATTTTTATAGATGATGTTAGACCTGTGAAATCAGCACTCGAAAAAGAGCATTTGGGTCTCTGTGAAACCATCAGTATGAAGGACTTTGATAGGAAGATCAAATATGTGACCATTAAAACATCGGGCAGGGGGTTATTTTTCCTCACATGAAAGAGAAAATGCTGTTGAAACTCTTAATATATTCTGGACCTTCTTCTAAAATTGCCTCAAAACACTGATTGTGGCCAATTTAAACATTTACGTTGTATTTTATCTTGGTTTGGGATGTTGCTCAGGTGCAGCTGCTGTGAATGTGCTCTGATATACCTGTACCTTCAGTCACTCAAACCTGATAAGTATTCTATGACCTCCAAACAGGTTAAAAAGCATGTGAATAGCAGCGTAACTCACATTTTCATAACCTGCCTGACTCTGTTAATTCCACGACTCTTCTTCACTTACCTGTAGCTTTTTAAAAAAAAAATGTTTTACCTCGAGCGGAGGATGTTGTGAAGTCAGGATTACCCTACAGGACTGTGCCAAGAGGACTTGTACACAAGCTGTAACTCAGAGTCCAGGGGAGGTCTAACAGGACCAGTAGTCATTGAAATACAAGTAGATATGTCAGTGTTGATACGTCGATGGGACCTCAAAAAAACAACCACTGTTATACATAGGATGGATGGTCCCAGTGGTGTAGTCTACGTAGAACGCGGGTATACAGAGTATACCCACTTCTAAATTTCAGGGATTTCAGTATACCCACTTAAAATTGATTGATCCATTATTTTGAATAGCACAAATATATACAGTATACCCACTTCAAAAATGCTCAAATATACAGTATACCCACTTCAAAAAAGTAGACTACACCGTTGAAAACAACCACTGTTATACATAGTATGGATGGTCCCATTTCTGTTCTGCAGATAATCGGTCAATTGTCTGTGCTCTACTTTTCTGTAATTATAGATTTCTTGGTTTTGATCCATGAATTCAGTATCAGTTGAATTTTGCTTTGAGTATGCGACTGTCACCTTCAGGCCAGCCACAGAAATGCCTGCAGCGTTCAAGCTGGGATATTGTTAATGGCCACAAGGGGCAGTAAAACTGCTTTTATATCCAGAATGGATCAAGAGAAAAGTCATTCATTCATACTAACGGCTATATCAAATTGTATGGCAAAGATGGCTGACATGGATCATATTTCCTATTTTAAGCTTCAAATAACCATCATTCCAATATTGAAAAAAAAGTGTGCTCGAAGACATAAATATTATTTGATAACTTTATTAACAAGTTAAAAAAAGACAATGAATTACAATATTTACATCATCCAGAAATAAATGGAATAAAATTGTAAACATTCATTCTAGGCAACATGACAAACCCACCATCTTGGACCAAATTTCACAGGAGGAGGAAGGCAAGATGTAGGAGCTAAGTCTATGATGAACTTCAACAGTCAGAGGAGATGGAAAGACAAAAAAACTAAAATATTTACACATATCCAGTGTGTAATGGATCAGACTGCCATCTTTTAGCAGTCACTCAAAAGCTTATTTGTCCAATGTTTCTTGTTTTTTTCTTCTTCTTCTAAAACTTGTAGTTTCCAAAAGCTATAGCTACTCCTTATAAAGGAAGAGAGGGATGAAAAAGCAAAGTCACCAAAACAACTTTCAGTATTTTAAGGTACAAAAACGAGAGATTCTTTTAACAAGACGCTTTTCTTAATAACAGCTTTGAAGGGTTGATTTGAGATTGGAAAAAACTTTAAAAGTTAGCTTTTTTTTGTTGCTGTTTGTGTCACAGGATAACATTTATGGGGGTAGAAGGTAAAGAGTTTTTTCTGAAACACCACAGTTTCAAACACTTGACGAGTAGTTCTATACATAGCTGCATTCGGCATGCTGAGAGCCCGAATGCTCCGCATGGCACTTGGGTTCTCCCTTCCTATCGTTCATTGCTCATGAAAGACAATCTCAACGACAGCCAGCGGATCAAATAAAGCTGGCACTTTTGGTACCAATGAGGCCAATGTTATCCTCTTGCTTTATTCTTCGAAACAAAAGTCTGGACAAAAACATATTGGGTTTTCCGAGTAGTCTTTTCCCATTTCATTACATGATATCTGTTTTTTTTTCTTTGTTGCTGTTTGTTGGTGTCTGGCTACTTCTGACATTAAAACAAAAAAATAATAGAGCAGGTTAAGCTGAAACATTTGATTTGAGGACCTAATAATAATAATAATAATAATAATAATAATAATAACAATAATAATAAGGCTTTGGGGTATCAGAGCAGCAACTTCCAATACATACAAACTTTGCTTTTACGTTTCCCCGGTAACAATAAAGTGATGGCATGCTCGGCTTCCATGTCATCGCCACAGGATGGCAGATGTCAAGTTTTGCTTCCCACAGCAAACTAGTCTCACTTTTGTTTTACACTTTTCTGTAAATAAATACCCTCTACGCTGGTTGTATGTATCTTCACACGAACATCATCTTATTTGAGAATACCAACATCAATTTCGAGAGTTAACATCCATATTTTGTTATCCTGGGAACCCACTTAGTATATAGTTGCTCGTTGGACGGGGAAAATTCACAGCTAATTGCAAGACCGGAATACAATTCTTAGTACACTAAAAAACAACTTCCACTTTGAAGGTATACCTGAGATACAGTATGTATAGCTACATTTGTTATACCTACTCATTTTTTCAAGGAGACTTTGGTCAAACAACACAAGGTATTATTTGCTGTTGAATGGAATTGGCTGTAGCTGAATCTGTTGCTTAATGTTGTGTTGATTAAAATTTCCTGACAATTTGACATGTACAGTGTGTATTTGTACGAACAATGCACACATATGCACACAACCTTTCTTGTCCTTGTTTTACACGCCGAGGGAAAGCATTTGTCTCTCCATTGCCACCCTGAAAGTAGTTGGATGTTGGAAGCCATTAAAAGCAGAGAGCCTTAGGAAGTGCAGGGAAAGGCTGTACAGGCCTTCTGGGGAGTGAAACATATCACAAATATCAGTAGCAATTTGCTACACAATTTCAGGGCCAGTGTCAATATCTTAAGATCAATTTCAAATTAAATACTTCCTTTGACGTTAAGATAAATAACACATCATTTATTCCTAATGGAATTTACCTAGGTAATAAAAAATTGGGTCAAAATAAAAACATTTATTAAAAAACGTAAAAACAAAAACAAATCATTTAGGTCAAATCACAGAAACCTTTTTTTCTAACTTTCAAGACAATTAAAAACAACATTCCAGATACAGTCTAGCAAAAAAGGTGCATTTTTTTGAGCAGCACAGGCAATCAGGTTACAGCAGCCATCAGCCCCTTCCCAGTCGCTGAAACGCGTGTTGCTCGACGTGCATTGCTTGGTTATGGCCCACCCTGTGCCACTACTGTATGTTTGTTCTAATATTTATAGAACGCAGACTGTACTGGCATTCATCTCATTGCCGACACACTGAACACACAGTTTTGGGGCCATGAGACAGAATTTGTTTGTTAATTCAACTTTTTAAATTTCTAAAAATAAAGAGGATGGACGTATAAAAACTAGGAGTTGCAACTGCATGTGTGCTATAGCACTAGCAAATGATGAGGACATCGGAAAGCACTTTTTAGAGGACAACAAAATGGAGCAGCCTTGGACACTAAAGCTCCGTCGCTAAAGTTAGTTAATAAATAGGGCAAAGGTCACTTCCTGCTAAACACTATTACAAAGTTCTGAATCTAGAATGTTCCACATTATTCACTATGAAGTGCACTACATGGGACATGAGTTACAATGTCCTCCCTGTGTACGGCACTAGTGAATCAGGTAACACATCAGATTCAGCTCTCAAAGGTGCGGAGCTGGCACTTCACTCCTCTTTTTTTTCTCTTTTTTTTTTAATACATTCTTTTCCCGTCTTCTGAAAGAACCACCAATAGGAAGCTGAGATTTGACCCAGATGATGACAACGTCACAGTTCTAATCGCTATTGGTTACCAATATATTAAAAAAATGTCCAATGGGACCAAGTTATTATCATGGGTTTAAACTTGTTAACAACTGATGGACTACAACCTTATGTGCAACACTTTAAAAATCGAACAATGGTTTAAAATAACGGTTAAAATGAGCCATTTTTTGTCATTCTACGCATGAAGCAGCCCATTCTGACGATTCCAGAATGCTTCACAGCAACATCAAGGGTTTTTCCACCCCATACAGCTCATTTTTGGTCAAGCATTTCTTTGTTTTTTTCATTCAAAAAGGTACTGTTTGAGAGATCTGTTGGATAATCAGTCTCCTCGTCAGCTGCACTGCTGGATTGGCCGGCGCCCCTGCCACTTGTAGAAACAGAGCCAGTGAGGGGCTGAGGAGGCGCTGCTATTGCTGGGATAAGGCTGGCATCTGAACTGTCACTAACGGACCTGTCAAGGAGAAGCATAGCACATGCATTGTATCATGAGTATAACAGAATTAAAAGAATTTAGTTCAAGTCATGTTGCCCTGCTCTCTATGACTATGATAATTGCAATAATAACATTTGTCTTATGACTCACTAAATGGTGGTGTTTGTTTGCTAAAGAAGAAAGAAATATGTGATACCGTATTTCTATTTCCGTTTTGTTTCCATTTGCTTTGCACATCATCTAATTTCCTGCGCCATTTAATGCCAACAATTTATGGCAATCAATATGCTATTGAAATGCTCAACAATATTAAACAAAACATCTTCCAAAAACTGAAGCCTGAAGTTGGGAGTAACAAGGTGGAGCCAAGCAAGGAGAACTTACATGCCGTGACGAAGAACGTGACGTTCCCACTCGGCGCGGTTGGTGAAGGAGCGGCCACAGAACTCGCAGGGGAAGCGCTTCTCCTTGACCGGGGAGACGGTCCCACTGCTACCAGGGGAGACGGCCACCTCTGAAGGGCCACCACCTACCACAGGCAAGGAGTACACAAGACACAGTTAAAGCAACAGTTCGCCCTTTTTTGATGTTCCCATATTTGCAGTGTTTCCAGGTATTAAACATGAACGTGCGTATAATTTTCACCTCAGTGTGTTCATTACTTAGATTTATTATTATCATTAGAATTATTGGCATAACTTAGCACAATTAGAACCATTAGCATCAAGCCACAAGTGATCACTGGATGGAATTAAATAGCTATTTTGCACTCTGGTGAAATTTGCATTAATTTTAAAAAGGCTTGTATGTAAATTTTAGGATGTTTTGTCTGGTTCCATAGACTTCCATTGCTACACTACACGATATGGCTATATTGATAAACTAGGCGTCTGGATACGGTACATAGAAATAATACATATATATTAATGTATTCAGCTACACTGCATGAAATAATACAAGATAATTCAAAAACAATGTTTTCGAATGTGACCACTGAAGTGTATTAAATAGAAAACACCACCTGATGCACGTCGACCACACACACGCCCATTCATTCAGACAGCAACACTACCTTCAGGCTCAGGCCTCTCAGACGGCTCTTCCACTTCGACGTCCATCTTGTCGTCCACCAACATGTCCTTCCTGTCTTCCTCCTCCTCCTCCTCCTCCTCCTCTTCCTCCTCCACCTTTACAGTCTCCACTTCTGGCTCCTGCTCTTCCTCCTGCTCGTCCTCTTCCTCCTCGCTGCTGAGGCTGGTCATGCTATCCTTCAGCGCCTCCATCTGATCCAGGCACACGCGGCCCATGATCTCAAAGTTGCGAATCACCTGGAGGAAGAACAGGGAGGTGGAGGAAAAAAAGGGGTTGGCTGTTTTAAAAGGTGCACTATGTAGGATTGTGACCAGAGTAGGTATTGCAGCTATGCTGCTCATTGAAACTGTGCTGCCTATTGACAAATTTGATCTTCTCAGAAATATTTACAAAGTAATAAACTAATATGTAATAGTATGACCAAAGTACAGTACGTTTTGCAGCTAAAAATGAAGAAGATGGAGAAGATCTACCTTTTCATGTATGCAAGCAGCATTACTAAAAAGGGTAACATTTGTCAATGAGCAGCATGAATTCTGGAAAGAAACTGCTAAAAAATATTACGCAGTGCACCTTTAACCCGAATTACAGTAATTGATTTCATTCCATTCAAACGTGTGTGTGTGTGTGTGCGTGTGCATTGTGCATGTGTGTATTCGTGTGTGTATGCCGCCGCATCTGACCTTGTGTTCGTCCCTCAGGTGCTCCTCCAGAGCCTGCTTGTGCTTAGTGTCGTAGTAGCAGAGCTGGCACTGGTAGGGCTTGATCTCGTTGTGCTTGTGGATGTGCTGCTGCAGGCTCTCGTCGCTGGAGCAGGTGAAGGTGCACTTGTGGCAGCGGAACACCAGGCCCTGCAGGTGCCGCGACAGCTTGGAGCGAGACACCTCCAGGGGCACCACGCGCTCCTCTGCACACCACATGGGGAATAGCAGAAGCAGAGTTATTACAAACCTTTATTTAGACTCCCAACAGTGGGAAATTCAGTTCATAACAGCCTTTGTCTCAATAAATAGAAAAGTAATAAAACAAGTGATTTAAGAAGAGTAATGAAAGGAAAATGGCGAAAGATTAAAAAAGCAATGATGAAGACAAGAATGTGTAGTAGGTGGTGGGAGAGCTTGGAGCAGAGCAGGAGGCCTCCAGCAGGAGCGCACGCTCAGGGCCGGATTAAGATTGCCTGAGGCCCCTAGGCTACAGGTTTGCTGGATTTTGAGGCAAATATTCTGACACATTTACATAGAAAGTGTCATAATTACAAGCTAAGAAGTAAGGATAACATGTCCACCAACTGTACTGAACACAACATATACATTTTCAATATTGCATCTCGGAAAATTCAAAATTTTTTCACTTTTGGCCAATCAGGGGCCCCCTGGCAGGTGGGGGCCCCTAGGCTGAAGCCATATCTAGCCTGTGCATTAATCCGGTCCTTCACACACTCCTCTGCAAGGGGTGGAAAGGAGAGGGTAAAGACAAGAGATAAGTGGTAAGGAGAGGGTAAAGACAAGAGATAAGAAAAAGAATTAAACTATGGGTGCAGTTGGGGGGCAACGTGGCTCGGTGGGCTAGTGCCATTACTCTGCCATTACGCACCATTACTCTGGGGATCCGTGTTCGATTCCTGATCCTTCTCCATCTCTCTCTCCTCACTCATTCTCTGTCTTTCCCACTATCCTGTCTCCATAAAAAAGGTGTGAAAGCCCCCAAAAAACTGGGCACTAGGATGCTGTGGTGCCGTGTGCTAATATACCATATCATATATGGGCAACGTTGCCAATGGGGACCCAGGTTTGAAGCCAGACTGGGTCATTTCCCCAACTCTGGCCCATCTCCCTCTCCCACTGATTTCCTGTCCATTCTCCTCTACCTTATCCAAGGCAAAAGCCCAAAAATATATGAAAATATAAATAAATAAAACAAGAAATTGAAGTAGAGTACTAAAGGGAAATGGGGGGGGCAATTTTGGAGAATTGGTGAATGATTAAAGAAGAAAATGTGCAACAGGGAGAGATGGCAAGGCAAGGACGAGAGAAATATCATAATCAGAACACATTATTTGTCCCAGCAATGAGCAATTCACAGTCCTAGTCTCAATTATAGCTAATAGTTAGGGAAAGATATGGATATTTTGGAAAATCTGTGAACTAATTTATTACCAATAGATTTTTTTACCATGTGTTCTTACAGGTGTCTGGACACACCTCACAATTTATCCACGGCCAAATCCAATGGGAATTTCTGTGACGCCCCGTCAAAGTTGGGGTGCACAGAAGGCCTATGTAAAAATTGGAACACTGCAGATTGGGGGGAAAGGATGCATAATGGGTCATAACTTCTGAAGTAAACTACATACAGAGACAAATGAACACATTTTTCCATACATTACTGACCCAGTGAATTCAATTGAGGGGTATTTTTGGACATTCGACCACATTTGAACACCGTTTTTGGTCAAAAACGGCAAAAAATTGCCTTAAATGTGTAGAAATGTTCATTTTTTAATCATATTTCCAAGTTGTGTCCATTATAACCACTTGCTCTTCATTTCTCATTTACAGTATGACAATATACTGTATATAGTCTGGGTTTGATTATTCTATTGGTATTAAGCTGAAATAATAACCCAAAGTTTACCATTTTTAACCCTTTAATGCCCTACACTGGAACCCAGACAAAAGGTTGCAGAAGGGGCCATAACTTCTGAAGTAAATTACATACAGAGACAAATTAACACATTTGTCCATACAATAGTGGGCCAGTGAATACAATTGAGTGGTTGTTTTGGACATTTGACCACATTTAAACTGCGCTTTTGGTCAAAAAACGGCAAATAAATGGCTTTAAAAGTGTAGAAATTCAGTCATATTTTCACGTTTTATTTCGTTCGTTTTCACCTCTAGCTCTTTATTTCTCATTTAAAGGATGACAATATACAGAATAAGGTATGGATTTGATTATTTTAATGGTATTAAGCTGAAATTATACCCCAAAGTTTACATTTTTAACCCTTTAATGTCCTAGACTGAAGCCCGGAAAATGATAAAGTTTGTCAGAATGTGGGATAAGTTTGAAGGTAAACCACATACAAACACAAATGAGCATATTTTCCCATACAATACTGACCCAAGAAATGAAAATTTGACATTTGAACACATTTAAACTGAATTCCAGGACAAAACAGCCTAAAATGTGTTGAAAATCAACCGTCTTTTCATTCGTTCAAATTAAGAATTTCATCAGTGTAAGTCCACTTTATAGGCCTACTCTATTTTGGCTTTTCAGGTTTGATGCAAAAGATTCATTAAAGTGAGATTTTGTTTCAGATTAATACCCAATACAATAACGAAATTCATTTGGTACATGATATATTAAGAGGTGGTGAAAAAAAGCACACAATAACATTGGAAACAATGAAAGGGTGGTGATTTTTTTGGACACATTTTAGGCCATTTATTGCTTATTTTGTCCAGAAATGCTGTGCAAGTGTTGCCAAAAGTAAAAAAAAACCAACCACTTCATGTTGTTTCTTGGGTCAGCACTGTATGGAAAATCTGTGTTCATCTGTGCCAAGGGCCCAAAAATGGGGTTAGTGCAGGCAAATTCTCACTGCGTAGGCCTATATATTTTCAAAACCTGTGTGTCTCTGGAGTATAGTTGTCTGATAGCAAGTTAGACATCATAGCTGTTGGATTTAATGTTTGTACATCCTCTCAAGAACCTGTCCCTGAGGGGGATTTTCTGAAAAGTGACTTTTTGTCTACCCACTAACAACAGGCCACAGAACCTTCCAAGCATCACTTTATCATTACTTACATTGTCCTTGATGTTGACAGACATAGAGGAAGGCATTATATGTAAATTGTATAGCCTATAAACCATGGCCGACAATTGGTTTTACAATTGAGAGCCTATTTTCTAATAAATAAAAAATCTCAACTAGTAGAATCATGCTGTCAATCCATAGTGTTGTGAATGTTTCACCAGGGAGAACCTTTCACCAGGGAGTTGGAATTATATGAAAAATGCCATACTATGGGTATACATTAGAAATAGTTTTACTTTTCTGTAAGCAAGCACAACCTAATAAATGCATCAGATTTAATGTTTTTGAATTAAATGAAATTAACTTATCTACCATTGCACTGCAATGAAAAAAGTACATAAGAAATTCATTTGTAGCATAATGAGACATGTGCCTTTAATTCCTAACAGCAATCTGCTGTGACAGGGCTCATCATGTGACCGGTAGGCACCAATACTCACGAACGGTGTGACGTTTTCCATGTGCTTTACGCCCTTTTGTGGGGGAAAACAGCCAATGCAAGTCAATTGGTAGTGTTGGGGTGTAGCCTCTTACTGCAGATGGGGTCGCCGGTGACCCGATTCACTTGCTGAAAATGCTTAAATACATCAAAACAACATTGCTATGACATTACAGAGAGCCATAGCGCTGCTCTAAGGGGTTAATAAACGAAAGATAAGGACCTGTAGACTGGCGTTGTTCACATGCAACATGCCGAAAACGCGTTGTGTTGCCGGCTGTTCAAATAATATTGCCAAACAGAGGTGGAGAAGCATGGACTACGTTCATTTAGGCTAGCTGATGTAGTATGGAAGTTGATGAGACATTTGGTTTGATTTCCCCCATAAAGGGGCGTAATGCACATTTACGAGCAAAGTACCTGGATGGCCATTCATGCCTATAGGCAACATTTGGTGTTTTCAGGTACTCTTGGAGGGGGCAGCTTTTATTGTTTTTGGCATCGTGGCCAGTTTCCTTTCTCCTTGCACAGGCGTCCATGCCCAGACGGATCTGCACTACATGGAAAAGTGGCAGTCCTGTGTAGTCTCTTCAGCACATGAAGCTGCTTGGAGTGTGGCTGCTAGCCGGTTTCTTGCCAGACTGCTGGCTTTGCTACTTGTGCAGCCACCATGTCGTCCGTAATCTGCCCTGATTGGCAGTCATCTAGTTGACGTGAATTGAGTGTCCAGTCCACATGTTTGTGACGAAGTTCACTCACTGCTTCATGAAGCAGCTTTTTATGTCTTGGGAAGTCACATTAGATATTTCTGTCCACCTTTTTTGCCAAGCATCCAACCCCACCTTTCTAAGACCATACAGATCTCATTGTGATCATGCAACTATCTGCAGAATTGCAAACACAACTATTAACTGCTGGGGGTGGGGTTGTGGCTTGACCTGGTAAACCAGATCACAGAATACCATCTCAGTTTGTCAGACTGGGGGACCTAACATCAGAGTGTGTGGTCAGTAGCACTGGTGGTCAGGACCGCTGACTGCTTTGGCTGTGCCCAGGACAAAGCCATCAGACAGGGCCCCCGACTCAATACATTCAATGTAATGGAGTCCGAATTCTGGGCCCCATCTCTCCCTGGGCCCAGGACAGTTGACCCATCTTGTCAGCTTCCCTGCTGGTGCACCACAGGAAACCGCATTTCCCCAGTAGCATTTACCCTATTCTGTACTCCACCGAATTCATCTACAGCTCAGAGCACTTTGTTGGTGGGTGCCAGGCTAACCAGATACAGCTGAGGTCCAAGAGAGATGGGCTAGGTTTGAGTATTTCAGAAACACATACATTAGTAGCCTGATTATCATCAACTTTCAAATCTCTTCGAGACTTGGTCTGACCAAGAGCATAACAATTATCATTTCCCAAACAGCATTTCCCAAATGGCCTCCCTTGATTTGCGGGAACTCAGAAAGTACTTGCATTGACTCCTGACCTGACTAGTAGCAACGCTGAAGCTGTTGCGTCACTAGGAGGGCACGGCCTGGCTAATACATTAGAGCATCTCTGAATGCACAGCATGTCGAACCTTGTGCTGATGGGCTACATTTGCAGAAAACCACACCAGATGCCTCTACAGTCAACTAAGAACAGGAAAATGAGGTTATAACTCACACAGGCTCACTAACATTGGTCAATATAAGATTGGACAATTACTGTAGCTGCTGCTTTTTTATCCAAACATACATATTGGTGACAGTCCTTGGAGCAATGTGGGTTTAGGTGCCTTGCTCAAGGACACTTCAGTCATGAAGGATAGGGAGAGGTAAGGATGGGATTTGAACCTGCAACTTGGTGAACTTCAATCCAACTCCCTAACCATTACACCACAGATGTAAAAAATCCAAAGTTAACCATGGTTTATTGAGCATGGTTTGTGACTATGGTTAAAACAGACACAAAAATAGACACAAACCATGTTGGAAAAAAACCATGAAAAACATGAATAACCATGATCCAGTTTTCATGGTTACCCAAAAAACATGCATAAGCCATTGTAATACTATGGTTGTTTCAGAGTACTTAGAGAAACCATGGTTACTTTACTATAGTAAAACCATGGTCGATTTTCGTAAGGGCTTTAGCACCATTTGAACTATGCTGGAATGCCACAGCCTACCTGAGTATCGTTGAAGGCAGTTAAAGCAGTTCTGTAAGCAAAAGGGGGTCCAACATAGCACTAGCAAGGTGTACCTAATTAAGTGGTCGTAGAGTGTATACCTAGATACAACTTTTTTTTTTTTTAAATCTCCAACAAAAGCTATTATTAGCAGTGATGCAATTATGTATGATTTGATAAGGCATGAATTGGCATATTACATCATTTTATTTTGAAACATAAATAAAAATGACAAACTGGATGGTGTGACTATCAGGTTAAATGTTTATCTTAATTAATATTTATACTCAAACCACTGTAGAAAGCTGGAATAACAGACAGAAGTGGTCTAAGCGAAACTGAGGTGGTTTTCCTTTTTTTCTTTCTTCAAATGGCATATTTACCAAAGAGGGTGATCCAAATAGCTATAGTACCGATATACAGATATATACTTCAGAGATACATAGCTCTCAGAAAAAAAAACATAGAGGAAATTTACCACACCCCCCGACCCCCCCACCCCAACTGCTACCAGTGACCAGCACCCGCCCACCCAATTGCACCTCCACCACACTGACGTCTATGACAGTTTGATCATTTTAAATTTGATCAAAAGTTAAAAAAAAGAAACAAAAACACTCTGTTTTATTTCTTGGGTCAGTATTGTATGGGAAAATATGCTCATTTGTGTTTGTATGTGGTTTACCTTCAAACTTATCCCACATTCTGACAAATTTTATCATTTTCCGGGCTCCAGTCTAGGACATTAAAGGGTTAAAAATGTTACAGCTTAATACCATTAAAATAATCAAATCCATACCTTATTCTGTATATTGTCATCCTTTAAATGAGAAATAAAGAGCTAGAGGTGAAAACGAACGAAATAAAACGTGAAAATATGACTGAATTTCTACACTTTTAAAGCCATTTATTTGCCGTTTTTTGACCAAAAGCGCAGTTTAAATGTGGTCAAATGTCCAAAACAACCACTCAATTGTATTCACTGGCCCACTATTGTATGGACAAATGTGTTAATTTGTCTCTGTATGTAATTTACTTCAGAAGTTATGGCCCCTTCTGCAACCTTTTGTCTGGGTTCCACTGTAGGGCATTAAAGGGTTAAAAATGGTAAACTTTGGGTTATTATTTCAGCTTAATACCAATAGAATAATCAAACCCAGACTATATACAGTATATTGTCATACTGTAAATGAGAAATGAAGAGCAAGTGGTTATAATGGACACAACTTGGAAATATGATTAAAAAATGAACATTTCTACACATTTAAGGCAATTTTTTGCCGTTTTTGACCAAAAACGGTGTTCAAATGTGGTCGAATGTCCAAAAATACCCCTCAATTGAATTCACTGGGTCAGTAATGTATGGAAAAATGTGTTCATTTGTCTCTGTATGTAGTTTACTTCAGAAGTTATGACCCATTATGCATCCTTTCCCCCCAATCTGCAGTGTTCCAATTTTTACATAGGCCTTCTGTGCACCCCAACTTTGACGGGGCGTCACAGAAATTCCCATTGGATTTGGCCGTGGATAAATTGTGAGGTGTGTCCAGACACCTGTAAGAACACATGGTAAAAAAATCTATTGGTAATAAATTAGTTCACAGATTTTCCAAAATATCCATATCTTTCCCTAACTATAAGGGGTAATAAAACAAGCAATTGAAGAAGACCATTAAAAAGGAAAAAAGGGGGAAGATGGGATGGAAAGTGGAATGATAAAGAAGAAAATATGTAGAGATAGGGGTTCAGGCAAGGCCAGGAAGGGGAGAAACAAAATGTGGGAGATAAGGAAAATTGGTTGGAGAGGAATAAATCATTTTTTTAAAAGCATACAGATGGAAGGAAAATTTTGAATGAACTACAACCAGGTTGTAAAATACGACATTTTTAGAGTCCTAGTCTTTCACAAAACCTTGCATTTTCATGTCTACGCCTGTAAAAAAAAAAAAAAAAAAAGGGGGAAAGGTTCTTTCTCACCTCTGTGCAGGACGACATGGTCAATCATATTGCTTTTGCACTTGGTGTGGTAGAGACAGAAGGGGCAGCGTAGGTCTTTGTGTCCTTCCTCTGGGGGGATGTTATGCCCTGCCTCCACATGGATAGTGAACGTGGACCTGAGGGAGGACAATACAGTATACTAGTCACACTCAAAAGAAAATCAGCATGACTCATGAGGTGATGAACACATATAATGTGTGTGCAGTACTTGTAGCAGTTATATGTCTACAACTACACAGTATTGGTATTGTGAAGTACCTGTATGTATACATTACATTACATTACACTAAGCTGACGCTTTTTTATTCTAAGCGACTTACAGCTTTTTAGATACAGTGTATTGGTTATAGTCCCTGGAGCAGCGTGAGGTTAGGTGTCTTGCCCAAGGGCACTTAAGCCATGGATAGAGGTGTAGGGAGAGGTAAGGGTGGGATTTGAGCCTGCAACCCTCTGATCGTGAGTCCACCTCTCTAAACACTATGCCACGGCGGCCCCAGTATGCACAACATTTAAAAAGCATTTCAATTCAACACATTGGCAGGCCAAAGATCTCATCCGTTCTTACTTGTAGCAGGTGAAGAAGGAGCAGTCCTTGCACTTGAAGAGCTTCTTGCCCCCGTGGCGGTCGCGGTAGTGTCGGCGCAGGCTCTGCATGTAGCCGGAGCTGAACTCGCAGAACTCGCAGGTGAGGATGGTGCTCTGCTCGGGCCGCGACTCGGCCAGCACGGCAGAGGCGGAGGGGGGACTACAGGCCATCTGGTTACTATGGTTACGTGACGCCAGCTGGTAGTGGCTCAGCTGCTGCTGCACATCAGCCGGCTCCAGGTAGCCTGGTTCTAGAACGCAGAGCAGGAGAGAATAGAATAGAATAGAACAGAACAGAATAGAAGAGAACAGAAGGAATACAGGAAAAAAGAAAAAAAGATTAGGTTGACTTAATGCCCAGACCAGAACTTATGTATTTTGAATGGCAAGGACCACGTCGTAATTTATTACTAAAGGCCCTGTGCATTACATAATTGTGTAGCACTATGGAAGTAAAGTTTCTTCGGTGACTATTACAGTGTTGCACTGATAGAACGGCGTGCCTTAAGGGGCTACAATACTGTTGAATACTTTGTTTGCCCGTTGCAGGTCTGTGTAAATCACATGAATTTTCCATGAAAAATCTAGCTTCAAAATCGGATAGAAATCCTTCATTGTAATTTTCAATTAAATTCTAAACCACAATCAGTCATTCTCTACTCCTACGTTCTTTTCAGGTAATTTCATGTTATTCATATTCCTGCAGCTCGTACATCACAACACAAATAAACAACACCCCATCGCTCTCCTAGGGAGTGTCTCCGTGGTAAAATGCCTGTTTCAGCAACATGCCAGTGAGGCAAGTGCAGTGCAGCGGCAGGCAGCAAAAAAAACAGCGTACCTTTGACTTTTTAAAATGCACATGATGCAATTCTCACTTTGCAAAAAGAGAAGGGAGCAAATCACACGAGTCCCTGCGCATTCGGAGTTTGATTTATAATACTAATGTATCATTCAGGAAGAAAAGACACCAGTGTGAGATGTAGATGAGGCCGGCAAAGCCAATCTGCGTGGAGGGAAGTAATCCGTCTCTTTAAGTGTTTCCAGCACCACGCTACGCGTCTTAGCATGATTTAACAGGTGAGGATATAACATGCACACACGGGCGGGCGTGTGCTGCACACACGTACACACACATTCACACACGCACTTGCACTTGCACGCACACACGCACAGGCACAAACACACATTGACACGTGCATACAACACAGACTCACACATACGCACACATTCACACACAGGCACACACATTGACACACGTGCATACAGAGTCACACATACGCACACATTCACACACAGGCACACACATTGACACACGTGCATACAAACACACATACACTCACACACATACACACATACACACACACACACACACAATGCAGTTTCTAGTGGGGGCTTTGAGACAGTCACAACAAAAAGGCAAACCATGAACAGCATGAGTAAGTCTGGAACAGAAACACATTCTGCGTAACTACACTAGTAACTAGGTCAAACATATAGGCCTTTACATGTGTTCCAGATGCGAAAAGATGAAACAAGACATCTCACTGTAATAATCAACAAAAACGGCACATGGGGGTGGAGGGGGCATCTTGGTTCTTTTATCATTCATGACTCATAGGCAACTCTACTTCTGTTTTTTTTGCAATTTTAACCTTTCAGTAGTGGGGTGAAACAAAAGAGCTGCAACTTTTGACCTCTTGAATTGAACTACGCATGTTGCCTAGTTGCAGCTTTTTGCCACGCAAGTCAGGGTCACGTGAACCCACGTGTGTGAGTTGGGAGTCACGTTCTTCCAGGGTGTGAAAAAAACGGTCCAGGTGTGAATTCACAGTGACTCATGCTGAACGCTACAGCCAGAGCCATGCATTTACTTTTTTCATCATCACCCAAGATGGCTGGAGGATGTTCCAAGATGGCTAGAGGATGTTAATCTTACTAGCCAAACACACACTCACTCAACGTGGCTGGTAAGTTGGTCTTTTCTACCAGCCGGTTGGCCAGTTGGCTGGTGTTAATGTTGAGCCCTGTCTACAGCTAAAAGAAACGACTTTGTATGCTCCATAATGTCAGGCAGCCCTTACGTTACAGTACCAAAGTCTCACTGCAGAGGTGCATTTCTCCAAACTATACTTGCTAACTACATTATCTACTTTGCTGTTTGCAATGCCATTTCCCATTGGCAACTATGGAAGCTGCTAACTGGCTAGCAACTACGCTTTCGAGAAATGCAGCCCAGGCTGGCAGCCCTGCTTTCATGGACATATAAAAGCGGAGAAAGTCAGCTTCAACCTGATTTTTTTAAAGGGACACTGTGCAGGAAATGGTCAAAAAAGGTACTGCAACTATGCTGCTCATTGAAACTGGGCTGCCTATTGCCAAATTTGATCTTTACATGAACGTTTACTAAGTAATAAACAAATATTTTCTAGTATGGTCCAAGTACAGTCATTTTTGCAGCTAAAAATGGCTATTTTTGGAAATTCAAAATGGCGGACCATGGAGAAGATCCCCCCTTTCATGTATGAAAAGTGCAATTTTTCCAGTCATAATGAATACTTAGAATTTGATGCTGGTGGTAAGTATTCATGAAAACGGTAACTTTAGTGAATGGGCAGCATGAATTCTGGAAATTGTGTCCCTTTAAACTCCCACTTTTATTATTTTACAGGACGCTGTGGGTCAAAGGACCCTAGCAAAAAAAATCCTGGTTGAAAGGTACTGTCTCATCTTGTACGTATTTTGTCTCTGTTATTGTGGTCCAGCTGCTTGGTTGGATGCTTGAATGTGCAGTAGGCTTTAACCGGTTTCTGAAACTCAGCCTTGCTTTCATGCACACACAGACTTCTTCAGGTAAATACTTTTTTTTCTAGAAACTGTAACAGATGTTTATATCCATACAGACAAGTTTCTAGCCAGCTTAACAGGGCTTGGCTCACGTTGATTAGCCTTGCATTATTGTAGCAAATAAACGTAAGACATTTGATGCAAGGTGCAGACGGCAACAGCTGCAACTGCTCGATAGAACCATATCAGCTAAAAACGTTGAAAGAAAACAGCTGAAAAGTGAACAGCTGAAGTGTATTTAGGTATCTCCTCTTGTCCAAGCCATTTACTCCCTACCTAGTCAGTATTTCAACTGCTTTCACAGAATAACCGTACGGTCACACCGCGGGCGTTAAACGCGTGGAAAGATGCAGAAGTAATTGACTTTGTATGGGAGAGCAGGCAGCGAACGAGGCAAACGCGTCGGGAGCGTTTCTAGAGGCGAGGGCGTCGAAAGCGTCAAAAGCCGAGGGCGGCAGAAGTTGAACTTCATCTAAAAATATGTAATGAGCTCGGCGGCAGCAGGGCGGCAGCCAATGGAAGGTTCACATTTTTATAAACACGAGCTTCGGTTGGTCGAGATTCCTGGCTGAACGCTTCAGGTTGCCCCATGCCCCTAGTGGCTCACCTTCCCCTTCCGGCGTCAAGGTCATGAGGTCCCCAGTCAGGAGGGAGCGCGGGGTGTGCAGCGCGGCCCCAGCGCGGAGCTTGGGCAGGGCCAGCATCTTGCCGTGCACCCTGAGGGAGTGGTCCTTCAGCTGGCTAATGGTGGCCGAGGAGAAGGAGCAGGTCAAGCACTTGTAGGGGTTCTCACCTGGAAGAGGAAGAGGTAAAGAAATGCAGAGAGAGAGAGAGAGAGAGAGAGAGAGAGAGAGAGAGAGAGAGAGAGAGAGAGAGAGAGAGAGAAGTATGTGTGTGTGTGTGTCAGCGTCAGCGAGAAGGGGCATGTGAGAGAGAAAGAGGGAGAGTGTATGTGAGCATGAGAGAGAGACAGAGAGAGAGAGAGAGAGAGAGAGAGAGAGAGAGAGAGAGGGAGAGAGAGAGAGAGAGAGAGAGAGAGAGAGAGAGAGAGAGAGAGAGAGAGAGAGAGAGAGAGTGTTACTAGTTCCTTTGGCAGAAGCACTATACTACAGTATACTGTGATGGTACTGTTCAGGCATCTTTCCACATTTCAATGCAGTCAAAGAGAAGCCGAAATCTGACAAAGGCAATTAAGGGGAAGACGTATACAACAACGATCCCTTCCTTTAGGGACTCAATTTGCTGTTAAAAGCAAAGGCAAAGACATATACATCCAAGGACATTGTGGCTCTCTTAAGACTATGGTTATGTGTGAAGAAATCTAAATAGGACTGTCCTCACATCAATTCTACACCCGTTGTACTGCTCCTTCTCTTTTCACTGGCGTTGGTACTAAAGTCTGATGGTCTGGGTATATCAGAGCCGTTTTTAGACCATAACAAAATTCAAACAGTGATTTACTAGAAACATAACAGCAGTCCTGGACCATCAGATAATGTAAGAGTGCACATCCTACAAATGGAATTGCTTCTGTGGAGGAGGGTATGTTTTGACTCTGTTGGTTTGTCTGTCTGTTAGCAACATTATGCATGTATACAGATCATTGACCTTTGACCTTTTTCAGTAGCAGATGTCAGGTTGGGTAAAGGATGGGCAGTCATGGGTAAGGGGTCAGAGTGTCAGACTTGCAGCCCAAAGGTTGCCGGTTCGACTCCCGACCCGCCAGGTTGGTTGGGGGAGTAATCAACCAGTGCTCTTCCCCATCCTCCTCCATGACTGAGGTACCCTAAGGTACCGTACCACCGCACTGCTCCCTAGGGGCACCATTGAGGGCTGCCCCTTTGCACGGGTGAAGCATAAATGCAATTTCGTTGTGTGCAGTGTGCAGTGAACACTTGTGTGCTGTGGAGTGCTGTGGAGTGCTGTGCACACTGCAATAGAGTTCATGACCTGGTATGAATGTGCATGGTTCACAGGTAAGCACTTTGCTTCTGAATGTAACTGGTCTGGAAATGGGCACCAGCACCATTTTCACCAGCCTGTAAAACAGATGAGTCTCTCCAGTGTTTTTGGAAGGCAGAGAGAGAGAGAGAGAGAGAGGTGTGTGTGTGTGTGTGTGTGTGTGTGTGTGTGTGTGTGTGTGTGTGTGTGTGTGTGTGTGTGTGTGTGTGTGTGTGTGTGTGTGTGTGTTTTTGGAAGGCGATGTTTGATGTCTAAACTCCTCTTTACCTGCGTCATTACCTGCATGTGCTTTGGCCAGGTGACTCTTCAGTCGCCGCAGATAAGCAGACTTAAAGGGACAGAGCTTGCAGCGGAAAGGCTTGTGGTGCCCGTGGTGAGACTGGATGTGACGATCCAAGCTAATGACAGACAAGAGAGAGAGAGAGAGAGAGAGAGAGAGAGAGAGAGAGAGAGAGAGAGAGAGAGAGAGAGAGAGAAACAAAGTATTTAGAAAAAAAACAGCTTTTCCAAATCAAATTTCTACAGTGGAGCACAGGATTGATACATCTACCAAATATTTTTGTCTGTGGTAGCTACCAAATGAGCACAATGGTCTAATGCAGCGGTTCTTAACCTGGGGTGCGGGCACCCCCTGGGGGTGCGCCAGAGATTTTAGGGGGTGCGCGGAATTTTGTTTGCGTTGAGGTTGTGATCAAAATTCTGCTTCCAAACATTATAATTAGGCCAAATCAAGACCATGTTTTGGTCCCCATATAAAGTCATTAAAGTATTGATTAATGTCTGAAGATTAATGTCTGAAGATTAATCACTCAAATAATTTTTTAGTGCGTATACACCCGTAGACGCTTGGGTTGGGGGTGCGCGGCTTGTCTTGGGCACAGGTCAGGGGGTGCTTCAAGAAAAAAGGTTAAGAACCACTGGTCTGATGGAACCCCATGCATATTCAGAATGTGCACCCTCTAGTGGATTTTAAAGGCTGCACACCTCTGATACCAGGGCCTCAGTTACTATGCACCTCAAAAATGATGTCAGCTCTTCACGTTTCAACAGAGGTGATCAAAGAAAACGTAGAAGTAAATGTATGGTGTAAGCACAATACTAGCACATGATATTACATAGTGGTTACACCAGTTATTCCATTTTACATAATGAGGTGGATAGATGTTGTTACTGAAAAAAAATAAAACATAAAAACATAAAAAGAAAACCCTCAAATGTTATCCAACCAGTGCCGAATCAGGTACATCGCTCCACCGTAACTGTAGGCTAGTTACTAAGTGAAGCTATTTGTGTTGGATGTCACAAGGATGTGGCCTTGTGATAAGACCTTGGGCGTGTGTGAAAAGGCCTGGCTTAGTGGCATTTCCTGACCGAAACCAGGTGGGATTCTAAAAAAAAAACAAAAAAAACAAACAGTTCAAGGGGTATCCCGTCAACAAGTCACCTAAAGCAAGCGCAACATTTGAGAGACAGATGGATCTCCATGTGACAGTTGTGTTGAACTTGGCTGATCTGTCATCCCAGAGCATGGGAACCGCATACCATGATGATATGATGAGCCATTCGTACATGTATGCACAGTATGTGCAATACGTCATATAATATCATCAGTCTATATTCATGTATTTTCAAGCTGTCTACACTGTAGAACACCAAGAAACAGACTGTATGCATTGCATGAGTGTGGCGTCTTGAAGATACATACATGCACATACATTCATTCATGCACATACATTGCTGTACTGTGGACGGGAGATCTTGTTTTTTCCAGTTCTACCACACACTGCAGTTCTAGCAACACCAATGTAACTCCAAATTCACTGCTAACAAACTGTAGTGTTCATTTCCAGCTCATCTACACACACTATTCTATAAACATCAACATTAACTTACTTCAAGTGTCCTACATGCATGTGTGAGGGCTGTTTGCCAACATCTCACGGAACAAGTTAGGCCTGCTTTTGTGGTCTCACGCCTTGGCGCGTCAAAGGCTAGCCCAAATACTGAAGGTATTTACAATAGGCTACAATTACAAATGGCAGACAGGTGGCCGACCAACGGCTCGCTTTGTTCCTACCGTAAACAATAAGAACGTCAGTTTCTGTTTATGTGATATCGATCTCTATAGTTATGGACACCCTCATGGGAAACAACAATCTACTACTGGCATACAGTTTTTATTCCAAAGCCCACAGAAACCAATGGTAAAGAAATCCGATGAGAACCTACAGTCTGCTAGCATATACTGGTACAGCATTTTTTTCAGACTTTGCCCACAGACACCAATAATAGCCACAGTCTATATTACCGGTAGCCATCATTTGGTTGGCAATGAGCAATTCACTAGTCGCCTTTAAGTGCTTTATGTAGAGTAAGCACATGTTTGGCATGGTTGCTGGACTCCATTCTGGGATGCTTAAAATGACAATCCCTTGTCCCTCCTTGGGGGCTTGGAGGAAGTGGCCCCATTGGAGAAACCTTTGCGCATGAGAGGTGATTGAGCAGGAGAGATTAAATCAATGACAAGGCTGGAGAAGGTAAGACAGTTGTTATTCAATCCACAGACTTCCTCCCAAACTATGTTTTCAAAACAAAATGTGCAAAGCCAACAGCAAAAGCAGATAACTGAGTAAGCAATCGTGGTTTTGAGAATTACTTTCTCACTCACTTGTGTCGGAAGGGGGAGACGAACTGGCAGTACTGGCAGTTGTACTTGTCCTCACGCGAGAAGAGCGCCATAGCGGAGTGGCTCCTCTCGTGAGAGCGCAGGCCCTGCATGGACATGAACACGCGGTCGCACTGGACACACGGGTGACCCCCGACCCGCTGCTCCTTCTCCTCCTCTGCCAATGGGGCGCCCGGAATCACGGCCTTCTCCCCCGTTTCCATGGCAATGGCGACCGCATCCACAGAGGGGGCTGCTGCTACGTCGGTGACGGATAATACGTCCACATCTGGTGATGCCGTGGCGGCATCCTCGTCTACGGGCAACATGTCATCTGGGTTGCCATTGGATACGCTGTCCTCCACGCCTGGAAGAGACATCTCACTGACATCCTATCAGGAAAGAAAAACAGATAAAGAAAAAAAATCATGTTATCCTTCAACAGTTTTATCTGACATTTTATTAAAATAAATGAAATGCTGGTAATCTTTTCCAGTCAGAGCTGTCATAAGATTTCCTTCGTTCCAAATTCTATTTTGGATTAGTACGGCCATTATGCTTTTTTAAAAATCTTTTTCCTTTTTGACACTGACATCAACGAAGGGAAAGCTACAAGATCAAGATCAACTTACAGTTTGACTTTCTAAGAAAAAAAAACACATACACCGATGAGCACATTGCACGGATAAATAATGGTGGCACTACACCAGTGCTATCTACAGCACCTTGGTATCAACAGTCTAGACATTTTATGATTTGTGTAATACATGTGTAATACATTGGTAGAGTACAGTAGAGAAGATTAGAGTTACTTCATGTATGCCGAAGGAAATCAGCATCACCAGTTAAGACATTATTATGCTCGTCATAAAAGAAAGACAACGCGTACACATCAGTAATCCAGTTGCTGGACGAAACCTAACTGAAATCTTTCGGACCCTTGCAAAATTTTGAAAAACATGATTTGCCTCGTGCAAATGTTTTTTTTAACTTCTCAGCTATTTTAATCTTTTAAACACCCCCCTGCCCCTGACTGATGCAAGGTTTATTCTTAACTTACTATTTTAATTTTCTAGAATAACTTTGTGTTTTTCTCTTCTGCTTTGTGCAAATGCAGTGTTTGAATGCTTGATTTGTGTATTGCGAGATTAATGCTTAATTTTTTAAATGTATGTGGTGAAACTGAAGAAAAAATTCCACAATAAAGTATTCATATTCGTATTCATACTCTTCTCACCTTCAGCTGTCCCTCTTTGGCCTCCCCATACTGCACATGTTTGCGCAGGTGATTGCAGATGGCTCTGAGGGTGGGGTGAACCTCCACGCAGAAATTACACCGATAGCCTATGGGAGTTTGGTCAGCGTTGGCATCCACCTGCATACAAAAGAAGCCAGATTTGAAAGGTTTTAGTTTGTTTGCATCCTGAGCATGTCCATCGTTCATTACAGAATATACTCTTGGTAAGCCTGGCAACATGGCAAACATGAAAGACATGATACATCACATATAACTGAGTAATTTGTTATATTAAAGGGAGCTCTATGTCTGGCGGCAGGTAAGGTGACATCTTACATACCAAAAAACTGACATTAATAATTATTAGCTCAAATCCAGATATTCCACCAAATGCCACCACATTTCCTTCATAAGATTGATTTAAAAAAAAGACCTTGAGCATGTACACGCACCTTATCTTGTCTGGCCTCTGTTTGCTCGGCAGCCTTCTGTTTGCTTTGCAGCTGCTTCCTGCGCTCCTGCCTCATGGCCCGCTTCTGGCTCTCCTCATTGTGATCCATCAGGTGGTTTGTGAGTTCAGTGAGGACCAGGAACTTGAGGTCGCAGTGGGCGCACTGATAGAATTCTGAGTTGCCGCTGCCGCTTCCTTCTCCGCCTCCTACGCCGCCATGCTCCGGACTGGCAATTGTGATGAAATCTCGCCTCAGGTCTCGGCTGTGGTAGTCGTTGTAGTGCATGCAGAGTAAATCTGCGGAGCTGAAGCAGAGCTTGTGGCATTTCAAGCACTTGAAAGGTAGCCATTCAAGGTCCTTCTCCTGCTCGGCCTCTGACTTGAGCTTGGATGATTCCCTTTCATCCTCAACGTTGGAGGATCCGTTTTTGTCGTTTTGGTAGATGACAGTGAAATAGCGTCCCAGCTTGCTCGAGTGCTGGCGTTTGGGAAAGACACCCGGGTGGCGCTTAATGTAGTGGGACACGATGCTTTTCCTGCTGAATGCTTGAAATGCACACAAGGAACACTTCCGTCGCTCCAGGGCAAGTTTCAGTTCTTCGCTCATCCCGTCCGTGTCGGAGGTCACGGGCATGGTGATCTTGGGCGGGGTGTCTGTCACGGCTTTGGAGGCTGCCAGACAGTGGGTGTAGTAGGCGTCAATGTCATGACGCTTTTGATAATGGGCTGCCAGGCCTTTGCGGATGGGGTTTGTATAGGGACAGAGGGCACACTTGAAAACGTTGTTCTTCCCTTCGGGCTGGGCCCTGACGTTGTTGTGCTTTATACGGTAATGCCGAGCTATTCCCTTTCTGGTGGAGCAGAAGTACTTGCAAAGCTGACACCGGAAGACGGCGTGCTTCTCTCCCTTCTCGAACTGAGAGAGGGTGAGATCGAAGTCACGTGCTTCTTGGGACTCGTTCGCAGCGCTCGCAGCACTGCTGCACTCGGCCGCTTGTCCCTCTTTGCTGGTGGTAAACGGACTTGCAGCAGAGTTGAACATATCTGAGGCTGGTTGGTTGTGGTACTTCTCGTAGTGTATTTTGAGTTTTTCCAAAGTGCCATGGGTGTAAGGACACATTTTACATCTGTACGCGCCGAAGCCCTGCCTTTGCGTCTTGCACTTTTCTTCCCCATCGATCACCAAATCCTTCATTTGCTCGACGTCATCAGCAAAGTCCTCAGCGGTGACCTTGACAAGAGGGTGCCTCTTCTGGTAGTGGGTGAGGACGCCGTGGATGCGAGAGTTCACGTACGGACAGTGTCTGCACTTGTAAACTGAACTGGGGTTGATGTCGGACTCGTGAGCAAAGTCGGCAGCTTTCACCTTCATACCCGGGTGCTTCTTGCCGTAGTGAGTCAGGAGGCCGTGAAGGCTGTTGTACTCTGACAGACACACGGTGCACTGATAAGGGCTGGTTGAAATGGAGGTGGTGGTGAAGGACAGTCGCTCTTGGGAAGGTCTGGAAACATCCAGCGGACCTTCATCCTTATCTGCGTGGTAACTATCAAAGGGACTCGACATGGCGGCAGGAATGTGACCTTTTGACAGGGTTGGGTGCATTGTGTCAGCTATTTGATTGCCTTTGATTATCTCCAACAGCACAGACTCGTCGACTTTGATTGCCCATGGGTGCACGGCTTGATAGTGATTGGTTATGTCCCAAATAGACGTGGCTTCATATGCACAATCTCTGCACTGATAGTGCTTGGTGTCTGAGAGACCTCCTTGCTGGGATGCGTCTGGGCCGGCCCAGAGTTTGCTGGCCATGTAGGTGTAGTCCACGTTATGCTCGGGGTGTCGTCTTTGGTAATGCATAAGCAGCCCACCTGGCTCCACGTGGGAATAAATGCACCATTCACAGTGATATCCTGCTTCAAGGATGCCATCCTGAAACCCCCAATTGAGGATGGTTATGGCTGTGGCTTTCACATTGGAGTGATCTTTTTTCAAGTGTTTCCGCAGAGCATACACATATGGGGATGTGTACGGGCAATGCCTGCACTTCAGGGATCTTAGCTTCTGTGACGTTTCCTTGTCAGAAGTAGAAACAGTGGTGGCTACGGATGGAGATCCAGATTGTATCATTTGAGCACGTTCCCTCTGACTGCGTACCACGGCTGTGTGCCTGCGTACTAGATCTGCGTTAGCCTTCACATCTTTGTGCTTCTTTTGGTAATGAATGAGTACCCCTTTGACAGTGCGATTCCCGTACTCGCAGTGTTGGCAGAAAAACAACATCTCAGCTTCTCCCTTTTCGCCACCACCTTTGGTTGACGAGTTACCCACCCCATTGCTGCTTGCCGGTTTAAAGAATTGCTTTGGTGGAGCAATCTGTAGCTCGTCCATGATTTTCACGAGACCAGGTGTTGGAGGTGCGTGTTTGATGTATTTTGCTGTCACTTTAATTTCCGGATGCCGCTTTTGATAGTGGACAAGGACACCCACCACAGAGCGATTGCTATAAACACAGTGTTTGCAATAGAAGACATCCTCTTCTGGACCCAGTGGCACTGCATTTGCTTGTTTTGGGGTACTGGAGAGCTGGTGAGAGTTGCTTGAAGCCTGGTTTCTATCGACCGAAATGACTCGCATTGTTTTCTGGATACGAAAATAGGACGCCTTTTGCTCTGGGTGCTTCTTCTGGTAGTGGACCAGCACAGAGTGCATGTTGGGACTGGCAAAGGAACACATGTCACAGTCGTAGACCACTACATTTCCTCCAGCTATAGTGTCTTTAAGTGTCTCGGTATCTGAGCTTGATTCTGGAGCTTTGGGGGCGATCTTCAGGCATGGGCTGGAGGAGGACCTCGACGCTGGAGCGCTGGAGGAAGAGAGGCTCTTGGGTCCCGAATTCAGGATCTCCCGTAGTGTTTGAGACTCCTGAGAGCTTTTCTGAGGTTGATCCACCATGTAACTGGAGAATATCATGGCGTTGTTAATCTTCACTGTGGGATGCATTCTTTGGTAGTGGGGCATCAGGCTACGCACGTTGGGGCTGGTGTAGGAACAAAAACGACACATGTATATGAGGTTGGGATGATTCAAGTTCAAGACATTGCTAGCCCCTGGATGATGCTCCATATAGTGCTGGTTGAGATCATTGAAGTTGGTGTACTCTACGTAGCACTCCAGACAGCGGAAGACGGCACTCTGATCCTCTGGGTCAAGGATGTACCTAAAACTAAATTTAATGTAAGGGTGCATCCTCTGGTAGTGCGTGCTAACACTACGCGCAGACTTGTTTTGGTAATCACAGTGTTTGCAATAGAAAAGGCTCCCGCGTTCCTCCGTGTACTCAACGGATTCTTGGAAAGCGTCTTGGCTGTTCTGGAGCAGGAGACTTTTGTCGGAAGCCATGCCGAAAGTATTCTCATTGTCTTCGTCATCGGAAAGCATCACTTGAACAGGAATGTGTCTTGCACCTTTTGCCTGCAGATTTCGCTTTCTTTTCCCAGACCTGCGTCCCTCTTTCAGCTCCCCAGGTGCTCTGAGATACAGATCGCTTGGGTTAAACATGAAGTTGTGGTTATTTTTGTCCAGGTCAAAGTCACCTTCTCCATCTCCCAGGTCGATCACATCCTCCTGCTGTTGGTTCTGACAGATCTTGCTTTGAAGATTGTTGGCGATTTCATCTATTCTTGTTCGTTTCTTAACCGGGGAAAGGTCTAGAGGTTGGTCATTGATGGACTTTCTGGCCGTTTTGCCAACAAGGTTCTTTTTGGAGGCATTGCCCCAGATTGACGTTTGGATTTTTTGTACAAAAGGGGTCAAGCTGTTTGCTTCTGATTCTTCTGCTTCTTCTTGCTGCTCATTCACTGAACTCTCTGTGTCGTCCTGCAACGATTCGTCACAGAAGGCATGTTTAATCTGGTGGTGTATTCGCAGCCCTTTCACTGTCATTGAAGCAAAGCTACAGAGAGAGCAGCGATGATTTTTCTCCCCAGTTACTTTCCTGGAACTTTGTTTTCTGCCATTGACCTTTGAACCTGCACTTTCGCCATTCAAGGGATCTGCACGCTCGTTTTCTGCTCCAAGGCTTTCACTTGTCAAGTCCATCGTTTCCCAGTCCGATGACGAACCATTATGGTTTGTTTGTTTGTGACTTTCCAGCTTAACCTGACTGGTACTGATGAAGTCACATTCGTCACATTTGTACAAAGTCGCTTTTCCAGACAGGTGCATGTTCTCTATATGACGGGAGATACTCCGTCTGTGCATGGTAAGAAAGGAACAGAAAGGGCACTTGAACCTGTTCATGTGCCGTGTAAACGGGACCCCTTTAGTTTCAAGCACTTCATTGTCCTCTTCCGACAGTTGCAGTTTGAGGGAATCCTCGGCCGACAAAGAGTCTTTGTAATTGGAATCATCAATGTCATCGAGTTCCTCTTCTTCTGAGCTGCTTCCGGAATCATTGAGCAAACTAGCGTCCATGTCTAAGGCGGAATTGGACATGTCGGACATGACGAACGTTGCCCTATCTGACAGAATGGAAGAGCCTGTGCTGTTGGGAACTTTTGATGTGATCTGAGCATAATGCAAAGACGATATCCCTGATGCAGATTTCACACCATCCTTTTCAGTAGTGTCTTTATTGCCATTTAAGTCGTTTTCGTTCAGGTGGGATGTTGGACTGCTTCTGGGTGATGACAATCCAGACTTGGATGACTCGCAATCCCCTTTCAGTGATGTCGTAACTTTCAGCATGCTGCCGTGCTTTATCGTCATGTGGTCATACCACGTTTCCTTTCTAGTCGCCTCGAAATCGCACCACTCACACGTCAGGTTTCCACTGGACTTGGACACACTTTTATACATTGCATCCAATTTTTTGCGCAGGACATCATCATCATGTGATTGTCCATCTTCAAGAAGTCTCTCAGTAGGAAGGTCACCTGATTCCGTTTCCGTTGCAGCAGTTTCAGTGTCTTCAGCTTCCTCTTCTGTCTGTGACGCTGCTGTAGAATCCAGCAAAACATCTTTGTGATACTTCTTTTGGTGTTTCAGGAGTTTGGACTTGCGAGTGAACTTAAATGTACAGTGCTGGCAAGAAAAGACCTTCGCCACTCGTATGCTGTAGTTGGTCTGCTTGGCAGTCTGGAGGGAGTTTTCTCTGCTCTCCAAAGCAGTTCCATGAATCTTCCTGGTGTGTTCCATTAGGAGGGACTCGGATCTGAAATAACGGACACAAAACTTGCACTGGAAAAACTGCTTGGTGGACTTGTTCGTCTGGTTCACTGTCTGGCTGCGCATCCTGGGTTTGTTGTTGGAAAACTGCCCCAAGTCTGCGTCCTCAGAGTGGAGGCCTGTAAGAGAACACAAAACCACAAGTATTGTTTAACATCTAGTATACATTTGTTCAATTAAAATAATTGAATGGGTTTTTTTTATTTCAATGATCAGAATAGTCATCTCAGTGTTTTCTGTTTTTACCTTATCAAACAAATATTTCACAATAAAAACACATTTGCATTTTGCGCGTTCAATTGTACACTGTAAAAAGGGGGATCTACAGTAAAAAAAAAAAGTTGTCCCACCTGCGTCATCAGTCCCAGTGGAGAGAAATTCTTCGTCCTCCTCTGCATGGCTGAGGGAGTTTGGTGACTCTGATCTGGACTGGCCCGGCGTGCCGTCTGCGACTTCGGTGGGCTGCAGGAAGGCTGTGTGGACATCCTGGATGTGTGTCTTGAGGTCATCATATGACTCGGCACGGAAATCACAGCCATCACACTGTAGAACCTCCATCGCCGTCCGCTACCCGGGTGATCACAGACTCCTGAGGAAACAACATAAAATAAGACATTTTTTACAATGGGCATCAGAAAGCTTTGTTAAAAGGTACAATATCTGATTTTAGTGGTTTATTTGCAAATTAATCCTGCCCCTTTGTCATGTATAATGATTCATGAATGACTCATGTGATTCATGTGTGAAAAGAGTAGATATTTAAGAAAACAATTACATTTGTGAATGGAAAACGTAAATTCTGGAAATAAGCAACTTAAAACCACACACACACACACACACACAGACACAGACACAGACACAGACACAGACACACACACACACACACACACACACACACACACACACACACACACACACACACACACACACACACTGCCTTTAATCCCTCAAGACAACCTCCAATTTTAAATGTGTTTTGGCTAGAATAGCATGACCAAGTTGTAATGCATTAGTAATAATGAATGCCTGTGCCATCATAGCAATATTGTGATATTCTGATCCCTAAAATAAAAAAAATGGCCAGATAAAGCAGGACTACGTTTCTTTACAGTGTTGTTCATAACTAAGTTAGCAACTTGCTTGGTTGCAATGTAATTTCCCATTGGCAACCTACTAAGCTGCTAACTGGTTAGCAACGATGCTTTCAAGAAACGGGGTCCAGGACCAGTTCAATATAGTAACCAGAGCAATCAGAGATGGCGACCCGACCCTCTGGCCGATGCTCGATGCATGTGACGTGATGATGTGTGCACTACCCAAAACACTGCCGTCGGACGAACACACAGACAGACAGAGCAATAGACAGACAGACAGACAAACATGGCCACTGCAATACCTGGCCTCCGAGGAGCAGATAATAAATACTTTGAATGGGCAGAGCAATTTTAATATTCATGCAAGAAAATAAATTACAAGCCTACAATTTCAAAATGTCTTTTTTAATAAGAAAGAGAGTGCCTCTATCTGCAGCCTCAAGGAACCAGAACACAACCCTCAGACAGTGACAGATGTAGCACGGGGTCTGTCTTTTTTTTTGCTGAATGGTTGGTTCAAGAAACAATGGATGAAGAAGGATTATGCTCGGGCTGATTTGTGCTATTTTCTTTTTATTACCTTGGGATAAGCCAGAGATGAGGAGCAGCGGCAACAGCAGTGGGCTACTGTGCTGCATTCACATCACCACTAGACAATTCCATTCTATCAGATTGCACTGGCTGAACCCTTAGAAACAGGGTGTGTGATAATATGCTGCACACATAACATGGAGGATGGTTGCCATGCAAATGCAGAGGATTATGGGAAACGTGATTTTTGGGAAGGAGGTGGTCACGCCAGGCCTTTTCCACTTTTGCCATACATCATTTACACAGCAGATAGTCATTTTTACCATTTCTTTTATTTATTTTTTGTGGGTCTTTTTTTACTTTATTTGATAGGACAGTGTTAGAGGTGGACTGGAAGCGAACTGGGAGAGAGAAGGGGAGGGGTCGTCAAAGGACCCGGGTCGGGAATCGAACCCGGGCAGCCGCACGGCAGGCGAGTGCCCCACCGGTCGGCCACGGCAGGGCCACTACTTCTTTTATCAACAACACACTAGGCTATACGGAATCTATGTTTTCCACAACGGCATTTGGAGAATCACTGACTTTGCACTTTAGAGTTGATAAGAATGAAAACCAAAGTGTGGAAATCTTGACGACTTAAAAAATTAAATGAGTGTAGAAATTGTAGCTGAATAGTAGAGTATGTTTACAAATATGCCCACAGTACTCGATTGAGCCTCCTCCTTGTCCATGACATTACAGCATCAATGGCATGATGAGGGCGATTGATCAGCCTGTTGCACTGCTAAGGGCAGGATGAAAGCATATTTGGATTTTATAACGCAATAAAGGTTCCCAGAGTCTGAGGAAAGAGTGGAGAGCAGAAGGCACGGTGCAGACTCCACTCCAAGTTGTTTGAAGTCCACCATGAAATTTCCACACTAAGTGATGACTGTGTGGGAGTCTCGTCACCTGCTGCTGTTGGTCAACTGTGCTTTATCAGGTCCAAAGTCAACAAACAGCACGACCAGGCATCTACCAAGATGCTTTCTGCTTACTAGCACAGTGTTTCCCACAGAATTTTTGGAAACTATGGGGGCAGCAGGGATTTTTTTTGTTGGGGGGGGGATTTCAAACCTGTATACATTCTCTGCTTCTTAAACATAAAGTATGCATCTGTTATAAGTCACTGGTGCAATGTAACAGGGAGAAAATCCTTTTTAATATTCCAAGTTCCAGTCTTATCTGTAGTGGTATGCATTTCAGATCCCAAACTTGAAGTAGAAACATTTTAAGTGGATACTATATGTGCTTGAGTGCCCATAAAATAGGTTCTTGCATCAACCTCGCTGACTATCCAATCACCGGAGAAGTGCAGACAGAAATCTATCCACCAGATGTATTGTGCCCAAGTCCTTGGTCTGCACAGCTCAGCAAAATGGAGGAGGGCAGAAGAAAGAAAAAAAAACACAGTCACCCTTGCCAGCCATACTTGACTTTCACAGAGCACCTTTCTTATCTTGGAACAACATATCTAGCATCTTCTGGGATTAAAAAATATGGAGGTTACTGAAAACAGGGCGGCTCGGTGATGGACAGTCTCTTCAACAACAAGGCAGAGAGAGAGGGAGAGAGAGAGAGAGAGAGAGAGAGAGAGAGCGAGAGAGAGAGAGAGAGAGAGAGAGAGAGAGAGAGAGAGAGAGAGAGAGAGAGAGAGAGAGAGAGAGAGAGAGAGAGAGAGAGAGAAAACTGCCAACTGAGCTTCATGCAGAAGTCTGAATAAAAAAGTAAGGCCTGTCTGCATTTTATGTTTTCACAGCAGCTCAAGACATATCTGCAGCCTTAGGGTGAAGAACAGAAGCAGAAGCTGGAGCAAGAGGACAACAAAAGAAGAAAAAGACAAGCGGTGAAGGAAGCATGGAGAAGTACACTAACACAGTCAATTTGACCCAGTCGGCCACCTGGGAGACCTTCCCCCTCAAGTGCAGAGCAGGGGTGAGTTTCTCAAAAGGGAAGTTGTTAGCCTGTTAGCAACTTCGGTAGTTGCCAATGGGAAAATGCATTGAAAGCAATGAAGTAGCTAATGTAGTAAGCAACTTTGGTTTCGAGAAATTCACCCCAGAGCAGAGCGGAGCGGTGTCGAGGACAACGGCATCTGACTCTGCAGCAGCACCCCAGATTCCAAAGTCTACTGACGTTTGTTAATCACCAACTGGCCCCTTCGCATCAGCAAGCTCAGCTCAGCTCAGCCCCATGCAGCCCAGATCAGCACACCCACAGCACACCCACAGCACAGCACACTACGGTGCAGCAGGCCTCGCCAGCAGTCACACCCACTCACCCACCCAGGGCCGTTACCAGCCTCGGCTGGGTCCGGCAAAAGGTAATCTGAAAGGGCCCCCCACCACCAAATACATACAATATAACAATGTGGACCTAATTCTGGGATCCAGGGCCGCTGACAGCTTTTTCCATGCCCAGGACAAAGTCATAGGAAAGCCCCCCCTCACCTAATACGTACAATGTAATGAGGGCCCCATTTCTGGGCTCCCTCTCACTGGGGGCTCGTGACAACTGACTCCGTTGTCCTCCCTGTCGGTTTCCCAGCGGGACCCTCTCTTCTCCCTTGGCCTGGGGCATCTGACCCCCTCGTCCTCCCCCCCTGTCGGCTGCCAGCAGTCACACTCACCCACCACCACCTACCACCCACCACCCACCACTCTCTGCTCAGAGTCAGAGTCAGAGCCACACTAGCACTGGCCCAGACCAACACACAGCACAGCACAGCAGCTGCTCCTCTCAAAGAAGGCCTTTGAATAAGCCAACATTAAGCTGATTAGGAGCACAGAGGTTTTGTCCTTATCCGATGGTCCACCATCTCTCTCTCCCTCCCTCCCTCTCCCTCTCTCTCTCTCTCTCCCTCACCCTCACCCTCTCTCAGGCAAAAGGGAAGTGTGTAGACAAGGGGAAAGGTGGATGGCTGGCTGATGGGGAAGGGGGGTTGGGGATGCTAACGCTATGCTAGTACCATAGAGTTTTTTTATGGATTTAGAGTCATAGTGATCTTAAAGCTCTCGACATCTGGACAGGAGGTCTCCAAATGCCCAAATGAGTTTTACTGAGGAAGAGTTGGTTCGCTTGACAAAACACAATAGTTAGGTGTCATCTTAATGTAACGAACAATAACAATAAATAAATAAATAACTTTCTAAAGATCTTTCTAAGGCTAGATGTTGACATACCTTCTGTTGCATCTGTCATGCCACAAGATTTACAATGCACAAGAGTAGTTAGTGAGACAACTCAAAGTTGTAGTGGTTTGTCCCATAGCCCCCTAAAGGAGGTTGGTCCAGGTATAGCAATAACCCTGTCTGTCTGCCTGTCTGCCTGCCTGCCTGTCTGTCTGTATGTCTGTCTATCTGTCTGTCTGCCTGTCTGCCTGCCTGCCTGTCTGTCTGTATGTCTGTCTATCTGTCTGTCTGCCTGTCTGCCTGTCTGTCTGTCTGTCTGCTTGTCTGCAGTGTCTGTTTGTCTGTCTGTCTATCTGCAGTGCCTGTATGTTTGTCTATTCATCTGTCCCTCTGTCCCTCTGTCTGTCAGTCTGTCTGTCTGTCTGTCTGCCCACAGTGTTTTGCACTGCCTGCAGGTGATGCCAAACACTCAATGTGCACCATTGCCCAGGCCTAGGTTACCTGCTCTTACTCAGATTGTTTCAGAAATGTTAAAGGTGGGGTTGCAGGTTGACCATTTTCAAGAATATGTACTATTATGACATCATGTTGGGAGTTCCGCAGGCTCATAGGAGTCTATGTAGAACCTTAGAATCCTGGGGGAGTTCCCCCAACGTGATGTCATACCTGCAACCCCGTGGCTCAAACGGTAGGGCACTGCACTGCTATGCCGGGGACCCGGGTTGGATTCTGGCCCGAGGTCATTTCCCAATTCTCCCCCATCTCTCTCTCCCACTTGCTTTCTGTCACCATCTCATACTGTCCCGGGGCTTTTTCTAGGATTTTTTGGCATGAGGGAGCATCATGGCAGGTTACGGTGGTGAAGGGGGTTGTTCCCCCTCATGAATGACAAATTTACTAGGTGCGCTCAAATATATATATATAAAAAAATAAAAGTATGAGGGTGCACCCACGGAGGTATGAGGGTGGAGCGCCCCTATTTCCCCGTTCAGAAAAAGCCCTGCCAGTGTCCTGTTCAATAACGCCATAAAAGCCCCTAAAATATATATAAATAATAAAATAAAAGATTGTCAAGTTGTTCAATTACTGACTGACTGACAGAATTATTTTTTTTTCAATTTCATCCTTTACAAATGAGTCAATTAAAGTTTATGGAAACCAGTCTTGTATATAAATGAAAATGGGTCCACAGAGGAAGCTAGATGAAGCTTAACTAACAATGGTCTTGGCTAATACTGTAGCACTGAGTAATTAGCCTACACAAAGTGAATGAGGGGATATGATCTGGTAGGATGCAGATAAGCAAACACGGCATTTGTGCACCTGGGAATTGCAGGTGTGCGTGTAATACCTTTACCAACGCAACAGCCAGTTGGGGAACTTGTAGTGGCCGTTAAGATTGGCAAGAAGTATGTTAAATAAATGATGCTCTACTATTAAAAAGAATAAATCCTACTGGCAATAACTCGTGCCTAACTAACTGTGGAAACTGCACAAGGATTAGTGAGTACGGTAAGATGGACATGCAATGCATATGGACACAGTAAGGTACACATTGAATTCAACACTTAGGGACCAGATTCAGTCTAGAAGATGTTATATTGGCTCCCAGAGTACTCTCTACATGTTGAATTAACACTGTATACCGTATAAGTGTTACATGTTTTACTGTGTATGGGTGGCATATGTTAAGTTTTTTAAAAGATATACTTTGGGGTGCTGTGGCACAAACACAGCAAGTCATGTGGCCACAAATGGCCTTGCATGCCCATGGGGGACCAGGTTCGAGTCCGGCCTGGCCTGGGTCATTTCCTAACCTTACCCAGTCACGCTCTCCCGTCTCTTACGGTCATAATCTCTACTGTCATATCAATAAACGCACAAAAGGCCTACAAAACGTACCACTTTCCACACCACTTCTCACTTAGAAAAGCTGCTCCAACGCCGGATTAATGATCACATTGCACTAATTGTACTTTGTAAGGTGGCTTAGTTAACAAATTATTAACTGTCCCTCTGCAAAATATTACAAACAAAACACAATCAATAGTGTCAGTACCGTAATGGCAACAATACATGGGTTTCATGATTTCAAAAGAGAAAAGTGTAAATCATAAAAGATAAAACAGTCATTTTTTACACACACAAATAATGTTATAACGAAGACAATCAAAGCTATATTGAGAGACAAATAAAACTGTGTTCACATAATGCTCATGGGCATGGGTAAAACAATATCAGGTTTTTTTTTTACTGAAACTGTCACCAATTTCCACCTGACAATTTCTCAGATATGGGCAGGGAACATAACAAGATTGTCTCCAACTGAATCGTAGACGGAATAGAATTTTTATGCTATTGGGCACGCCATCTTCGATCATTACATTCAGTGACACCTCATTCTGATGTCGTGACTGCAGTTATTACTGTGATCTAAACACCATACAGACTAGATAGCATGCTGCTGGCTACAGAGAGACTAAGGCATCTCATTCACTAAGGCAGAGGTTCCCAAACTGGGGGTAGAGACCCCAAGGTAGGGCGCAGAGGTACTGTAGGGGGCTTGCAGGTGGAATGGACCATTTCCATAACACCTTGAATATACACCTTGGTATAATATAACCATTCCATAAATTGATTAGTAACAATGCTCACTTGGGCAGTTCACATTCAAATTTACAAAGTTATTAAGTTTCTCATTTGGAATATGGGTGGTGTTGGGTCACAAAAACATACTTAGGTCCAAAATGGGGTCTTAGCAAAAAAAAGGTTTGGGAACCACTGCACTAATGTTCCACAGAACTCAGTTTGAAATGTACGTACGTACAGAATATAATGCACACTGTGTGTACACAGTGTTGTTAACCAACACTTTTCAATATTACAGTACTTTGTCCGATTGTAATCTCCTCTGGCCTAACAGCCAAAGGAAGAAGAAGGAAAAAAATCTAAAATGACGTCTCAAAGCAAAGTACAGTACATTCCCTGGACGCATATGGCAGCAGAACTAGGTCAAGCATTTGCCAACTAGCATGAACCAGAGAACACCAAAGGAGACTTTTCAGATGAACAGATTTTAGCCTCATGGCCATTGGAAAACAGAAAACACCATGAAAATGGTCAAAGAAATGACATGATAAACCAGACTACATGAAAGGTCAGATGGTAAGCATGGCTACATACACATCAATATTACAATTGAGGTACTGTAGTTTCATCTGTGCTCCCAGTTCTTAGTAGAACACAGAGAACAGCTAAGCCAAAGCCATGTGATCAGGCAAAATACAGCATGACATGAGAAATCAGACTGCATAAAAGGTCAAATGAACATCATGGCTACATACATGTCAAACTTACGATTGAGGTATTGTGGTCAGATGAAGAGCACAGCTGCATACATGTTATGTATGATGGTCAAGCATTTGTAGTTCATCAGTGCTATGCTCGGTTCTTTGAATTATATTTAAAGATAACACACAAACGTGTGGTGATAGTGAAGAATAAAGCCCCTGTTAGCCAAGATGGAGCTCATTCATGCAACATTCCATGTTCTGAGTTCCACAGTAATCAGTTACGGGATGATGCAATTTCCAGAAAACCTGTTCTGGTAGTCTTTGAGTGTCTTCAAAAAAATCACATCAAAGATAAGAGTTCTTCACGACACAAGAAGACAGAGAAGGGCGGGATCTTAACTAGTCAAAAAAAAAAAAAAGCAACACCGTCAGAGAATTGGGTGGACAGGAGGAGAAGAAGAAGAAAAACACAGTCCATTTTAATTCACCGGTAATCTTAGATGAGGCTACGGTTCTAATATATTCCTGCTTGCATGCATGCATGTCAACCACGAATCTCCTTTTTGAATAGCCTTACTGTGGTACAGGGACACTGCCTTAATCCTTCAGCGAAATGATAATTTGCTGTTTGATGTCTGGCATTCCTTATACTGCAAGGTCAGAACATGGCTGGGTCAGAGCACAGCAGATGGCTGCCTGAGATCACCCAAAGAGCCCTTAATGCTCCATGCATTCACACTGGCCGCTCCTCTCTTTCCTCCACAGCCCTTCCTAATACTCGAACAAAAAGAAAAAATGAGGCAGGTAAAATGTGGCACAACAAGCTTTACTTCTCACGAGAAAGCAATGCTATTCATCCCTGAATTTTACTAATGTGTGGTAAAGGAATGGATTTACACATGAGAACAAATAAGGATTAAAAACATGACTGATAACCTCCAAGGTTCTTCTTTCACCCTCACGCAGTACGTTTCAAGAACATATATGTCATCAAGCACCACAAATTACTGTTATAGTACCTTCAAACATCTACACACAAGTCACAAACCTCTAAGCTCTAAAGAGGATGAAGACAAGAGAAGAGAAGAGAAGAGAAGAGAAGAGAAGAGAAGAGAAGAGAAGAGAAGAGAAGAGAAGAGAAGAGAAAAGAAGAGAAGAGACGAGACGAGACGAGACGAGAAGAGAGGAGGACAAGAAGAGACAAGAAGAGAAGAGAAGAGAAGAGAAGAGAAGAGAAGAGAAGAGAAGAGAAGAGAAGAGAAGAGAAGAGAAGAGAAGAGAAGAGAAGAGAAGAGAAGGAGAAGAGAAGCCTTCGTTTCCACAAACACAGGGCTGCATTGCTCAACCTGTGTGTCAATGGAGTCCCTTCTCTTGGGCTACTCCCTCTGGTTGGCGGACAGAATTATCTTCTGCCCTGCGCTGCGCGTCCCCACGGCGGAGCAGAGTCACTCAGTACTGAGGCCGTAGCCACACAGAGGGCTCCATTTTACTTACAGCCACACAGTGCAGCGTCAGTCAGAGCAGAGCAGAGCAGACAGAGTCACTGGTCATCCACCATTTTGTGCTCCTCAAGGCCAAGGCAGGCAACAAAGTGCGTGGGGGTTTTTTTCTCTCTTCCCTTCCATTTCCTTTCTTCCTTCTTGTTCTTCTTTCAATCTCCACCCATTTTCACCCCATGCTATCTCGTTACACAGACAGAGAATCTAGATCAGAGCAGTGACCTGCACTGCACAACTTCCCTTCCTTGCCTTGTGCTTTTGTCCACCGTCCACCACCACCACCACCACCACCACCCCCTCCACCCCAGCTCTTCTTTCACTGCTGCTGCTCTCAGCACAGGAACAAACCCCTGCTGAAGGCTATTGACCTACTACCACTACCACTGCCATCTCACATAAGAGTTTGTAGAAGTTGCTTGAGAAGATCTGAAGAAGAGGGAAATCAGCAGATACGCCGTTTCCTTTCCAGAAGCCACAAAGGAAACCAATGTGTTTTTGAATCTTTCTAGGTGTTGGTACAGCACCTTTCACAGTACATTTTTTGCAGAGCTAATTCCAAACTCAGAGGGCAGGACCAAGTAAAAGAGTGTAACATTTGAATCTCTATGTGGTGACTTAACACTGCCACATTTACTGTGAACTGAGAACATTTAAATCATCAGCATGTTCTGTACTGACAACCACACCTGAAAACAAAATGTATTCCATGCCATGGCCTTTATGCCACAAATCAATGTTTGCATAATACTCTCTTTCATAAGCTCTCCTTGTCTTTGTAAGGTCTGTGAGAACTGAAGAAGCATTCCAGAGAGCTGTGAAAGTAGGCTACGGCTACGCACGTCCCTTTGGGAGTGGTGAAATCACCTGGCTCAATCAGAATATGACACCACCAGTCAAGCAACAACATAACAGCGCTGTTTAGAAGAGCAACATAACAGATGCCACTGAAGCTTTACCAGTTTGATTCTCAATACCGCATTACTGTTAAGAGTTTGAGAGATTACATCATGAGATGAAATCATCTGAGTGATGTGTGAGAACATTGTAAAGGTCTTCGGCCAACCAAAAATCCCTGGGAGACCCAGGCATCTTCATACATAAGGGTTATCTGGACTTCTGACAAAATCATGTGATTCAATTGAGCATGCTACTCAACCAAAAAACACGGCGTTATAAATTTGATGTTACCAGAATGGCAATGACCGAGTCATATTTCATTAATAAAGGCCCTCTGTTATGTCATAGGACAGTAGTACTGTGGTAATTAACATTTCAATGACTATAACAGTGTGCCACTGGTGGTACGGCGAGCATTATGGGGCTACACCCATGACTGGAAAAGTCACCAACTTTATGTTTGATTTGGCTGTGCAACTAACCACATTAAGGAATATTTTAACCAAGGTATCTTGTGTCTAGCCTGATTATCATTGACGTTCAAATCTCTTCGAGACTTGGTCTGACCAAGAGCATAACAATTAACATTTCCCAAACGGTATGGTTGTCCCACCTCCCTTGGTTTGCTTATGGGTGTTTGCTTACTGACAAAGTGGGAGGAGTTCCCGTTTTTTCTGGAACTCTGAAAGTACTAGTGTTGCATCACTAGGAGGGCACAGCCTGGCTATCATGTGTCAGCAGTTGGCACCTCACCTCTAACCTGCTCTGAACAGGTTAAGTTCTTGGTTAGCCTTGAGTTTTGTGGCTTTACACACCCCATGACTCAACCTTCAACGTCCTTCAGTGTTTAGTTTGCCTATTCTTAGTCAATGGACTTCAACGGTTCATCTAGGAACTCATTTACTATGAATGCTAGGTCCCACAGATCTACACGAACATCATCATGAATCCACATGTTAGACTAGAAAAACAGGGTGGCTGAGAGACACCAAGATGTTTACTCATAACGTGCTAGCAGAGCATGGACTGTGGAATTTAACAAGCTTCTTCCTCCTAGTCCTGACATTGCAGATGCTGTGCCTCAGAAAAAGAGCTTGGCTCCACGCAGGTCTGAGCCTCAAGGTTGTCAAAAGATTTTTCCAGGAGGGGAATCACTGCCACACTGCCAACTCAGACTTCATTAAGAATTCCATGTTGGGGTTTAACAAGAAACTTCACAAAAACTTGACAAAATTCAAGTTGTATGTTTCCATCATCATTATTTAGGCATGAACCAATGACCAAGAGTTACAAAAATGTAGACAGAGAAAAAGGTCTCTGATCTGAAAATGAAAAACCTTACTGTAACCAGTTTATTTTCATCTTTCCTGAAAGGTGAACCTAACCAACCTTTGCCGTGACACCACTTGGTGGTAAGAAAGATGAGAAAGCCATTAATATTAATTTACTGGGGAGGAACTCCTTCCAAGTTCCTAAATATTTAATCTACCTTGGACACTGGCTTTGCTGATGCACCAGAGCTAGGATCTCCCCCTACAAGGCCACTCCTGTTCCCTTCTCAAAGACAGCCTTGTCTTGCCTCGAGTTGACTGGCAGACGAACAAGCATCTCTGAAAAGTTTCGACTAGTTCTGCACCTCACGTTTTTGAACCCCTGCCTTTGTACAGGGATTTTGGAAATGACACTGAATTGGAATGAATGATGAATGATCATAGAATAATTAAATAACATTTCACCTTATCTATTGTTCAACTACAGCTCAACCTTTATTCAACCAAATCAAGCCACAGCCCCTTTTAATGAATAAATTGGCTGTTACCAGAATGGCAAATACCAAGTTCTTATGACTTACTAAAAATTCTGTGTAGGCCTAAAGTCAGTGTTGTAGCAGTACTAGGGCTGTAATGATATTGTATTGAACCAAGAAATCGTGATACACAGAGTCACGATACTGTATCGTGATACAAGGAGCCAGTATCGTGATACGCCCTTTCAAAGTTTTATTACCCATTAGTCCAGAAAACAACCTTATGATTTGATGTGATAGTGTTTCCAAACTTCAGTGGAGATACATTTCAGAAATCGTGGGGTGTATCGAACCGTAGGTCAAAAATCGTGATACGAACCGAATCGTGAGTTGAGTGTATCGTTACAGCCCTAAGTAGTACTATGGTAGTATAGTTTTCCCCAATGAACAGAAAAGCACCCCACTGGCGTGCTATGGTGGACACTAACCAAAAACTATTGGTGGACTACAAGTGGACTAGTGGACTAGTGGACACTAATGGTGCGTGCTATGAGGACACTAACCAAAAATAAAATCTAATGCAAACCCAATTCCATCCTAAATAGTTGAGGCTCAGATATAGTAAGTTTGGCAAGCCAAGCAGACTATATTCAACAACAAAGGTACATGGGATTTTGAATGTTTAACCCTTTTATCCCCTGAGCGCAGGGCCTATGTTATAACCCGCCATCAAAATTGTAATGGACATGTCTTAAACTGTTACTTAAGGCTCTTGGTAATGTCATCGCACTGTTGTTACAAAATGTAGTTTATGATTTTCAGCAAAGAGTGAATAGGCTCGTTGATGAGCCTGTCTGTAGTAAGAGGCTACAAGACAGCAAACCACAGTGGCCATCTAAAACCTTGCATGATGTTACAGTTTGGCTTTCTGGCCATCTGCCAAACACATGTGCAAGGGTATAGGATTAGGAAGTATGTCAACCTGACAGTAAGTACAATAAAATCTGATTACTATTAGTAGGGTTAGTAGCACTTTATGTCTGTCCTATGGAATCTGTTGTTGCTGTCTATATGTGCTTATGACTTGCTGCACACCTAATCGCCCCTTATGGGGACAATAAAGTTGAAAAGTTGAAGTAGGGTTCTGCTTAGGGTTCACAGTGTCAATATAAGCAGTAATAACACACACGTTGACAGACAACAGATACTGTTATCAAGCCCAATAGCATAACTGTATTACACTTTTGGTTCAATTGCAATGTTGGGTCCATCATTTTTTCACCATGGTCTCATTAGAGACAATCAAACTAAGGATATGGATTGCTGGAACCATGTCCTGTGATCTGATGACACCAAGATAAACACATTTGCTTTAGATGGTGCTTATAGATGGTGTGGAGGTAAAAAGTGATTTGTACAAAGAAAAGTGCCCCATGCATTAAGTTAATCATGGCAGCGGGACAGACATGGTTTGGGGCTGCATGAATGCCATCTACATTGGGAAGTTGATTTTCAGTAAAAGAAACATGCATGCCAACATGTAGTGTGACAACTGAAGCAGACCATGATCCTCTCTATAAGACCTTAACATAGGGGTGTACTCACTTTTGCACTGCATCATTTCATAAAAATTGGAAAAGAAATATGGCATTTAAATTGCATTACCTTACTTCTCTGTTGTAAGATAAACAGATGTTGTATTAAACTTACTCTATGCACATCTTGGAAATAACTTCAACATGTTACTTCAACATGTTACTTTTCACCAGGGGTGCACTCACTATTCCAGAGCACTGGTATGTGTCCACCTGCCAGGGGGTTTGACCTTTGCTTTGACCCTTCACTAGATGACCTCTCTGAACTTTAACTATATGACGTCTTAGAGAAGTATCAATGGCGGTCAGCACAGGTTATCATTATTATCATCGTTATTGTTACTTAATAATAATAATAATAACAACAACAACAACAACAACAACAACAACAACAACAACAACAACAACAACAACAACAACAACAACAACAACAACAACAACAACAATAATAATAATAATAATAATAATAATAATAATAATATGAAGCAACAAGCCCATAGGAAAAAAATAATAACGGACAACATTTTCCCCCGCGGCTTTGAAAACTGCCTTTTATCCAGGTCCTTGCTTTCCAAAAAAAGTTTCTTCACCTTTAACTGCTAAATAAAGGATAAAATGCAAACAAAGTTAAACACTGAAATCTTATTTCTATGTAAGGTATTTAAAAATGGGTTTTCACCACTTGTTTGTAAGTAACCAGGGTTTTGGGGGCCTGAAGACATTTCAATTTAATGAATAATCCTTTGGATTAAAAGCAAACGGTCTTGAAGCTCCAAAATGAAGTCCAGCCTTTGCTTATATCACGACTAAGCTCCTTTGACAGCAGTGACCTGGATGAATGAGAATTTTCACAGTGAGAAAAATGGCTTCCACCATGTCCCGTCTTATCCAAACGTATCCAACAGGTCAGCTGGTCATTTCTCAAAGTATTAACTTCTGACGAGACGTGTACCCTGATTCATTATTCATTATGGCCAATGACTAACAGAGCACTGACTGATCACAGCCTTTCACTGGATCTGCAGACCTTTTTTTCATTCCACGCCACCATCTCCTAATCAACTGGAGATGTAGTCGTGACACGCATGTTGATGATCTTGGCACTTTAATGACTTGTGAGGGGACCTGATCAGACTTATGTTATAGAGCAATCCCAAAACAGTATCATTTCATGTGGACATCAGTGAGTTAACGGTGGCAGAAGTCTTCAGGATCACTGCAAGGTGTAGCCTCCATTATCATAGGGCCGTGCATATCTCTCTATTTTTGTTCTCCTACATCATTTCATGTACATTCTTTTTGGTTTCATGTTAGCCGTTAATACATGCCTAATTACTGTCTGCATAAGTGTCTTGTAAAACATGTGCTCAGATGAATCAAGAGTCTATTTATTCACTTATATCAATAAAGTTCTTATTGGCAAAGCGCAAGAAATGTCTGAAAACACGGCTAATTTATTTCACTTGACTTAACACATCTTATACAGTATATCAGACAGTTAGGCAGCTAGGTATTAGTGGATAAAATAATGTGCTACAATCTTTCAGAAGATATAAGCAGAACTTCAATGTGTCTGATAGTAAGCTTTAGAGATCTGTCCTTCCTTAGTGTTGTGCACTACACTTCCACTGCAGTCATGAGAGTCACCCTTACACTATGGGCCTTTTTCATGTGGCATCACACACCTTTGATTCAATGCAATTGAAACAGTACTAAGTTGTATTTGGTGGCATAGACATTTAAGGGACATTGACGTTTTAGTAGTAGCACACGTCAGGATGGTACAACCACAGCTAATGCCACTATTGTGTGGATTAAATGTTTTTTTGTTTTTTTGTTTTTAGTGGCTTTTCTAAGAAACACATTCTTTGCAGTACATTAATTACCAATTACTGATTGATTTATGGACATTATCTGTGATTGTACCACCTGTAATCCAAGCCATAAACACACACATCACTGGCCCATAAACATGCACGCCATTGATTTCTTTCTAACTGAATCCGTTTGTCATTTATACCTGCTTCACTTCAGAACCGAACTTGTTTGACGTCACGACGAGAAAGTATAACTCACTTGGGGAGTGTGACGGAGGTGTTCCCGCACGGTTTGTCTCCCTCGGGGCGCGAACCTGCCACCTCGTCAACTGCATCTGTTCGACAATGGGAGTCACAGTACGAGTGCGCTAAGCTAAAGGGCCTGTCCGACAGCCCAATGCTACCACACTGTATTGAGGCTTCGGGAGGGAGGTTTACTAACGTTCCACGCCACACTCTGCTAGTTGGCCTCCGTTATATGAGCTGTAACCAGAGCCATCAGCAAACCAGAGATAGGTGCAAATCATAAGAAATAGCTGCCTGGCTCTTGCCGACCTGTAGTTCCGCACAGCTTTGTGAGCTCCACTACCAGGTCTTAGAGAGCATGCGTTGGCTCCGCTTTCAGAAAGCATGGCTTTATCCATCATTCTGCCCATCCTCGTGTAACAGAGGCCAACTAGCAGAGTTCGGCGTGGGCATTAGTACACCTCCCTCCCAAAGCCTCAATCCAGTGCGGTAGCATTGGGCTATCGGACCGGCCCTTTAGCTCAGCACGCTCATACTGTGATTCCCATTGCCAAACCGATGTAGTTGACTAGGTGGCAGGTTCGCGTCCCCAAGGGGGACAAACCGTGCGGGAACACCTCCGTCACACTCGCCACCAACAAATTCCTTCAAAAACGTTTTCTGTTGGTCTGAAGTGCAAGCTGCCATTGATATTGAAGCAGCAAATGCTCCTATTATTTTTTGACTGGAGAAATGGAATCCTGCTACAGTCTCCCAGACCTCATTGTGTGTTGGAGCTCAATCAGGGGGCTCCAGGGCTAACACACATAAAAAGAGGTCTAGTGAGAACCAGGCTAAAGAAATTTAGACTTGCTTTATAAACTCCATCTTCATTTGTTGTTGTTGTCATAATGTGCCAAAAGATTACTTTTTTATCTTTTAAGCAAAATGTTAGTGGTGATGTCAGTATGCAAAAGCTAGTTCACCAAGAACATTGTTTAATTTCCCCAATACTTGTGTGGCACATGAAAATGGGCTGTTGACAAGGTTGTTAATGAATGACCAACCATACATGCATGGTGGTGGTTCAACATGCTGAATTGTAGTTCTTATGTCTTGTCGTCTTTGTCCACCGACACTGACGTAGGCCTATATCAGAATTGACTCACAGTTAATTAAAGTTACGGATTATTTTGAACATATTTTTTGGAGGATTAGTGTTTAATCCATTTCGCCATTTAATTGAAACACAGTAAATTACTGTGTCAACAACGATCATGGCAATGTTATTGCTTCATCCCAGTGATTTTTAAGGCATATTAAACTCTCAACAGAGAAGGTACAGAATGTAAACATGTAAGGCAGAATACAATTTCAATGTTTTACTGCGTCAAAAAACTGAACTAATTGACAAAAAGTACAGGAAAGCCAACCCCCTGTAGAAAACGTGCATCACATTTAAAACCAAAAAGGTGAGTGCTGCTGTTCACAGGTTCTGGACTCACTAAGAACTCAACATCCAGGCCAGGATACTTTATTACTGCGCATCTAAAATAAATATTGAAAGCCATCCCACCACAAAAGGACACCCCTAACCACAAGTGATCTGTTTGCCTTGACAGGCAAGCAGCGCCACCATTTTAAATGCTCCTTGCTTGGAGTTGTCGCAGAGTGAGTGTCTCGCGCTGTCTCCCTGTCAGCAAGATTCAACATTGGCTGGGGTTGCAAAAACAAGCAAGCTCATGCAAACGCACAGCAAGGGAGGAGGAATCTGGCTTTTCCCCATGAGATGACCTTAAGCTAAATGTCTGGTCTAGCCTATATGCAGAAGGCTACACTGACAAATGTATGTGCGTAAAATAATGAGGGGGAATGCGTCTGACTGTATATTAAATATGTTCCATTCAATGACGTTTTTTAATAGCGGTGGCGAGCAGAAAAATCAATAATATGCGCCAGGCACTGGACTCATCATTCCATGCGTATTTATTGTATCATTGCCAACATGTAGTCCATATCAATTCATGGATGTGTTTCATAGCATTGTTAAGTATGGTTAAAATGAGAGTATATTCATGCCATGTTACAATTTTGAAATTGGCAACATGCGCTTGGACACTTGTGAGGCTACAGTAGCTCATAACTGATTCTAAGCGCATGATTCAATGCGCAGTAGAAACAGAGGAACTTGCAAACTTCTTCCTGAAGTTTAACCTCGGTCGGTAGGCTATGTGGTACTGGTAGGGGACACTTGGTCAGCCTGGATAGGATATCAGCAGCTTTTCACTTCTCCACTGCATTATTCACCAAAAAACTCCCACCTTCTCCCATCTCCGTATATAACCATCAGTTTCTGTTTCACTGACTTCTCCAAGTTCTCCAATATCTGTCAGTCCATTCAATGTCCAGTCACTCCATTGTGTCCTAACAGGCTAAACCATGTTCCACAAGAGTTATCAATAACGGTGTCCGACACAAAATATCTTTACGCGTTTCCAAAATTCCATTTAAATGTTCATCCTCTACAATGAATGACTGATATAAAATGTATCCGTTTTCAGCTGCGAGCTGTATGAGCTGCTCTCACTAGTCATGCAGATCTGATCTTCCCCCATAGCCGGTGCGAGGCATACCACGCTACAGGAGTCCACCTTTGTTCCTGTGTAGCCAACGAGATCTAGACTGCCTCCTGGCTCGTTCCTGTGAGACTATCTGCCTTCCTCCATTTTATGGTGAAGCCCACAATGACATACCTGACTTCAGAGCACTGACAGCACAGGCGCACAAACATACACATCACACACACACACACAGAGCGATGGCAAGTGAAGCGAGCTCTAGGGAAGAAGAATACAATAAGTCACTCCGAAAATATCTCGTGTGCCCCCTTTGTAATGGTGTCTTTAATCCCCTAGAACACGTTGGAATCCACCAGGATAGATTTTAACAAAGCCCTGGAAGTAAGCACTGGACAAGGGCTCTGGACGGAGACCAGTGGCTATGCCAGCCAGACTGTCGCTAATGGAGGCACTGCTCCCATAGTTCTAGCACTAGAGGAGAGCAAGCCGTGCAATGGCTTCTTCTGAAAGCGAACATGTAGCCTTCCAGCAAGAGGATCGACAGATAAATCCATGACCACACCTGCTATAACACAACTATTGACAATCAGAGTGCGTTAATAAACTCAAGATAAACCATAACTCGGTTCATTTCCGAGGTCCCGTCCACTAACAACAAAACGAGATGTAGATAGCCTACAAATGGAAGGTCGGTGGAGTATTAGGCTACAGAACACCAGCGAGTTGACTTCGCAGCCTATATTTGGGGTGCCAGTTTAAGGACACTCTCCCCTTATTCTCTCATAGGCTTTCAAAGTCACACCCGGTTGGTCGTACAACTAAGAGAAAAGGAGGAAAAGCTGTTTCCAGGTCATTCACGCGGTGCTTTCCAAATTATTCCGTCTGGCCCTGGCTACAATGTTGCTTTCTGGACCCATAACCAGGCTGAGATCTTCACGTTCTTAGGAAATCAGTTTTACTCACGGGCTCGTCCAGAAAAGCGATCTTCTTAAAAGTTGTTCCGTGTCTCCTGCGTGTGCCCGGTCTAATGGATGATCGCCATCTTTCCTCCTTCTCTTCTGCTGCAGCTGCAGATGACCTGAGATCCGTCTGTCTCTGAATAATGAGCAACCACAGAGACAAGGAAGACAATCTGCAAAGCAGGCAACACAAAGAAGTTTTGGAGACTAGCAAGCACCAGAGGGTGCACAAGAGTTTGCGATGAGACGACAGCGCGGTTGGATGGTCAGCGCGACGTGCTACCCTACAGCCACTCATTCTTGATTGAGGCAAATTTACGGGCGTCGTAATGGACCCGGTTATCAGAGGGAGACTGAATATGGCACATAATCCATACGTCTACGTCATTTGGGGTTATTTTGAGTTCACTAGCCCAGAGTGAATCCAAGGATGCTGCTGTGGTTCTGAATAAAAAAAATGTCTCAGCTAGGCTCTGCATCAGAAGGAAAAGAAAATTAAATATGTTCTCGTATGGAGCTTCAAATTAAATGTTCAAGGCTTGTGCTAAAACATTATTGAATGTATCCTAGAATATTATTTCCCAGCTTGATGCACCAATGCCATGCCATTTGTGTAGATATTTCTAGGCTACATATGCTGTGGGGTGAATAATATAAAATTAGTGATTCTTTTCATGGTTTTCTGAGAAATCTTTTATTAAAATTAATTATCTGTAGGAGGCTTGAAGTGAAATAGTAAAACTGTCAAGGTCTTACTATGGTAGGGACTGGATGGGAAAAGGCCTATAGGGAATGCGAACCTAATGAGGGGTAGGCCGGGCCCTATTTGCCTAGGCCTGCTACTAATAGGCTATAATTATAATATCAACAACAACAATAATAATAATTGGCCTAACAACAACAATAATAATAATAATAATGATAAAATAAGCACAATAATATGTATAATACTTAAAAATAAAATAATGCAAAGCCCATTAGTCCAACCATTGGACATGAGATGCATTGTTCTCTTCATGGTGCGCTATGTAGCGAACAAATGATAATGCTGCACTTCTGTAATTACAGCGTACTATAAATGTTATGGCAAGCCTCTGGCAACACCATTTCCAAAGAGTTGCTGTAAAAATACAATGAAAGCGTAGCTTGTCCTCTTGTGTTAGTCTCTTTGGATTAAAATAACACCTGTGTAATTTAATGTTTATCACATAACTACTGCCACAGCTATGGAAAGCTGGACTTTCGTTGAACATATTTTAAATGGTCAGAATCCACAACACTGTATTAGACCCTTTGACCTTCCACACACTGGAAGTCCTCAAGGCTGTGTGTTGTCTTCACATCTAGTCTCCACCGCTGACTAAACAAATCCCCTAGCCTAGCGAGCCAGACCCGTACAGCAAAAAGCTGTACTAGGGTCTAGGAGGGCTGGGCAGCAGTGTGGGCGGGATAAACGGTTGCTTCAGCACTCAACGCCACGCAATTGGATGGCAAACAACCAATCCCCACACACTTCTGTGTAACGTCACAGCTGTCTTGTGAAGCGGCAATTCCGAGCCGTCGTAGCAGTGAATGCGTGTGATCACCACAGCCACAAACAAGTTTCCTAATAAATCGTGTTTTCACTTACATAGTTCAAAAATGCCTCGTTTTCAACCACACGGCCCTTCTTGATCATCCAGCGAAATGTTGAGCAATTTGGGGCTTGTTAAATGGTTATATTTATGATTGTTGTCAACATGGCATGTTCGGTGTTGGCTAGCTAGCTGTATACCCATAACTAATACACGGCTGGATTTAGCTCTGTGTAATTGACGACAGATTGGCTAGCCGCTAGCTCGGTAGACTCTATGTGTCATTCCCATCTATTTAGTAAGCGACTTACAGACTTTCAAAGCTCCCAAATGTCTCGTTTTTAATTACATGGATCTTATTAGAATTTGGGGCAGGCATATAATACAAGGCTGGATACCTAGCTCTGTGTTATTGGCGACAGGTTAGCTAGCCAGCGAGGGCCCCTTTGTAGGTGGAGCGGCAAATTCGAGCCGTCGTAGCAGTGAATGCATGTGATGACCACAGCCACAAACAAGTGTCATAAATCGTGTTTTCACTTATACAGTTCAAAAATGCCTCGTTTTCAACCACATGGCCCTCCTTGATCAACCAGCGAAATGTTGAGCCATTTGGGGCTTGTTAAATGGTTATATTAAGACTGGATACCTAGCTCTGTGTTATTGGCGACAGGTTAGCTAGCCACTAGCTTGGTAGACTATGCCATTCCCATCTATTTAGTAAGCTACTCAAAGACTTTCAAAGCTCCCAAATGTCTCGTTTTTAATGGTATGTGTCTTATTAGAAATTGGGGCAGCAATTTCATTCTACACCTACAGTAGTGGTCTGATAATAGCGTGTGACTATCTGGTCCTGTAAAATGCTCAACTTAGCTTACCGAGCTAGTTTAAAACATCGAATGATCAAATGGTATTGTGTTGTGATCTATTTGTGTCCGATAAGTTCATGGTGTATTATTACATCAGTCCAAGTCAGACACGAAATGTATTATCATCCAGGCTTTTTAAATTAAGTGCACTTTCGTGCTGTACGTAGCACGGACGGACACCATGCTTCTTCTTAGAAAGTTTCCTGTTTACTAAGTAGCCCGGCCCCCCTCGCGATTTGATTGGCCCTGTCATCGGATAACTTCCAGCCTCGCAAAACGACCGGGGTCCGCTAGACTGCCCCCGGGAGCAAATTCAATTTGCGGTCGCTAGGGGCGTCTAGATTTCTAGGCTACAAATCCCCATCACTCAGTGAGACGTGTCCAAAAATGACACCTTTATTATTGGACTACTGAAGGACAGTGACAAGCTTCATTATATTATACATGATATATATATATATATATGGCATGTAATATGCATGGTATGAGGTGGGCTACAGACTAAAGCATATACCCCATATGAAGACATTACTACAGATGGTGGTGGACTTGAGGGTGAGGTACTTTTTTCAGGTCCAGGTCTTTCCTTTCCTTTCTCTTTAAGACTATTTACCATGACCATTAGTGGGCAGCTGCAGGCTAAGTGGTTAAGGATAAGGAGATAGGGCTTTAGATAGGACAGCTGCAGGTTTGAAGCCCACCCTTTCACTCCCCATCATACTCCATGGCTGCGCCCTTGAGTTGTTTGTAAATAAAGTGAGGGCATGCTCCACATTCATGCACATCTTTCAACTATTTCACCTTATATATTGATTTTCAATGTCTATCAACTCCTAACAGCTATGGGACTTGTATTGAAACGTCTCAGGCCTGGCAAGAAAGGAAGGAAAGCCATGCACATTGGACCTATAGCATCAATGATCTACTCTGGTGTGTAGTACTTGGCTCATATATTAACACCTTGAAATGGGAAACAAACAGGCCATGCTATCAGTCTGGTCAAGGCCCCGTCAAAGCCAAGGGTATATTTGGATGTCCCAAAGGCGGGCCCCTTTACTATGCAGCCCGCTAAAAAAAAACACACAACAACAATACAGACAAAAAATACACAGTGCTATTACCACTATTATGGCACACTTAAAGGGACACTGTGCAGGAAATGGTCAAAAAAGGTACTGCAGCTACTCATTGAAACTGGGCTGCCTATTGCCAAATTTGATCTTCATATGAAAGTTTACTAAGTAATAAACACATTTTTTCTAGTATGGTCCAAGTACAGTCATTTTTTCAGCTAAAAATGGCTATTTTTGGAAATTCAAAATGGCGGACCATGGAGAAGATCCCCCTTTTCATGTATGAAAAGTGCCATTTTTCCAGTCATAATGAATACTTAGAATTTGATGGTGGTGGTCAGTATTCATGAAAAATGTAACATTAGTGAATGGGCAGCATGAATTCTTGAAATAAATAACTAAAAATCTCACACAGTGTCCCTTTAAAGACATAAGGATACCACATGAAGTATATTGTTAGGCACTTAAAACCATCAACAAGAGCTATTAAAAGAAGAGCTGGCGTTTGAAATGTTTTAAAACAAATCTGGAGTTCATTTCTCGAAGTCATAGTTGCTAACTATATTAGCTACTTTGTTTTTGTACTTTGTTTTGCAATGCAATTTCCCATTGGCAACTACCCAAGTTGCAAACTAGACAGCAACTGCTTTCGAGAAATGCACCCCTGGTTGGAAGAAGAATCACAGCAGCTATTGAGCCAGTGGAGATGTTCTGTGTGCCTTTGCATAATCCAAATCAAAGCCAAGGCTGTGGCCTTACCCAATCCTGCCTAATAGAAAAGCTCATGCACATGTCAGGAAAGAAGTTAAAGCCTCAGACGTTATTGATCAAAATTGATCTCCAATCCATTCTAATAATGTGAACGTATGTAGCCTATTCGGTTCTATTTGATTACAAGTTTCTCTTATAATGTTCTGTCAAAAATGTCATTAAAACCTCCTAGTGCATGCATGTTATACCTAATTGATCTCACTGAGTAAAATATTCAAACAGAACTCCAATGTGGAAAATCTGAAATAATACTGTCTTTTTCATCTAGAGTGACATGAGACAAGAGAAATATGATCATGAAAGGACAGATATCAGTTTGGAAGACATGACATACATAACCCTTAAAATCACAACACACCAGGAAATAATTAAGTCTGAATCAATGTTTCCCAACATTTTTTCATCTTGCGCATACCCTGTAACCTTTTATTGTCATAAGAGGACCCCCAAACTCACGCTCCATATCTCTTCCTCTATGCCCAATGCCAAATTCCATTCATTTGTTGCCATTACTCTTTTCTATACCCCATGCAGTGTGCTTAAGTATCGGTTGTTACCACTTACGTTTGTACGTCATCAAGAATCCCTTGATGAAGTAGCTATGTGGTTGATACCCCTCCGTTGCTTAGCTTTGTTGCCCAATGTTAAATGCCCAGACCATTATTGACCAAATGAGCAATTGGATATCAAACAATTTCCTCTAGCTATAAAACTGAAGTAATCATATTTGGGGAAATGGAGGAACGGCTAAAGATTTCCGCTGTCTTTGAAACTAGGGGCTGAAAGCAATGGATACATTAATAAAAAAAAAAACTTGGTGTCCTTATTGACAGTGACCTAAACTTTAACAGTCACATGAAAGCCATTATTACTAAGTCTGTATTTTACCACCTAAAACATTTC
>NC_085867.1:42258982-42271482 GCF_034702125.1 Engraulis encrasicolus
GAACTGGAATCACTTTTATTGCCAAGGATCTCGGCAGTGTCTTGATCTTGGTTTACATGGTCTTGATTACAAGTCTAAGCTGTATATGTTCAATAGAAATATATACACATACTTACAGAAAACAATATACACGACATACCTATGTTCAGTAGAGAGAGAGGAGTGAAGGGGCCATCTATGTCCATCTGGAGCAACCAATTCACCTCTGGCTAAGGCCCGCCCTGAAATGCGTTTTGACCAATCACAGCTCAGCAAACGGACGAGGTTGGACAAAAGTCGGACGGCTAGAGAGTGGGGACTGAGTCCACATCTACATATCTGTTCATTCTGTTGCATTTTCGCTTGGGGCCCCACCTGACCCTAGAATCGCCTCTGACCACGTCTCGTAGGTTGACTTAGCCAGGTGTATCGCTTAACCATGTTCTTGGAATTACCCCCTGTTTCCCATAGCCTGTCTCAGATGGGCGAAGATATTTTCAAAATCTCTTTTCCCAATAGACAATTCTGTCTGTGTTGGATTTGGTGGTGCCATGCTGACTTAGTACATGCGTAGGTGTTCTCAAGTCTTTCTAACAGTAAAAAAAAAATAGTGATAAGAGTACTCTGAGTACTCTGCGACCAAACAAAGTGGGTTTTTTTTACTGTGTCAATCTGTCCTTCTGCAAGATTGGATGCGTATAGAAGAGCTTGACCCCATGCTAAAATTATTGCTACATTAATGTGTGTGTGTGTCTGTGTGCGTGCATGCGTGTGTGTGCGCCTGTGTGTGTGTGCCTGCATGTGCATGTGCATGTTCGTGCGTGTGTGTATGTGTGTGAGTCAGTCAGAGGGGCAGACAAAGAGAGCGGTTTCCAATTTAGTATTGTCTGTCTTCTCAAGCAAATAGCATCTCCTTGTGCTCCTGTTCTGAGGAGAGGAGAAATCAGAATGCAAGAAGGGAAGCGTGAAGGTTGAGGAGGATGCGTCAGAAGAGCCGCGGATGACTCTCAGTGGGGAAAAGACAGCAAATTGAGGAATAGAACAAAAAAAAACGAGATCATAATAAATCGAGGGACAAAGACGTGACCTGTGACAGCCACAGTATACTTGATAAGAAGGCCGCTGAGGACTTGAGAGAGAGGAGACAGAAAGATTTACACTGCCGCATGATGCTACACCTTCACAAATGATTAATCCATGCCATTCTGCGTGAGAAGTAAGCCACAGAAATACAACAAAAGAATGATTATTGAATGAATGTGAAGTTTGGAGTGACCTTCAAAAATCTAGTTGATGCTGCAGATCATGGTGGAATAGGCAGAGCTGGCGTGGTTATACTGACGATTACGATGATTTTTATGTATAAATGTTATAATTTAAAACATTATTTTATTACCATTTTATAATGGTTGTAGTGGATGTGTTAATTATGATTGTAGTAGATATGCACAAGATTCTTAGGTTCTTCCTGGAACCACAAGGGAGATCTATAGTTCTGACACATATGCGAGGACCAATCACAAGGCCACAAATGTTAACAACCCGCATCTGCAGCATGTGGCTCAGAACTGACACTCAATTTTTTTTTTTGAACTTTCACAACTTGTTTTTCCTCATTATATTTGGCTATGTCTCGGTATCACTGAAGTTGAAGCTGAAAGCTGTAGACCACAGTCCTCAAGGCGAGGTCACCCGAGTCACTTATTAACCTGTGAGTCAAGGTGTGAATTGGACACAGAATTGTTCCAGGAACCAGAGAATGAGAGCTGTGATGGAACAAGGCAGTTCAGCGCCTCTTAGTGCAGATGGGCTCGTCAACAGGCTTATTCGCTCTTTGCTGAAAACACTCACCTACATCACAACAGCATTGCTATGACATAACTAAAGGTCGCGGCCCTTTGCTGCAGATGGGATTGCTGACTGGATCAGACTGTTGTTGTTGATGGTGGAAAAACGACTGTACAACTGCTTCTGTGCATCACAACAACATTGCTATGACACTGGTCAATTAGTCGTAAAAGCACGACGTTATACATTTGTTGTTACCAGAATGATAATGACCAAGTCATAGTGCATTACTAAAGGCCCAGTGTAATGCCATTGAAGAGTAGTACTATGGTAATGAACCTTTCAGTGACTTACAGCTTGCCTCAGATGGTAGGGCATGCATTATGGGGATACCTAAAAGATTAAGACTAGGTTACAGCCATTTTGGTAACATACGTAGGCCTATAATAGAGGAATGTGTCAGCATTGATGAGCCAGAGGAAAGAGAATGGATGGGGGTAGGTAAGACTCAGTCATTACAAATTAAAGTGAAGTGAAAGTCCAACTGGGAAACTCCAACTCCCATTGTTCACTGCACACTGCACACAACGAAATTGCATTTATGCCTCACCCGTGCAAGGGGGCAGCCCCCAATAGCGACCCTGGGGAGCAGTGCGGTGGGATGGTACCATGCTCAGGGTACTTCAGTCATGGAGGAGGATGGGGGAGAGCACTGGTTAATTACTCTCCCCACCAACCTGGCGGGTCGGGAGTCGAATCGCCAACCGTTGGGCTACAAGTCTGAAACCCTAACCGCTTACCCATGACAGGCTATGGGAACCAGGGGGTAATTCCAAGAACATGGTTAAGCGATACACCTGGCTAAGTCAACCTACGAGACGTGGTCAGAGGCGATTCTAGGGTCAGGTGGGGCCCCAAGCGAAAATGCAACAGAATGAACATTTGAACCAAAATTACCACTACTGTAGTACAGTATTGGCTGTTATTCACTACTTAGGGGTTTGGGGGCCCCAAGAGGCTGCCTGCCTTGCCTGGTGGCAAGTATTTCACATGAATGTGTGTATTGTTTTCTTCTCAGTGTGTTCAGTATTATTAGTATTAGAATTATTAGGGTGTGTTAGCATAATCCCTGGAAGTAAATGGTACCATTAGCATCAAGCCATACGGTAAGTGATCACCAGATCAAGTGGCATGTATACATACATCTTCGCGCTCTCTGGCTTCTCGTGATCGTGCTGCTCTCGCAGGAGAACCGCTGTCCACACTGTCCACGCGGTCAAAGTGCACTAGAGAAACTGAGATTAGTTGGATTACACAATGGCTGTGTCTCAAATCACGCACTTGTGCACTTCGGGCACTGTTTTTCAGTGCCTAGGGCGCTCACGCTGAAAATTTCAGTTGAGCCAGTGCACTGAAAGTGCCAGGATGATCCCCTAACAATGGTGGAAAAATGCAGTGCAGAATGATGGACACTGCACGCACTAAACGGCGGCCATGTTGACAATGACACGGAGGAAATGTGGCATTCCGTTCAGTAGAAGAGTTTGGTCAACAGTCTCCTAATTCTGTAAGTAATGTTGATGGGACACCAACCTTTGTATGCCAACCAAAGTATTGTATGTGTGATTGTTGTCCTTTGGGGTGAAGGACATGGAAATACAAGCACCAGACACTGTGCATTGTAAACAGTAGCCAACTCGTATTTTGGCGAGCTAATGCCATGCTCAGCCGGCACTTCCAGTGAGGGCACAGTGCATAGTGCTCAAATTTTTCCACAACACTATGCACTAAAGACCTCAGTACACTGTGTGCACTGTGCACTGACTGTCAGTGCACTGACACAAGTGTGTGATTTGAGACACAGCCAATGTATTTGGCAAGATCGCTGGCCGTGGTGCTGAAGCACTGCCAAGCCCGAGAAATGTCTACGTGGTAAACATTCTCGAGGTCTGGAGTAGGGGGCGCCACTGAGAGCTTGAGCAGTATCTGCTCCTGCAGATATGGCGCCTCAGATAGGTCTGAGCGTACATCCCCTGGCCGATGATGGTCAGAGAGCAATGGAGCAAGGTGAATTGGAGAGGAAGCTAGGGCAGGATGCCTGACGACGGGAGGGAGGCAAACGGGGAGGTGGTGGGTGCGAGCAAGAGAGCAAATTTCTGACTGGAGACAGGTGAGCACAGAATAAATGTTGTGTGGTTAATTAAGGGGCGTTCCCAATTGCGTTGCACTGAAAGTCCATGGAATTATGGCTGAGCGGAGAATGAGGTGCAGGTATATAGCCGTGCCTATGTTTTTGCGCTGAATTCCAATGAATGACAGTTGAGCTGAGAATAGAATGCCGGTAGTTAATTAGGGCATGTCAAATTTCATTACGCTTCTCCCGAACTTTCGTTTTTAACAACACATGCATTTATAAGTAGCCTACATTTGATGATGCTTTATTTGGTACCATAGACTTCCATTGCTATGAGTAATATATTTATATTAAAATAGGCAATGCAAACACATAGAGAAAAAATCTTATGTATTCGGTTACACCTTATTTTAGTGTTACATCTATTAGCACTAATACATACAATGTTAATGCCTGTAAACTATAAGAAACTTGTAAGGCATGGCTTAGCAAGATCAAACATTTCTTAGGCATGTGCATGGGAGACGTGACGCCTTGTTTTTTCGTAACATTGGTTAAAAACCTACAAAACTGTTATTTTCCTTTAAAAAACAAATGTCAATGAAAGAAGATGTGGTACATTATGTTTCATATTAGTCTTAGATGAGAAGAAACATTTTTGTTAAGATTTATGTAAAGGTTTATATGTCAAATTTCCTGCGGTGTGACTGTAACATTAATGAAACAATATATACTAATATATATATAAATTAACCAACAACATTTTGAATAATGTATGAAGCATTTGGCATGATTGCATAAATCTTAACTTTAGATTAAGATATGTGAATGTGGAAAAAACTCAAGACAGTAATATTAACTACAAGTTCAATTTCGTAACACAAATTGCGTCCTGTGGGGTGACATGTATGTCAATGTTTGTGAATGGGCAGCTGCAAGGCCAACTACAAGGGTCTTAAAGACTGGATCCTAACCAGTCAGTACCTCAGTTATTGGAGAGTGCTGTGAAAGTTTAAGGTGACTCTTAACCTCTTAATATGTCTTCATATTGCAATCTTTCTGTCACGCAATGCTTAGGTTCATTTTATGGTGTCCTGTGGTGTGACTGCTCTTATAGGAGGAAAAAAAGTTTTTTTATTAATGAAAACACATATTAAGATTAAACACAATATCATTATCAAGTTAGCATGAGCTCAGGTGTCAGTCATGTATACAAAAGGATTAAAATGGCCATAATGCAGTGAATTCCCTGTGGTGTGACTCCATTTTCCTGCGGTGTGACATGCCTATGCTATGTGTTGATGCAGGACACATTTTCCCAAAAATGGCAAAAATAAGGTGAAATTCCACAGACCACTAAGTGCTTTATTTTTTTCTTTTTTTTCAATTTTTATCCATCTTTTTTTCAGGAATTTGAAAAACTTTTTTTTTTTTTGCGTTACGCCCTTAAACGTCAACCACCCCTGTACAGTATTCGCAAATGTCTTGTTAGAGATTTATTACCAATATAACCTTAGTAAGGACCTAACAAATGTTTGATTTTGCTTACATGTTTTACAAGCTATACAGGCATTAACATTGCATGTATTAGGCCTATATTTTTAACACTAAAATGAAGTGCTACCGTATTCTCATATTTTACCAGGGCTTCACTTCATATGAGCAATTTTCTGAAATGGGGTGGACGGTTCCTTTATGTTCCTTTAATGTCATCATCAAATACTGTATGGCTCAGGACACCAGGTGAGTTCAGCTGCGTGCAGTAGAGGATGACATTTTTCAGGAATTCCCGTGGGTCCCGCGAATGGGAGCGGGCAGGAGCGGGAATAAAAATGAACGGGAGCGGGAATGCTCGCTTAGTTTTTCATTTAAAAAAGCCTCGCTTTTTTGATGAAACGGGAGTGGGATTGATTTTGAGTGGGAGTGGGCAGGATTGGGAAACATTCTTTTCAGGAGTGGACGGGATGGGATTTGTTTCTTTTACTCCAGTCCGGGATGGGACGGGATGGGATTTTTTTTCTGGGACCGGGATGGGACGGGAGTAAAAATCCACTCCCGTGTCATGCTTTAGTGTGCAGCTCAACTGGATGACCGTGGACTTGAATCCAGTCAAGTGAAATTCCTGGCAGCACCAACACTGTCTTGGGCATCAATGGCCCCTCAGCCACAGAATGTCCTCAGAGTCAGCTGCTCGTCAAGGCCTACGTACATTCCACCATAACGAGAGGTACCCTGTAGACATCATATATCACTCTGTGTGTGTGTGTGTGTGTGTGTGTGTGTGTGTGTGTGTGTGTGTGTGTGTGTGTGTGTGTGTGTGTGTGTGTGTGTGTGTGTGTGTGTGTGTGTGTGTGTGTGTGTGTGTGTGTGTGTGTGTGTGTGTGTGTGTGTGCCTGCGAGGGCGTGGGCGCGCGTGTGCTGTGTTTGATTTTGTCAAAGTATATTCAATGCACTAGACTTCTTAAATATACATACTGTATGTACACAACTAAAATGTAAACCTACTGTAGAATTAATATGGTATTCATACAGTATATCAACAACTTATTAATACATTAATACAGTATCATCACGTGGCAATGATAAGAGACTGAAAAAATACATCAATTATGTGATTTGAGTTCATACTGACAGTCGTTACAGTAGTACAGATATATTCCAAATATCTCTCTCTCTTTCTCTCTCTCTTCCTCTCTCTCTCTCTCTCTCTCTCTCTCTCTCTCTCTCTCTCTCTCTCTCTCTCTCTCACATACACACACGCATGCACAGGGTGCGATTTGTAGGGGGGGATGGGGGGGATTGTCCCCACTTCTGGTCTTGATATTTCCATTCCTTTTTCTACTCAATTTTAATCATAGTTTAATGTAACTCCATTGATATTGCTTAAAATCTGAAACATATTCCCCCTTCTGGTTTTCCGACAAATCGCACACTGCGTATGCACACCCGCACGCACACATGCATGCACACACAAACATCCCTCACCCCCCGCCCCTCCAATGCCCCATCCATACTCACACACCTCCTCTTTTCTTTTTCTCTCTCTTTCTCTCTCTAGAGGTGCTTTCCCAAATAATGAAATGCAGAAGTGACAAGCGAAGCCATTACTTTATGTAGATGCCTCACAGGTAGCAGATGTCTGATGAGGATGTGGTATGCCAGCCCTAGATTCCCAGTTATAAATGGTCTGCCAAGGCCCTCTGGGTTTTTTTCCACTCCACTTTTTTGGGAATATGAACTTGTCAATGCTTGGACTACAGATTGCAGAACCTCAACACTACTACTGACACAGATATTGGCAAAGATACCTACTAGGTCTGAAAATGGCAAACCATCTATGGGAAGATGAGAAGGTCCACAGACGCAATTACTATTCTATTTATAGCTTTATAGGTCTACCCTACATATATGTTACCCCCTAACCCCATGCTCACTAAGTGGGGTGAGCAAGCCAAGGCAGTCACTATGCTGAAATGTGTAGATGAAAATAATCTTATCTACATATTATATCTTAATTTATTTCATTAAGCATGCATACCAGGATGGTGTATATACATAGCCATTAGGTAACTGCAAAAAATAATGGCTCTTCACCAAAAAGGTGAGATGTGTCTGTGGTTAGACACACAGTGTGATCAGGTGTAGGTTTTCTCCTGTCTGTTTGCCCCCCTCCTCCTCCTCGCTTCGTGTCTGCTGGGCTACTCTCTGCAGCGCTCTCTAGCCCACCACAGATGCTTGACACATCTGACAAAATGTCCCACAGCAAAATGAATGAGAAAATAAATCTCCCCATCAATAAGCAGCTTGGGAGCTTGCCAAGGTTGCGTGAGTTCTCCGCATATGTAGTTTCCGTTCAGACAGATTCCGGAATCCTGTCTCGCCCTGGTTTTAGAGAGGGAGAGGGAGAAGAGAGAGAAGAGACATGGAGGGAAAAAAGATTGTTTTTTTCATTTGGGATGGTGATTGGATGAGACATCATGTTTTAATCTTTTTTTGGAGGGGTGGTGGGGGACTAGCATGGGTTGCTGGTGGTGGAAAGCAGCTTAGCAGCACAGTCTTTCAGCAGAAGATAAACTACCATGTATGGGTGATTGGTGTCCACAGACAGAGGATGCATGCCTATCAGAAGGCCTAGTGCAGCAGGTGCTGAACCAAACACAGGCAAAAACTGACAAGAGAATATGATGTTATATGTCCCTCCTCTCCTGTGGGGATGAGATGGACAGCGATCACTGGAAGGAAACAATGATAAAGGTCTGCAGCACTGATCAATGCTACCAAACATTTTGTACTTCATCACAGCAACGTTTGGAGGCATTGATCATTGTTGCCGTCAGAGCTTCATCATTTATTTTCAGTGAAGGCTGTCCATCTCTAGCCTGATTATCATTGACGTTCAAATCTCTTCGAGACTTGGTCTGACCAAGAGCATAGCAATTAGGCTAACATTTCCCAAACGGTATGGTTGACCCGCCTCCCTTAGTTTGCTTATGGTTGTTTGCTTCCCGACAAAGTGAAAGGAGTTCCCGTATTTTCGGGAACTCAGAAAGTCGCTTGTATTGCTCTTGACCTGACTAGTTGCAATGCCGAAGGTGTTGAGTCACTAGGAGGGCGCGGCCTGGCTAGTCCATCTCATCTCCACAGGAGAAGAGGAGCCTCTAACATCAACTGTCCGGTCATCAAGAGCAAAAACTGCCATCTGCTTACCAGACATGTTATTGCATGACCATTGATGCATTTATGTGCCAAATGGTAGATCCAAAATCACGTTGATCCTTTTCAAATTCACAGCACGACCACTATAAGCTCATTAGCAGTTATAGGTTGCGCATCATCTTCACACAAGCTTTGTAACTGTCCTGCCCAGCTACTATCGTAAACAACATTTCTTACAAACAAAAAAATCTGAAATGCTTTTGTCTCTTGTCCAGTCGGGTGATGCCTTTGGTGAATGCTCCAGAATAGCCCGTTGATTTAGTAGTGAACAGCAGAGCTCTCCTGTAATCCCACCAAACACTAAGATCAGGGGATCAGGATGTCATCATCAGCAAAGGGATGTGACAATGTTACACTGCATACAGTCAGGGCCGCTGTCAGATTTTGGCTAGCCTGTACGGGACATATTTATCAGAAAGCCCCCCCCATCCACTCAATACATACAATGTCATGGGGACCCCATTGTGGCACTACTACCTCTACCCCAAACCCTCCTCTGCCTAGGCCTGGGACAACTGACCCCTGTATCCGCCCCCTGTCAGCTTCAAAAACAAGGGAACTGTTAAGTCAAGTCAAGTCAAGTCAATTTTTATTGTCAGTTTCTTCATATGCACAAGTCATATAAGGACATTGCAATTACGTTTCTCTCTCTATACCATGAAAGGACATAGACATATGGCGTGTGGTGTAGATGTCTTGCAGGGAGGGGAGAGATGCCTTGATGATCTTCCCAGCTGTGTTCACTATACGCTGCAGGGCTTTCGTGTTGTAGTCAGTGTAGCTATACCGCCCCATACAGTGATGCAGCTGGTGATGTTGGTCTGAATGGTTCCTCTGTAGAAGGTGGTCATGGTGGTTGGGATGGTGGGGCACTGGCATGCCTCAGTTTGCGCAGGAAGAAGAGGCGCTGCTGGGCTTTCTTGGCCACTGATGAAGTCTCGGTGGTCCAGGAGAGGTCATCACTGGAGTGCACTCCAAGGAATTTTGTGCTGCTCACCCTCTCCACAGCAGCATCATCGATGGTCAGTGGCAGGAGTTGGCGGTGACCTTTCTGGAAGTTGACAACAATCTCCTTTGTCTTGCTAACATTCGGTAGGAGGTTGTTGTCGCTGTACCACTTGGCTAGGTGGCCCACCTCTATCCCGTAGTGCGTCTCGTCGCCGTTGGTGATGAGACCCACCAGGATTGTGTCATGTTGAGAATATTATTGAACATTACTATTGAGCATATTATTTAGCATTTATTAGTGATACTCAGCAAGAATGTTGCATGTATACCTTTAGTCAATTATCTTTTTAATGCTTCTTGGAATGGGGTTTGGGCATTCAGCTTTGTATATAATAGTGTTGCCATTAGTAAGTTTATTTCTGCTTTGCAAATAATAATTAGATTTTCTTCATGCGATGGAAATTATAATTGGATAGTAGTTCCTCCCTCTCTCTTCCTCTCTCTCTCTCTCTCTCCGTGTCTCTCTCTCCCTGTCTCTCTCTCTCTCTCTCTCTCCGTGTCTCTCTCTCTCTCTCTCTCTCTCCGTGTCTCTCTCTCCCTGTCTCTCTCTCTCTCTCTCTCTCTCTCTCTCTCTCTCTCTCTCTCTCTCTCTCTCTCTCTCTCACACACACACTCTCTCTCACACTCACACACACACACACACACACACACACACACACACACACACACACACACACACACACACACACACTGGAGTCTCAAACTCTTACCTCAAACTAATCCTCTCTTACTCTAAAAAACATACATCATAATGAAATGGCATTTTATTTTATTTCATTATAGTTCATTCCTGTCTCTGAACCTACTGGTCGCTCCTGTTTGAAGATGCAGGCCACTTTATGTTAGGCGACTGTGACTCTGACTCTAATCTCAGATGACAAAACGGTTTCCAATTAGCTCACCTCTAATTGGCGGTGGCAGACCTGTAAAGGCAGGCAGGCAACACATGACGCAAAGGGACGCAACATGAATCGACCTCAGCGGGATTCAGCCAGGGCTCACATGTCCGAGTCATGTTGGTGTTGCGTTATTAAGCTTCTGTGAGCTTTTTTTGTATAATTGCAAGGTCTTTAACGAGGTACCATGGTTACCCAATTTCCATTTCTTTCTTTCTTTCTGTCTGTCTTTCTTTCTTTCTTTCTTTCTTTTTTCTTTCTTTCTTTTTTTCTTTCTTTCTTGTCTTTCTTTCTTTCTTTCTTTCTTTCTTTCTTTCTTTCTTTCTTTCTTTCTTTCTTTCTTTCTTTCTGTCAGACTTCAGCCTTCTTTCATATTCCCAAAAAAGCTTAACACTTTCACAGGTCTTCAGGCAGTTCATTATTTGTAGATCTGGTGTCCCTATAGTTAAGTCTCAGTTCCCACTTGGCCTAATTTTACCCCTGTTCTCATTTATGTGGAGCGAGCGATGTATTGCATGGCTATACTTTGATGGTATCATGATGCTAGGTCCCTCTAGTTTTCGGTATCAGTTTCACTTTTCCTAGTAACAGAATCACAATCCCAACCCGAGGGAGTTGACCATGTATGATTTATTTGAAGTAATCAATTTTGAAGTAATATCACAACTTATTGAAAGAAATCGTTAATTGCATTTAAAATATCTTAGATAGTAATAATTAAAACCTGAGAAACAAGTAGAAAATTAGAAAATAATTAGCATGGATTATATTGGGTTTATTCTTTATACTTGTCATGTAAAAGTTTCCATTCTGATATACTGATATGTGTTGCATTGCACTGCATTGTTCTACTTCCTCACTACGTACTGTATACATACTGTCCTAGAAAGAAAGTGTCATATTTTTGGCAGGTAAGTTACACTAGGCAGTGACAGTTTATCATTGCTATCGTTATTGTTTATGATCACCAGAGTTTAGGGCAATCTGTGTGTCGGGACAAAACAGGCCGTGTCCTGCTTGTTGTGTCATCATCAACCAGGCTCGATGACAGCTTTGACAAAATCATCTGTAAGGGCCCCCCTGTCAATACATACAAAGTAATGGGGTCCCATTTCTGGGCCTCTCCTTTCCCTGGGCCCGGGGCAACTGACCCATTCATCCCCCTTGTCATCAACCAAGAGTCCGTCATTATGTCAAACACATTGACTCAAACTACACCCTCACATTTCCACAACACCCCCCCACCCCCCTGCGCCATCCTCTGCAAGACTGATCATCTCTCCGCCACACCGCCAAAAGGGCTCCTCGTCTGCAAGGAGGAAGAAGACAATCCGTGTTGAAATTCGGGCATCAAGTAGGCGCAGACGAGGCGACAGGCAGCTTTATTTGCGCTAATAATTTCTGGTCTGAGAAACTGACAGGCACGGTGTCCTTTAATACAGTGGTGGGGGCCGAGCGGGGAAACTGCTGACACGGGCTATCGTCCTGTGAATTCTGGGCTGACGGATTTCTGCTGACACCGAGACCTGTCTTGGGCATTCCAACAAAGAAATTAAATGGCAACATCCCCCCACTTCTCCCCTTCTCCCCCGACTCTCCATTCATGCACTGTGCTTTTTTTGTGTAGAGGTATTTCTTCACTCCTTTCCTTCCTGACTGTACTGTGGGGAGGTGATTACACTCACACACACACACACAGCTAAGGTGCTTAATGCCTGAACAGGCCAGGGTTGGTTGTTATTACGCATTAAGACATGTGATCCTGAACTAAGCGGCAATTAAATACATTACATTACACTGGCACAAACTGACATACAATGTCGCAATTTTGCCTTGCTGATATTTATGCTAATCTTTGATTTTTTTCCCTCTTTTTCAACCCAAATACAGCATTTTACACTACATGCATCTCATTATTATGTTACACATCGCAATGGTAATATCCAGAGTCAACACTGAATATATATTATATCATATAT
>NC_085867.1:42276482-42486482 GCF_034702125.1 Engraulis encrasicolus
TTGACACGCTCCCCTGCGGTTTGTGTGATGGAGCAACAAAAAAAACATCTCACATTTGACCATGAGCTATCATTATCTTTGCCTTCCCCCCTCCACCCCAATGATGGGTCTTGTGTGTTTGATGCTCGTGCATGGTGTGGCCGCTGCTGAGGAGAGGGGAGTAGTTAATGGCCCCTCTCATCCGTGGCTGACTGGTCTTCTTGACGCAGGCAGGCCTGGCCTCTTACAAACCCATTTAAGCAAGGTCTATGGATTTCATGGCTCCCCGGGCGCTTTCTCCTGTTTCAATAAGGTAAAAGTCCAAGGCTTTATCCATCCGTCAATGAAAGAGGGGCAAAAGAAGATGCGATGCCCAGCCCCCTCCTCCACCACCACCATCCCCCCCACCATCCTCCCCTCTTCACCCACTGCCTTTATACTGGGCCAGGACCACTGACGTTGAGAGGGACACTTGGCCACATGCATCCATGCTGCCGCTCTTCTTGTCTTCTTGTCACTGTGCTTTTTTATATTCCTCTCTGGTGACACCCGAATTCCTCAGGTTCATTTTGGCTCAGTCATATGGTAAGTAAGTGGGCCTTGAATAATTTTGAATGGGAAAGCCAAACATATCCTTTTGATAAGTGGACTCAAGAGGATGCTGTTACCTAAGTTCATTTCCTCTACACTCTGTCCACACACTCTGCTAATATACAGTAGGCTTCTGCAAACCATATACTCTGGAGTGATACGCTCCTCAATCTCCACTGTAAACAAGCAGTCAAATTGTATGCTGTCAGCAGAAATGTTTGAGACAAACAACTGCAGTAATTCTGTCAGCAGTGCTGGAAAGGATAGAAATGATTGCATTCTTGTTTTCTTATATTTTTGAGGACCACCTTACTTCCCAGTCACGCTTGGACAGGGCTGCACTGGTAATCTGGCATACAGGGCATTTTCCCAGTGGGCTGGACTGGTAATCTGGCATACAGGGCATTTTCCCAGTGGACTGGACTGGTAATCTGTCATACAGGGCATTTTCCCAGTCGGCCGGCCTGACAGTCCCTGGGTCGATGCTTTTGTTTATTGTCTTATTTTGTTTATTTGTTGTTTTGTTTGAGACCAGCGCTCGATTTAGATGGGGTGGCCCACTGGTATATCTTAATGGACAGTGGACTTTGGGTGATCATTATTTTGTAGAAAAGCAGGCTGTTGGTCTTGGCCAGTCTATGCCCGGGCCAGTGGTGTAGTCCACTTTTTTATGGTGGGTATACTGTATATTTGAGCATTTTTTGAAGTGGGTATACTGTATATATTTGTGCTATTCAAAACAATGGATCAATCAATTTTAACTGGGTATACTGAAATCCCTGAAATTTAGAAGTGGGTATACTCCGTGTACCCGCGTTCTACGTAGACTACACCACTGGCCCGGGACGTTTTGCAGTCCCAGCCCAGCCCTGCTCTTGGAAGTACGTAACGCCTCCTGTGAAGTCACGCAGCAAAGACCATTTATATTTGTTATTTTCAACACATGTACAAGTATTGAAAGGATCACCTAACTTCCCATACCGTCGGTGAAATCATGCAGTGCCCATCTGTATTTGTTATTTGTTTTCAACGTACAGTGTTTGTGGACCATCCAACCTCTTCGCTCCTCGCTCAGTCTCTCTCTGAGGTACATTACCCCTCTGTGAGGTCATGCAGACAATGCTCGGCGGAGTGAGCAGACCGCACAGACCCTGAAGGCCACTTCCACACTGCTGCTGCTACTACAAGCTCCAGAGAGCATTCACAGTGCCTTTTTCATTGCAGGTATGGTTTATGCACTCCTATATGTAGGCTGTAAGTTCCATGAAAGCTTCTCTGTTGCAACATAAAGCTTATAATACTGTAATGCCTTTTTTCCACTGCCGGTTTTCTGGTAGGCCTACAGCTCGACAAAGCACGACACAGCACGACAACTTTATGCTTTTCGAATAGGCACGACAAAGCTGAATTGTAAAGCAAAAAGTGACGGGCAAGTCGTGCTGTGTCGAGCTGTAGGCCTACCAGAAAACTGGCAGTGGAAAAGAGACATTAGTCTACCTTTCCATTAAGTGGTAGCACAGTTGACATAAGAGGAGGACAAAGTGGTCGCGATAAAAGAATTGCAGCCATGATTGGAACACACGCCTGTGGATATTGACATGAGATGCAGATGAGAGGACCTGAAATTGGGAAAGGAATAGAAAATAATGTGAAGAAATCTACGTTATGCCATACAGTGGAATGTCTCTGAAGCTTCCTCATTCCATGATGTCAGCCGGACTGCAGGTGGTATGAAGTCATCAGGGGAGGACTAACCCTATGTTTACAGTATATATCGCTTTGTTTAACATGGCTTTTGTAACTTAAACACTGTAGCTATGCGATTTTAACCCTCCGCTTGGCTTTTGCTGGGCCGGCCCATGGTACCATGTCTAAACCCAAGCTAAGGAATCGTGTATAGAATGCCAGCGTCGTCATCTGACCTCTGTGTTACTGTAAAGTGGCACTGGCTATGATGAATGATTTATCACCCACCCGATGAAACCTGCAAGAAGACCTGCTGAGTCATTTTTGCCTCGTAATTCCAAAGGCAGGATAACTCTTAATGGGTTTAACCATACAGAATTCAGGATTTTTTTTCATTTAATTCATTCATCATTTGCCTTCAGCACCTACGTATACGTGTTCTATGAATGTAGGCCTATTCTGCTTTCTTTTGTTAGTGTTTGTGTTAAAGGGACACTGTGTGAGATTTTTAGTTGTTTATTTCCAGAATTCATGCTGCCCATTAATGTTACCTTTTTCATGAATACTTACCACCACCATCAAATTCCAAGTATTCATAATGACTGGAAAAATTACACTTTTCATACATGAAAAGGGGGATCTTCTCCATGGTCCGCCATTTTTAATTTCCAAAAATAGCCATTTTTAGCTGCAAAAATGACTATAGGCCTACTTGTACCATACTAGAAAAGAATTGTTTATTACTCAGTAAACTTTCATGTACAAATTTGGCAACAGGCAGCCCAGTTTCAATGAGCAGCATAGTTGCAGTACCTTTTTTGACCATTTCCTGCACAGTGTCCCTTTAAGTAAGTATGTAACCATGCCCTTTATTATCCCACAGTGCGGAAATTCACGAGTTGCAGCAGTAACATTGTACATACAACTTGTGCAAAAGAAGACAATATAGGCCTACATACAGATACAGGACCAAAAAGTTGAAAAATGTGTTTTACAGATTTATAGGTGAACATTACCTATTTTATAAATCGTGGCATATTGTTCTACGGAACAATGTTCAGTAATATGCATGGTCCTCCCAATCAAATAAACCATTTCCATGACCCAATCTCTTCCCTTTCCCCTAGTCTCTACGTCTGCAAGCATGCTAGATTACATGGAAACCAAACTTATTTCTTTCAGAACACAAGATAATTTTTGTGAGGACAACATCCATGAAGAGAGGTTTCGCTGCTGATGGTGAAACTGAGAAGAGAGTAAAATGTAATTCCTTAATTTCCTTGGGGATCAGCAAGGCAGCTGTATTCTAGTCAGAGATTGGTGGTGGTTGTGGTGTTTTCAGAATCTGAATGTATTCTTTATTGTATGGATGTTTACGTGTGTGTGTGTGTGTGTGTGTGTGTGTGTGTGTGTGTGTGTGTGTGTGTGTGTGTGTGTGTGTGTGTGTGTGTTTGTGTTTCTGTGTGTGTGTGTGTGTGTGTGTGTGTGTGTGTGTGCGTGTGTGTGCGTGCGCACGCGTGTAGGTGTGAGTGTGTACATTCGTCAGTGTTCATGTCTTTCTGTCAGTTTACAGGATGACCATCAATATCTACACACACTTGCTCTTCATCTCCAACTTTGGTTCTAATAAACAGACATTTGAAATTCTCCACCGGTGTGCTACATTGAGCAGGGGAGGGGAGGGGAGGGGGGGATTACGCCGCCATCCTGCATATTGTGCTCAAGAGCAGCGGAGTGGCTTTGCCGCCGACTTAATGAGTGGAGAGCAGGGCTTTGTTGTGCTGGATTTCTCCATTCAACGGAGGTACCTCTGGTAGAAAAAAGGTACTCTAACCACTTTCCCCCGTCTGTGAAAGGGAATGACATCTAATACCTGAGGGCACTGCTTCCCTTATCTCCCGTCTGTCAAAAACAGACACGCAAATCATTCAGGAGACCCAGGCAAGCTCAAATCCCACAGAGGACACAAGCAATTGGAAGATGTGCAATATTTTTCTCCCCCTTTTTTTGTATATCTTTCCGTGGCCGTGCCTTGCTTGCAACTGAACCAACCTATATATGCATGCAGCGTCCTTCATTCTGCCCTCTCCGCAGATGTTTTTCAAGCCACAAAGAGGTGGTGACTAACATTTTGCTCACTACACTGGCAGAGCCTACAATGGCATGTGCTTGAAAGCATAGGCTAGCTAGGCTAGGAGACAGACATCAGAGGAGACTCAGATTAAAAAAGCGTAAAAATACTAGCTCATCGTCTTGATAATGGCTTTGTTGTTTTACCTGTCAAAATGGTTTATTGGGCAGATGTAGTATTACATTAAGAGAAACTACATGGATAGTTACGCATATGGACGCGCGCACACACACACACACACACACACACACACACACACACACACACACACACACACACACACACACACACACACACACACACACACACACACACACACACACACACACACACACACACACACACACACACACACACACACACACACACACCGTCCACCTCATTCAGGACTTTGTCCTGCCATAGGTTTGGTTTCAGACTCTTAATGCACTCTCAGCACATGACACTCCATTTCAAGGCTTAAGCAGAAATCTTCCCTGCCTGAGTAATTTTAATATCCAAACAGTCCTTGAGCTGGCACGTCCATGATTGAGTCTTGATTTCTTCCTCCAGCATGTAGTAGGCCTACATGTACAGATGGAACAATGATGTGTGGATTTTACAGTGTACTGTACAAACATTATTCTGCTTTTGTCGTGTACAAGCGACTCTATAACGCAGAGGGCTGCTGACAGCTTTGGCTGGGCCCAGGACAAAGTCATCTGAAAGGGGCCCCCACCCAATACATTCAATGTAATGAGGACCCAATTTTGGGCCCCCTATCTGCTTTTGTCGCGCGACTCTATAACACATTATGTCACTAGGAGAGACTATGTCAGTGTGCCAGTCAGAATCTGTTTCACAGGGGTGCTGTACAAGGTGTGGAGTGCTAAGTCACCCATCCATAATGGGGACCCAGGTTCGAGACCTGCCTGGGTCATTTCACAACTATACTCCATCGCTCTATCTCTTCATCCCTCCCGAAGCATCATACACTATTGGTGGCACTGAGCTATCACTCTGGATCTTTAGCTCAGCGGTATCGTGCTGTGCCTCCCATGCCCAAACTGAAGTGTTGACCATAGGCCACAGGTTCGATCCCAGAGTGGCAAACTTGCATAGATGACCTCAGTTGTGTAGTGCCGTGACCCGGATGGGAGTGAGATTTAGGGGGGTGAGTGTAACGAATGCCAACTAGCAGAGTTTGGCATGAAATGTTATTAAACCTCCCTCCCGAAGTCTCATATAATATCGGTAGTACTGAGCTATCGATCTCGACCTTTAGCTCAGCGATATCGTGCTGTGTCTCCCATGCCCGAACTGCAGCATTGACTGGTAGGTCACGGATTCGACCCCTGAGAGGCGAACTACCGCAGATGACCTCAGTTACATGTACCAGAGGAGTATTAGTTGCACTTGTAAGACTATGTCAGTTAGACTTCAAACAGCATGCTAGTTCACACAATCAGACTCAGATATACATTACATGCAACTGGCAGACAGACACGGAAAGACAGACAGGCAGTTCACACACGCAGATGCAAATGCTGAACTCATTTTGTGGAATGGGTTTGTGGTGGTCAGTGGTGGTGGTTGGTGAAGGTGGGGGCAGCTCTCTCTCTGTTCAGCTGAAGGTGAGTTGGAGCTCTTCCCCTTGTTATCTAAAGATATTGTAAGTGAATGGGCTGGTTGTATTGCTGTATTATGGCGGGTGGGATAAAGTATCAGTGCTGGTAATCTTCTTGGGATTAATGGCTCCCTTTTTTATCTGCCACGGCTGTTCCGCTCAGATGTCTCGCCTGTCTGGAAGCCCCCACTGATGGAATACTAATGATGGACCCCTATTCCTCTCCTCCTCCTCCTCCATCTATCGTTGGTCTGTGTCTGTGTCGTCTTCTTCTTCTTCCATCGCTCATCTTTTTTTCTCTTTGCTTCTTTTTCTACGCCATAGTCATTTTTCAGTTTTTCATGTATTCTTCTTCTTCTTCTTCTTCTTCTTCTTCTTCTTCTTCTTCTTCTTCTTCTTCTTCTTCTTCTCCTTTTTTGTTATTCTTCTGCTTCTTTTTCTTTTCCGTCCTCTTTTTCTTTTCGTGTTTTCTGCATTTTCTTGTTGATGTTGTTCTTCATCATCATCATCATCATCATCATCATCATCATCATCATCATCGTTATCTTCTTCTTCTTCTTCTTCTTCTTCTTCTTCTTCTTCTTCTTCTTCTTCTTCTTCTTCTTCTTCCTTCCCTTTGTAATATGTTGTTAAAGGGACACTGTGCAGGAAATGGTCAAAAAAGGTACTGCAACTATGCTGTTCATTGAAATTGGGCCACCTATTGCCAGATTTGATCTTTACATGAAAGTTTACTAAGTAATAAACACATATTTTCTAGTATGGCACAAATACAGTCATTTTTGCAGCTAAAAATGGCTATTTTTGGAAATTCAAAATGGTGGACCATGGAGAAGATCCCCCTTTTCATGTATGAAAAGTGCAATTTTTCCAGTCATAATGAATACTTAGAATTTGATGGTGGTGGTAAGTATTCATGAAAAAGGTAACATTAGTGAATGGGCAGCATGAATTCTGGAAATAAACAACTAAAAATCTCACACAGTGTCCCTTTAAGTAATATTGGATGGGATATAGACCTACAATGTATACCATTTATTGTAAGTGATGTTGAAAATGCTATAGGCCTATAAATACTTCAGAAATAAAATTGATATAAAATATGTCAAATTAGGCAATTTTTACAGACTTCCCCAAAAAGACCGTCAAACAGCTTCAACTTATCCAAAACGCAGCAGCAAGGGTTCTTACGAGAACAAAACAAAAAAAGATTGACCACATTACTTCAATTATGAGGTCACTGCATTGGCTCCCAGTGAGCGACAGAATTGATTTTAAGACATTACTTGTTGTGTTCAAATCATTACATGGGATGGGACCTAGCTACCATGGTGGAATGGTCATATACTGTATGGGGCATGTGCCCGGTGGACTGCTGATGATTTTGGCCTGGCCCTTCCCTCAATGGTATCAGTCCTCATGCCATTACACCACACCTCTTCGAGATAGTCAAATATTAATAAGCATTTTGGCTGTTAGGGTCAAAATAGCTTATATTGGATGACAAACATTTTGTCACAGGCTTCATTGCCCTGTCAATGCACCGGTCTTGGCTACAATAAATGCCCCGCCTGATTTTTCATCCCAGTGCAGCCCTGCCAGCTACCTACAGGATATGTTTCTGCTGCATGCACCAACTCACTAAAATCAATGGAGAAGATCTTGCTGGTAATTCCAAAGGTCAAAACTATGTGTGGAGAGGCAGCCATTAGTTGCTTCAGCCTTTTAAATCCAGACTCAAGACGAAGCTCTTCGAACAGCTTTGTCTTGAGTCTGATATATCAACCTTTGACTTAAATGTTTTTAATTTCCTCTATTATTATTTTTTAATTTAATATTTACATTTTCTTTTATTCTAATTGATTATTTTTTTCTCTCTCTATTTCTTGTTTTCTTTATTCCTTTACTTTTACTTTTTGTGAAGCAGTTTGAATTGCATCTGTGTATGGAATGTGCTATGCAAATTCACTTGCCTTGCCATATGCTTCCTGCATGGCTACCTACTGTAATATGGTTAGAAATTTTCAGTTTAATTTGGGGAAGTAAAATAAGGTGGGAGGAAAGCGTTGGTGTAGCACTGCTTTAATTATGTGGCATCGGGGGAATTGCTTGTACACTCATCTTCCCACACTCCCATTCATCTGGTACCAAAACTCGACACAACACTGGAAATATGAAATCACGGCAGTCAAAAGACATGTACTACTGGTTCCAAACAGACTAAAAATAATAATAATAACATGCCGACTAAACATGATGATTTGATTCACAAATTTGAGGACATTAAATGTCATAACATTCATTCTTAAAAGTTTGGCAAAAACATGTCCCAAATTTTGTTGAAAATCAGTTAAATTTTCATGAACTGGGGAAATCCATTTAAAGAGCTATGTAAAAGACCATGTCAAAGTTCAATTACTTTTGAATTATGACAAAAGCCTATTTTATGAAAAAAAAGATGAGGAGGTCATTCTGATACATTGCTGCCTAGCCAAAATCTTAGTTTATGACAATATAGTTTGGATTTGAACAAATCGAGCAACCTGCGATAGTTCTGGCAGACCACATAGTCAACACTCCCTTTTGCCTATTGGCTGACGCCGACCTAACCCCTACAGCAGTCCATGAATCAGCTGCGCTTTAGTTAATCAGCTGCTGCTCGCAATTGGACACTGGCCTTTGGCGCTTTAGTTAAACTAACAAATTTGTTTCTCTGTCATTGCTTTTTGCTGCTTGTTTTGCACCCACCTCCCCTGCTCCACCAGACTTATCATTGCCAAACAATGTCATACTGTTGTCATTGTTGCTTGCTCTGTTCTAGGGGGTATGTTGCCTTTCCAGCTAAATGGAAGGCACTCCACCTGAGGATGCTGCTGTTCCCTGTCTTGGCTTCCATGGAGCTCAGCCGAGGAGCTTCCTCCGAACAGAGCCATACCGCCAAACACAAAATGTGCAATCTGAAATAAAGCTTCTGAAATGTATCTCTGTTTCTCGTCTCATTTTTGACTAGAGTGGATCTGACAGAACTTTTTTTCTTTAGAAATTGAAACCTGTTTTAGCCACATTCTCAAGAATCAGTGATAACATATCTATTCTACTTACCTGTATTTGTTTTGATAATCCACCTTTTGCAGCTAATACAGCTTCAACTCTTCTGGAAAGGCTGTCCACAAGGTGGAGTGTGTTTATTGGATTTTTTGACAAATTCCTCCAAAATTGCATTGGTGAGGTAACATACTGATGTTGGTCAAGAAGGTCAGTCTCCTGGGTTGAAGACAGGACTCTATGCATGCCAGTCAAGATCATCCACACTCATGCATGTCATCCATTACCTTACTTTGTGCACAGCCCAGTTAGAAGAGGAAGGGGACTGCTCTACAGTAAACTGTTCATACAAGATTGGAAGCATGGAGTTGTTGTCCAAAATGTTTTGGTACTCAAGCCTTCAAAATTCCTCTCACTGGAACTAAAGGCTCTTACCCACAGACCCGGTTCTACTGGGTTTTCGTTCTACCGAGGCGTGGCTTCAGTTTTTATTTGCATTTACTCCACCCATACGCACCCATCTTCAGTTCTAACAGGGTCGATTTTAGAATCGCCAACTCAGGGCGACTGCGACTGCTAACATAATGTACCTATAGTACGGAACTCTGCTAGATGTAGACGCCTACCAAACCAGAACCGTCAACCCCCCACCAACTTTCATGAATATTTATGAAGCCAGCACCGGAACGCGGAACCCTGTGTAAAAACAGCTTAAGGGGCCAAGCCCAACTCCCGAAAAACAACCCCACACCATATTTCCTCCTCCACCAAATTTCACATTTGGCACAATGCAGTCCAAAACGTGTCGTTTTTCTGGCAACCTCAAAACCCAGACTCATTCATCAGATTGGCAGACCGAAAAGAGTGATTCATCACTCCTGAGAAACCGTCTCTTCTGCTCTGGAGTCCAGTAATAGTGTGCTTTACACCAGTACAGCTGACGCTTTGCATTGCTGTTGGTGATGTAGGCCTACAGGTATGGCTTGCATGCAGATGCTTAGCCATGGAAACCCATTGAAGCTATCAGCGTACTGTACTGAAGGTCTCTGAAGGTCACATGAAGTTTGGAGCACTGTAGCAGTTGACTGTGTACAAAGTCAACCACCTCTTTCTACTATGGCCTCAGGATCCTCTCACCCCACTCTGTCAGTTTACGTGGCCTTACACTTCGTGGTTGAGTCGCTGTTGTTCCCAAACTCTTCCATTTTCTTATAATAATGCTGACAGTTGAATGTGGAATATTAAGGACCGAGGAAATTTCTATTAAAGAATAAAATAGGCTGATGTCCAACAATGGCAACTGAGCACCCCCATCCCCCTCACCTACATCCTTCTCAGCTCCCCCCTAGGCCTCCCTAACGCCCCCTGAAGCCCCCATTGAGAAACGCTATTCTAGAGTTTATTTGGTCCCAGAGTATTCGGTAAGTGAAGTGGAGTTAACGCTGCATTTTTAAAATGTTGCTCTGTAGGCTATGGTGTCTCTTATTTAAGCCACTGGAGCACACTATCATCATTATCGTTACCTGCTACAGGGTCTGTGAGGTCTTACTCTTCTTCTTTTTTTTTTCACCAGTTTTGTGTTGAGTGAGGGTGGATCAAAAACCTCTGAACACTGAAACCTTCCTTTCACCCTGTGAGGCTAAGTTAAGTTTCTTAGGAATAACTCACCAACCATTCCATGTAATATCTTATCTTGATAAAATGTGTCTAGCTCTGAGAACGGAGATGAAGAAGCATTTGAGAATCTTCACAGGCAGCCCGTACGACCATCTCTATGGGTGTCATCCTTTGAAAATAATTTATTTGCCCAGTTCAAACATCATTTGTATCCCCCAATGTGCATATGATTGAAGTCCTTTCAACTGACCATTGGTGGGTTCAGGTTCTTGTGTTAGCTTTGGTAGGCTATAAGTTTCAGAATATGCCCGGAGACAGCCACACAGGCAGGGTTTTACTTACATTTTTGCCATTCTCCTCACAGCTGTTCCTCAGCGCGTACAAGTCAAATCATGAATAGGCGGAGACACAGGCCTCTCTTTGGCATTCAATGGGACGCCTTTCAAAAGACCCAGTGTGCATCACTATGCTGTTAAGCCTTCATACCCTCATAGCCTGATATGACTCCATCTCTTCTCCTGCTCTTCTCTCATCTCTCATCTCTCTCTCTCTCTCTCTCTCTCTCTCTCTCTCTCTCTCTCTCTCTGTGCTTCATAATTTCACTTTTGTCAGATCTTGGTTTTACCCTTATTGGCATCTCTCCTCTCTCTCTCTCTCTCTCTCTCTCTCTCTCTCTCTCTCTCTCTCTCTCTCTCTCTCTCTCTCTCGCTCGCTCTCTCTCTCTCTCTCTCTCTCCTTTACCACAGCAAGTTACATCATTTCACTTGTTCAGATGTTGTGGTTTCAGCACGGCTACATCTAACAGGTTCCTGGAATGGAGTTGGCCAATCACAAACTGCTCCTATGATGCATCACCAGAGATAGGAAGATTGAGTTTAGATACTGATTGTACTGATATCAAAGCTGCAATATTCACATGAACACTTTGCTTACAGCCTGACAAACATTTTTGTGTTTGCTTCATGGACTCTTGGGAACGGATGTTTAGAAGTATTTTAAATTCAAATACTACCGGTTTTGACCTCAGAGAGAGAGGACCTTCAAAGTTCAAAAAACTGTGTGCAGAATTTTTTTTCTGAGTACACTGCCTTTTCCCTTTTCTATCAAGATCGTCCTTCTCCATTTCCTTCTCAGTGTGTTTTCATTCATGTGGCCATGTAGGTCTTAAAACTGTAAGCACTGTTCGTTTGCACATTTTCCTGCATACACTGTCTTTTTCTTCTTTTTACCTCTCTGTGGCAATCTGCCCTCCCTATCTCCTTCTAGCTTTCTACATCTCTCTGACTCTTTATTCTCTCTCTCTCTCTCTCTCTCTCTCTCTCTCTCTCTCTCTCTCTCTCTCTCTCTCTCTCTCTCTCCCTCTCTTCCACTTTTTGCATCTTCCTACTGTATGACACCCTCCTACTGCCCCTTTCCGCCGTCTTGCCCCCTCTCCCCCCTCTCCCCCTCCTCTCTTTCTCTTGTGTGTGGTGAGTCCCATTGGCTCGTGGGCTGCGGGGCTTAGCGTAAGTGGACATTTCCTTTGTCCACACACACACACACACACACACACACACACACACACACACACACACACACACACACACACACACACACACACACTTCACACACACACACTGCACACTGTTGAGAGTGCATCCTGCTACGGATGGAGTGATTGCAAGGTCACAGCAAGACACAAATAAAAGACAGCGTTAAAATAAAGTGCAGTAAAAATAGAAGGTCCTGGAACAACAGAATGGTTCAAATGGTTTTGTAATCCCCATCATCACGGTGGAAATGATTATTTGACTATTACTACTGTAAGTGCTTACAGATCTGAAGGAGGTCATTTGAAACAATAGAAGCTCAGCTCAGAGAAGACATGAGGAACCTTGTAAGATTCACAGGCAGCATGTGAATCATCTTGTTCCAATCCAGAGGAAGAACTTAAACATCAAGAATCTAAATACAGTAGCTGCTGAAAAACAAGAGACGTGTGATACTGTAATTTCCCACTCACAACGCACACGTATAACTGCGTGTCTCAATATGAGCAACAAAACGTTCTCTTTGTGTTGATATGATGGACTCTGCCTTTGTTCTGGACGTGCCACTCAGTGTCTGACTGCTGTGGGCAGCTACCATTCTGCGTGAAGAGAGAGGGGGTCCTTGCTTTTGCCAGCGCAACACAGACCTGCAGTGAGTTTAGCCTCCAAAGAGACCCCATGCCCCCTGGTGGCAGTCACGGGGACCTGCGGCAGGCTCGGCTGGATCCATTATCAGGAGGGACCACCAGGGCTGGAGAGGTGATCTGGCATGGAGGGCATTTTCCTGGTGGGCTGACAGTCCTCAGCAGCCGATCGCTTCTGGTGTGTGTGTGTGTGTGTGTGTCCCTAGAGACCAACCCACAACTTAGATGAATTGGCCCATCGGTGTATCCTTAATACAGTGCACTGAGCCCATCAAATGTATAATAATATAGCAGACTATATGACAAAAATGCCCGGGTCCTTTTTTGGCCCCAGTTCAGCCCCTGGGGACCACCCTACCCTACCCTACCCTACCCTACCCCACCAGCCCAGCCAGGCTCCCCTGCCCTGCCCGGCCCTGCCCCGCTGTGTGCACAAGCTAGCAGGTGAGTGACAAGCTATGCGGCAGGCAGGCAGGGCAGGCTGGGGTGGGCGAGAGGAGAGCCATCGATGGAGGACAACGTGAAGATCATGGAGAGTCGCAGCCAAGCACACTACTGCCATCACTGGGCAAACGCACAACGCACAAGGGACAATACATTATCCTGGAAACAAGGTCTGTGTTAGCACAAACATTTGGCACAGGTATTGTCAACAAGATCTTGGACACTGCTATAATTTGTTATACAAAAAAGCTTCTTCATTAAAAAAATACACAACATTTAAAAAAATGAATCTCACTGATCATTTATCTTATTCCACCTTGTGAATAGTCGAAAGGAGCATTTTCACAAAACTGTTTCCATTGAAATGTAAAGCTCAGCTCAAGGAGATAGATAGAGAAGCACAAGAGACACTGTTGGTGGTACCCATAAACCTTGGGGTTTTGGTGCTTTATTGGAATATCATTCAATATTATCCATGCTCACTCCTTGCCATCACATGCATGTACCGTACGGTATGGTCAGCATCAACGATTTCCAAAAAGAACAGGAAACAAAAAGGAAGACCTGACCAATAAAGAAAAAGAAAAAAAGAGAAAGAAAGAATAAAAAGCATGCATGGATGCAGAGGCACCCAGACGTCCCATTCACACAGATAGCTCCTAACTCCCCCCAGTGGACTGCCCGTGTCGTTCAACTTCACAACAGCACTGGAATGTATATAATACAATATATATAATAATATATATATATTAGATATAATCATAAATATATATTTTGCTTTCCAATTGCAGCACCGAAATATTTTAACAGTGTTTATTCCCCTAAAATGTTCTACCTTTCGGGCACACTTAGGTCATACAGTTTTTGCCATTTACCACATACAATAATCACAGTTAATTACAGCTACTTAAGGGAATCAGAATCCTTTTTTGTTAGTTTTTCCCCGTCACATTTTGCTCCCACGGCAAGAAAGGCCATTTAGACAAACAGACAAACTGCTGATTTGTTGTCATTTGCATAAATAATAATTTAACAGTATGACACATGTAGAGACGGATATGCAAGTACATATTAGTACCTATGTAAAGTGCAAGGGGATTTTTATACTTTGTTTGATGGCATTTCATTCAATTATGAATACATTGTTTGAGTGCTACATTCATGACAGCAAATATCATGCCATGCACAGACATTTTGTGTTGTATATAAATAATATAAAATATACAGTATAGAAGTAGAAGACATCTCTTATAAAATTCATAAAATTTTCTCTTGAGTGCACCAAAAAATATACATAGTAAAGATTTCACACAATCAGGAAAACAGTGTTTGTCATCAAAAGTTCTTGCATTTGTGCATTCAAGCAGTGGTAAAAACATGCTTAATTAATTTCATTGCAATATAAAATATAGCTTTTTTAAATATATATATCGTCATTGATTTGTCACATTTAAACAAACAAATCACTAAAAAACAACAGGATTAATGGTCAAAAGCTATTAAAAGGTGGAAATGTGCATTCAGACATTAGTCTGCCTTCTTGTTGGCTACATCTTTCGTTTCTTCCTTCTTCTCCTCGGCCTTGTCCTTGGCCGAGCTGCTCTTGGACCTGTTGGTAAGGCTGCTGCCGGTGTCCGCTGACGTGGCGCCCTTGGAGCTGCTGCTGGCTGACTGGGGCTTGGCTGGGGGGGAGCTCTCTGGCTGCTCCTCGGCCAGGGGAGTGTAGGCCGCGGGACGGGCAAAGAGCGTGTGGTAGACAGCCGACTCCATGTGGGCGAACGGACTGGTAGAGGATCCGGTCAACATCATCCTTATCTAAAGGTACGATAAGAACATAAGAGGAAGAGAATAAACATGGGATCTCAGGGAGGGGCGAGTGGTGGTGGGGGGATCTGAAGTTGAGAGAGATAGATGGCTCGCCTCGTTCATCTCGCTCGCTCTGCGCTGCGCTGTGCAAGGCTAATGAGGCAGAACGCCGGTGAAAGGATGAAAAGAGGTTTGGGAGATAATGAGATTTAAGAGCTCCAGGATTCTGGTGAGACAACATCAGATCGGAGAGAGTGACTGTCTTCCATAAGTGAATAACGGGGAGGTTGATGATGCAACGCTGCGGAGAAGTGGTGCAACTTCGCCTTGTGGAAGCAGCAACAACCCTACTAATGGGACTCGCTGCAATACCTGGACAAGTTGTGTCAGCCATGGTCAAATACGCTCCCAAAAAAAAGAAAAAAAAGAAAGAAAAAGAAGCATGAAAAAAATGCTTTGATAGAAAATGGCTGAAGATACAACAGCTGCTTCTTGGGGTGGCTGTATCATTTTAATGAGCAGCGGAGGGTCATAAACGGCACACAGATGAATAAATAACAAATGATTACACCTTACAATTTGAGGACGCAGAGTGATGTTTGCTTTTAATTTCACTAGTCACCAGGTGACTTTTAATGTGACGGAGTTCCAGGTGATGCCATGATATGTGGAACGAGTGTAATGGTAATGATGTTGGTTTATACTTCCCTACAAGCACAAAAGGCAGTGGCACCATTTATACTGGAAAATGGCTTGAAATACATTTCCTTTATCTTGTGTGTAAATGGCTTGCTTCTACCTAGTCAGTAAGTACATACTCATAAACCACTAAACCACTATTATACTAGATATTACACAGCATACAGTATAAAGCACATACTGTACAGTGTATTACATACACACAGGCTGTTTGACTTGGCCATGTAATTACTTTGAATGCATTTTCTTTAGATTCTATATTCACACAATTACTGGACTTAACCTTTCTAGGGCAGTATTTTGGTCATGTCAACATTTTGTAAGAATAGCCAGTATCCAAGAAAATAGAATATGCCTGAGGATGAAAATGGAGGATGCCTAAATCCCTGTGTGTGTGTGTGTGTGTGTGTGTGTGTGTGTGTGTGTGTGTGTGTGTGTGTGTGTGTGTGTGTGTGTGTGTGTGTGTGTGTGTGTGTGTGTGTGTGTGTGTGTGTGTGTGTGTGTGTGTGTGTGTGTGTGTGTGTGTGTGTGTGTGTGTGTGTGCTATCAAACCTTGTTGGAGACGATGAAGATTGTGTAGATTAACATCAGATGATGCTTCTTCAGAGGTAAGTATTGGTTTTGTTGTAGGGCAAACAGAACTGCTCCGATCAAAGTGATCTTGGTTGGGCTACACAAAACAGAGGTAGAGGATCAGCAGTTAGATTAGTGTTTCTCAACGGGGGATCTACAGCCCCCAGGGGTCATTAGGGAGCCCTAGGGGGGCATTGAGAAGGAGACTGAAAGGGGGAGGTGTTTACTTGCCATTGGGGGACATTAATCTATTTTATTTTTTAATACTCAGAGGGGCGCTGGCAGACTCATAATGAGATGAATGGGGGCATGGGGGGAGTTATGATAAGGTTCAGGGGAGTGTTTGTTCAAAAAATATCAAGAACCACTGAGTGAAGCAATATCTGCACACTTCCCTCCCTCTTTATGTTTGGTGTTTCTAGCCCTTTGGAGCAGATGGGATTGCTGCCGATCCAACTCACTATTAACTGAAAAAAGTCTACTAGATTTAAATAACATTTCTATGACATTACGGAGAGTCATATCACAGATTAACAGACACTGTCATCACAATTTTGGTGACAGCAAACTTACAAATGATGGTCTGTATGAAGGTGTTACACAAAAACTTTCTCTTTTCTTACTCTTCATCTTCTCTACGGGTTTCTTTTCTACAACTGTGTTTTCCTGTGATTTCCTGCTATCAACCCATTTGTGTAGAGCCTGTGTTACGACATAATTGTCACCAAAATTTTAACGACAAAGTCTTAATGTTTTACTTAAGGTTCTCGGTAATGTCATAGCAGTGTTGTTATGATACAGTTTAATAGTTAGCTAGGAGTGAACAGGCCTGCCGTTGCGCCCATCTGCACGAAGAGGCTACGCAAAACAAAATATCAAAGATCAGAACGTACTAGGTCTTTAAAGATCTGAACGTACTAGGTCTTTAAAGATCTGAACGTACTAGGTCATTAAAGATCTGAACGTACTAGGTCATTAAAGATCTGAACGTACTAGGTCATTAAAGATCTGAACGTACTAGGTCATTAAAGATCTGAACGTACTAGGTCATTAAAGATCTGAACGTACTAGGTCATTAAAGATCTGAACGTACTAGGTCATTAAAGATCTGAACGTACTAGGTCATTTTCAGCAGCTCATTGGTCTCCGGCTTCCAGATGCCTCTCACGAGCTGCTCAAAGTTGCTCATCAGACCCCCACCAGCACCTGTACAGAATAAAAGAGCATGAAAACACTTGTTTGAACACTTGTAAACCAGCCATTTACAAGAAACTTGCTTGTGAACAGAGTATCTGGATATGTTGTATTGAGAAATGTTTGCTTCCTGAAGGAGAAGACTTTAAGTAAAAAAAAAAAAACCTGTCTGCAAAAAAAAGATGAAACATAAAATCTGCATGCGATTAGATTAGTCTACACATACCATAATGACACAATTAACATCATCCTTCAGTAACACGCTCTCTGTTTGCTGATTGGTCTGATGAAGATTCTAGAAGAGTTATCAACAGTGATGGGCAAAATGGATTCATTAGTTAGAATCCAGTGGCACATGTTCCAAATGACTTGCTGTTATCTGCCAAATTAAGCCAGGTGATTGGCTGGTTGATTGGTCCCCTGGTTGAATTGAGGTAATAAAAACTGGACCATTTGGAATCTGTAGCCCCAGATTGTAACTACTGAGTTAATTTTGTCCATCACTGGTTATCAACCATGTCAATGGAAGCAAATCTAGACCTTCTGCACAAAAAGTGTATAGGACCATGGTTTGCCAGGCTGTGAATTAATAAATCTCCTTGTTTCCTTATATCCAAACAATTTGCTGTGGTGACGAATATTTCATACTACATGATCAGAAGGACAAGTTGTGTGTTCGTGCACACTCCACACAACTACAGTCGGTTATTTTATTTTGCGTATGTCTGCGGCACTTCAAGATGTGCCATTCCCATGGATAGCCTAACAACATGCAGAGACCTTCTGTTAAGTCAGGGCAAGCACATAGCAGTTCCTTTGCAAACATGCTGTCAAGTTAATCATTCGTGGACATTGTGTACATTGTGTCACACAGAGTTCAAGCGAAAACATGACTATCGGTATGACCTAATACCTTTGAAGAATTGTTATTATTACATATAAATTATATTTAGTGAATATGCCCATTGAAGCTGCACTGTTTTACACAGTTGTCATGTCAACAAGCTGCAGCATAATGGTTAAGGTGTCTTCTAGTAGTCACTGTATGATTCCACTATCATTCTGAAAATGTGAGAGCGGGGGAATGAATAACTAGCACAGTCTCGCAATCCCATTCATCGCTGAGGTGCCCTTGAGCAAGGCATGGAAACAGACACTGTTCCAGAAGGAGTGTCCCTTCCTGCACCCAAATTCAATGCAAGTAGATCATGTGGCACTGACACTATTCATACAGTTGCTGTGCTGATTATAAGATTTGAGTGAATGACCATCCAATGGCAACTTGGTATTATGTGATAGGGAGGCAGCGGCTGTGTCTTAATAGCTGGGCTGCCGGATTCAAAATCAGAGGTTTTAGATGGTCTAACATTGTGCTTCTCAACTGGGGCCCTACAGCCCCCTAGGAGGCGTTAGAGTGCCCTTGGCGTTCATTGTGAAGAAGGCAGCTGAAGGAGTGTCACTAACTAAGTTGCCACTGGCAGACATTAGTCCATTTTATTTTGCTACAAAAAAATAGTAATACTAAGGGGGACATTGGCAGACTTATGATGACGTCAAGGTGGTGTTGGGAGGCTTATGATGAGGTCCAGGGGGTGTTTATTCAAAAAAAGGTTGAGAACCACTGGTCTAACATGTAGGTAAGAGTAGAGTTAGAACATGTGGGTGAGGAGAGGAAACACCCAGTGCTCTTCTGCCCCCCCATCCCTGGCTGAAGTGGCCTTTAGTCAGTGAAGGCATCTGTCTATCTCAGGGACCCACTATTTTGACGCCCTTTCGGTACTTACGTGGTACGTCACATGGTAATCAAACATTTCAAACACGCAATTTAGGGTCAGGGTTAGGTTTAGGGTTAAGGTTAGGGTTAGGGTTAGGGTTAGGGTTAGGGTTAGGGTTAGGGTAAGGTTTAGGTTTAGGGTTAAGGTTAGGGTTAGGAGTAGGGTTAGGGTCGTATGTGAGGGGGCTCTGTATGTGAGGGGGCATTTCTCAATGTGAAGTGCACTAGCCTTGCTAGGGTGAGTAACGCCTATTTTTCATGGATTTCACCAAAGAGTATCCAATCACTAGCTCTAAGTATAATTAATAATTGAATACACCGGTCGCAAATGGCCGTTACGCATCCTAACAAGGCTAAGACACTTCACTTAGTGAAGAAATACCCAATGTCATCTAAATGGCAGTGTGATGTAGTGGTTCCCAAACTGGGGGTCAGGACCCCTTGGGGGACTGTGAAGGTGCTGCAAGGGGGTCGTGGAGAGAAGGGAAGGCTTTCATGAAAGCCATACATACCTGTATGTCTAATATAACAATATGTAGCAACATGTAGCCCCTTAATGCGTGCCGTACCTCCAGTGGCACGCTGTAATAGACATTGAAATGTAACTACCATAGCACTACAACACTATGACACAACACAGGCCCTTTAGTAATGCACCACAACTTGTTCATTACCATACTGGTAACAACAAATTTATAGAGTCGCGTCTTAAGCGGTTAATGGACACTTGCATTATGGGAGGTGTGGGGGCACGGAAATGTTATTTTATGTCAAAAAGTGGGTCCCAGCAGAACATCAGTCTAGGAACTGTGGGGCCAGTTCAAATTTCAACCAAAAGCTGGTTCCAGAATTTGGTAGCATAATGACTAACTGCTGGATGGGAGTGTCAGTTATAGTTTTAAAGGAGACACACTCACACTCACGTCTACTAAATGAAGGAAGGAATTGAAGGACAGCAGTCTTCAGATTTTTCTCGGTTTATTCGCCAACGAACGTTTCGGGCAGAGCCCTTCTTCAGCGTGTAATGGCGAAATGGCAGGGTAATGTAATGTAATGTGTACCTTTGGCCCAGCCCACGGCGATCATCACCAGCAGCCCGTCATACTTCTTCTGGGCCTGGACGACGCCCCCCAGCACCTTCCAGGTCCGCGTCACCTCTTTCATACCCGTGAGGACCAGCCTCACCGGCGCCACCGAGGTGACCGAGTAGAATAGGTCCTGAGGGCTGTACACCACCAGGTACCTGTCAACCAAAAACATGCATGCACACACACGCACGCACGCACACACATAAGCACGCATACACACACGCACGCATGCACGCACGCACGCACACACACACGCACACACACACACACACACACACACACACACATGCATGGTTGCATGCACAGACACACACACACACACACACACAGCACAATTTAATATGCTATTCAGAAATATACAATACAATGCTAGTGTGTTTAAGTGTAATCATCAGTGCGATCGTAACATATTTGTCACTTTGATACTCTAACTTGACACATTTCAGGCCTAGTACTTTAGACTCATCAATACGGGCTACTGTATGGACAGCGGTAGTAATTACCAGAATTTTTGTTTATACTTTGGGGCCTTTTTATGTCTTCATGTCGCTTTGGTTATAAAGCGTCTGCCAAATGCAATGTAATGTAATGTGGCAGTGACAGTGAAGATATGACAGTGAATGAGAAGACAGAGAGATGGGCAGGGTTGGGACATGAGCCAGGCCGGACTGGAACCTGGGACAGGTCTCTATGGGCATACAAGCCTGTATGTGGGGAACTTAACGTGCCACACCACAGTGCCCCCCACAGTAAAGCTCTTGAACTACGATCATGTCATCTTGCACATTTGTCACCTAGTTGTTTAGATTCACCAATGCAGGCACCTGTGTAGGATAGGCAATGGCTGTAAAAGGCAGAGGAAATCTGATGAACTCAAGGTTGCTAATTTTTATACTTTTAATTTGGCTACAATGCCTATGCATTTCTGCCCTTATGGCCTTCTTCAGGGTGTATCCTGCTCATGTTTGAGAGTCGCTTCACTGACGAGCACCAAGGAAAAAATGTGAACGCCCTGAAGCACTCCAAATTTCTGCTTGTTTAATGGCTGTAAAGTGTTGCTGAAATCTTGAACTCACCAGATCACTGAGGCGAGCATTACGCTGACGGTGTTGGAGAAGGGGGCGACGGGGGGCTCGGCCAGCATGAGGCCCGCCAAGATGGCTCCTCCGAAGCAGAACAGCATGGAGCTGAACCAGCAGGCTAACGGACTACGGTGCGCCACCTCCATCACACCTGCAACAGCAAAACCATCATCATCATCATTATCCACTGGCAGCGTTTACACAACAAACACCACATATGTACATGTACATGTAACCTGTGGACAGCACAGTAGTACATTTTAAACCTGTTCTACAGACATTAGACAGAGAATAAGGGGTCTATGGTACACCAGCAAATCAGACACAGATTCATTAACTGTACCATACTGAATACTGTATTTAATGTCTGTTTTTATTATTACTAATTAAAGTATTGCTACTTTAATTATTAATAATTATCAACAGCACATTATGTTCTGTACATGTAACCTGTGTACAGTACAGAAGTACATTTTCAGATAGTTTAAGACAGTTCTAGAGCACACCTGGTCGTGAGCCACAAATGCATTAAAACCCAGATATGTGTGTGTGTGTGTGTGTGTGTGTGTGTGTGTGTGTGTGTGTGTGTGTGTGTGTGTGTGTGTGTGTGTGTGTGTGTGTGTGTGTGTGTGTGTGTGTGTGTGTTTTATCTGCATACCGGTATACATATGTATTTCATGACTTTTTTTCACCAATACAATCACATCTCAGAGTTTGGGGTTCCTCACATCCCTCTTGAAAAGGTTTTTTGTGCATTTCCTTGTTGTCAAGAGATGTATCAGCGGAGATGCTTTTTTTAAAGTCTTGAATGCAGAGAGCAGTCTGATTCGGCATGCATTGGCGACTGAATTGAGAGTGACAGTTTAGATGTAATAATGAATTAAACACAGTGTGTTTAACCATCACATTAAGCCACAGGGCATATTTAAACTTTAAATATCCAGCATTCTCCTCTACGGCAGCTAGCTACCACCTCTTGACAAATACAAAAACCAAACACTCTGTTGCATATTAACCCCACCGCCCTGAGTAATCAGGATTACCCAATAGAACAACTGTTGTAAGAAAGACAAAGGTTACACATGTGCCAGGTACAATAGTATTAGGCAGCTGGGTGAAGAGTGTATTCAGTTTAATACCATCTGTTTGGTATTTATGTAGAATTAGAAGCTAGAGAGTGTTGTCAAAACAAAACATGCAATATGTACTTTACAGACTCAATAAACACCTCTTGTGAAAGGTGACCATTCAGGCTCAATTTCCTATTTTAGTTAAGGGACTTGTGGTGGATCTTGTGTGAAAATTAAGCAACAACAATAAGCTTGTTCACTGTTTTGAGTAGTTCTTAGTAGTCTACATGTACTCCTGCTACTTTATTTTTTTCTTCTAAATGTACAATTTTATACCTGCAAGAATGGCCTCACAAAGCTTGTCAGTAGCCTACTATTTCATTACTTGCCCACTCCCAGAGCGGGTTGGGCCCAGTACTGCAATGACCTTGTCTCTGTGTGTTTGTATGCAATGCAGTAGCTTACTGTGATTTATAGTCAACTCATATTTATTGTCAAGGTCTATAGAAGTGCTGGGGTATGGACAGACCAAGACCACCTTTAGGCGCTGCATGCAGTGCTTTGTTGACATACTGTACAACCCCTGTATCTAAGGAGACAAGGGCTGCTATAAAAATGACAACTTGAAATTGTAAAGCAAAAAAAAAAAAAAGGTGGTTTAAGTTGTGGGAATTTCCACAAACAACTGTTTGGTCAACTTACAAAAGTTAGGCAGCCCAGACACTAACTTTCAGTCCATGTTTTAGCCCATGTTTTTTACAGTGTACAAAGTAAAACGGGTGAGGCATAAATGCAATTTTGTTGTGTGCGGTGTGCAGTGCACTGTGGAGTGCTGTGTCACAATGACAATGGGAGTTGGAGTTTCCCAGTTAGGCTTTTTTTTCACATTTTGTATATTTCCCAGTTAGGCACTTTTCACATCTTGTATATTTCAGTACATATACTGCACACTACTAAATCAAGGAAGAAGCGATATACAATCTTAAAACGTGAAACAAGTTAATTGTCCTTTTATTATCCTAATAGCCCTAAATAGCTTCTCCAGAGGCATATAAGACAAAGTGCTTGTGTCAACTTGACAGGTTCTATAGTGAGCCTTTCCTCACTGCAGTAGCATGTATAGAGTGCATGCCAAGGGTAGACACTTGCCAAGTGTAATCGCAAGATAAACGCCACACAGTGTATACAAGGTGGCAGTTCATCCATTTATCCAGACAGTCACTGCAGTGAGTAGACAACTACCGTAATTACTAATTAGCATGTGTCTGCCCTGAGAACGTCCACGTCATCAGTTCACCACCTCTCTCCCGTGTAGGTAATCCAAGCTACCAAGGCACACCTCAGACTTACTCTGCCCTTTAAAGGTAGAGAGTGCAAGTGATGTCTGTGACTGGATTTTCAAATGGTGAGTGTAATTTTTCCAGTCCTAATGAATACTTGCAAATTAGTGGTGGTGGAAAATGCTTATGAAAAACATAACATTTGCAAATGGGTAGCATTTACAATGTTAATACCTGTATTTTCCAATGGCATACTAGTAACGTTGGTGGGAGAGGTTTGAGTGAGAGAAAAAATTGCTAGTTTAATTAATTCCACACTTAAATTTTCATGGACCATTATATGAAGCAAAACCGCAAGAAAAGATCCTCCCACTTCGTCCTCAATGTTGACCAAGCCCTTGGCTCATAAAAAAAACGGCCAAAATATTACAGCCAACAAACAACAAGCAGAGTTGACCTTCAGTCACACTAAGACAAACTGTACACTTTCCAGATTTTCATATTCCCCAGAGAGTTATAGAATGTGCACATCGAAAGTTCCAGGAGACTGTGGAGTTGGGGCAGCCAAAAGATCAGATGGTGGAATCATCAGAGAAAAGGGTGACATTTAATGGTCCTTTCACAAATACTTCAGTCTCGAAAAATATTCTTGGGTTTGCAGAAACAACAGTGAAAGTAGCGGCTAATTATCACAATTAATAGAGGTTTATTAGCCTGTTCAGTAAGTGGAAGTAAATTACCAGCATAACAAGCTACCTACAACTGAAAGTGACATTTGTGTGAAATTAACAATTCAGTAATGAAAAACACTATGGTGAAAGTGTCAATTTAATGGGTGCAATCATTACTGCCATTAAATTATTGAGAGCAGAGAAGTTTGGATTTGGAAACGAATCTGCTATAAACAGTACAGTAAGTGATAGAAATCATAGCATAAACTCAAAACTACACATCAACGTATGCCTACACACAAAAATGTAATGCCAAGGCTGAGGCAATGATAATCGCCTGCATATGTATATAGAGATTAGGTGCTGGTTTTCTGAATGGATCCCTCTCTCTATATACACCTGTGGTGTGTTTCTTGAAAGCGTAGTTGTTAGCCAGTTAGCAACTTGAGTAGTTGCAAATGAGGAATTGCATTGCAAACAACAAAGTAGCTAACTTAGTTAGCAACTATGGTTTTGAGAAACGCACCCGCCCCGTTCTGCAGCGCTGCACAAACAGTGTCTGAGATGGTGAAGCCCTATGCGCCTGTGAGAATTTACTTAACCATGACATTGTGAAGCTGGCTGGCACAAACAACTGTTTAAGTGCCTGGTTAAGCACACAGCTCTACACAGCCCAGACAGAAGTTGCCATTTAGAGTTTAGACAACAGAAACTTCGGTCTGTGTGGATTGCAGATGCAGCAGAGTGCAGGGTGCAGGGTGAGAGCAAGGAGGAGAGCATGGCGGCGGGTGGGACAGACACGAACACAAGAGTGATGTTTATTTACAACGAACATACCTGGCTAGGGAGACATGAACTGCAACATCAGCCAAAAGGCGGAAAACAACCTACACACAAACAATGACAGTAACAATAGAACAAGAGCAGTGGAAGGTGCAGTAATGACACAACTTTGACTATTTTGTGGCCTATAAGCAAAGCCCGGGCTAAACCAGTGGAAGGAAGGAAGCTCAGCATATTGTAGAGGCCACAGGGGACTGGGGGAAAGTGGAAAGACATGCTCCCCCACCTCCCCACTGAAGTTGACAGCGAGTTGTTCTTCAAGTTTGAGCAGCCCCACTCAGACGATTGCCCCGTGGCTACAACGGATGTGATGATAGCAGTTGCAGAACTGTTTGCAAAGCTGAATTTCTGTTTACAGAAAGACGCTGCCAGCAGTGGCAGGTGGGGCTGTACTTTTCCGAATATGCGCCGTCAGGCTCAACACTTTAACGTCTGCCACAGCGGCAACCGCTTTGTGATAAAGTTGATTGTTGTGTGATAAAATACAATTCAGTTACAGTCCAGCTCCACAGCTGCCTTCTGCCTCTGTTTTAATCACAGGATTTGAGTTCCTGTGTGAAATTAGGGCGTTTAGTGCCACCTTTACACCCCCTGCTAGCTGAACATAGTTTGTGTGTGTTCTGCGTGTGTGCAGAGCTGGACAACATGTTTGATCTGTCTTAATCGGGACTGTCTTCGTCTGGACACTTGTAGTTTGCAGTGCTTTTATGTTTATGTTTAATTTGTCTTCCAGTGTGTATTATGTGTATTGTGTGTAGACTGCTAGACACCTTGATTTCTCTCAGGATCAATAAAGTAAACACCTCTACTGCTCTACTCTACATAGCGAAGCTCAGGTAATGTAATGGAGGTTGGTGGTAGCCCTTATTGATGGGTCAGTGAAGAACGGAAAGGAAGACACTGTTGTGTTGGATTGGGAAATGGGCAGCTTGCCGATTGTTGTGGTATTATTAGTAGAGATGCACCGGATCCAAGATCCGGTTCCGGATCCAAGATCCGGATCCGGCAGGTAATAGGGTTTTTCACAGGATCCAGGTACGGCAGGATCTTAAGCAGTGGATCCGATAGGACCCTAATAATCAGGATCTGGTGCATCTCTAGTTTTTACGTAGCCTAGGCTTTTCAGTCAGTCTTTCACAACCCCAAACGCTGCATGGAGTGAAAGCCCTTTGGATGCGGCCGTTGCAGGCAGTGTGGCAGTAAGCCAATGAGTCTAAAAAATAGTTTGAGCCAACCTAATAAAAAGGGTCCACGTGTGCGAGAAGGTGTTTCAACCCTTTCGTAGGATCAATCCGGCAGAATCTTAAGCAGTGGATCCGGTATCCGGCAGGATCCTAGAAATCAGGATCCGGTGCATCTCTAATTATTCGCACAATACACCACAGCACTCCACCATGAGTGCTATGGATTTTACATTGCATTTGGTTTGATCATGATGGCACAGTGTCATAATAAAAGTTCAATCATTCTTCCCAGCTCTTTTGTGTTATGTTATAATTTAGGTTGAATGTTCTGAATGGCTCAGCCATTGCATGTTATGTGTCTAGATGCAAGGAAGCCGACAAGGGGGAACAAAAGGGTCAGTTGTCCCAGGCCCAGAGAGAGTGGGGGCCGTTCCGATGAATTTGTCAGCGGCCCTGTGTAAATGTGAAGGATCTTGCACAATATAAACACAGCACACACAGCGACAAAAATCACCATCAATATATATCAAAAGCATGGCAACAGCTGTGCCTTGCGTACATGGAAAAGGATACTATTTTGACCTATAGAATGTCATTAACAGGTATAATTTTGTTTTGTACAGGCTCTGGCCCACCCAGAGAGTTGTCCGGGATGGGCCCCCTGAGAAGATCCAATTATAGTTCCCCCCTGTTCACGAAAATCCTGTTGGGCCCCACCTCCACACACACACACACACACACACACACACACACACACACACACACACACACACACACACACACACACACATCCTTGGAACGACGGCCCCTGGGTAAGCTTAACTCTGAGGTGCAGTCCAAGTACATAATGTTGAATGTTGCTTGCTGCTGCATACTTTGTTACACTGTACCTAAGCAATACAACAGCGACAGTATAATACAGTGTTACGGGACCCTAACAGCTTTTATTGTTTATCCCCTGTCGTCAGGGCTGGACTGGGGCAAAAGAACACCCCGGCTTTTTTCTGCTTAATGGTACACTGTGCAGGAAATGTTCAAAAAGGGCACTGCAACTATGCTGCTCATTGAAACTGGGTTGCCTATTACCAAAATTGATATTTTCATGAACGTTTACAAAGTAACTAACTAATATTTTCTAGTATGGCCCAAGTACAGTGATTTTTGCAGCTAAAAATGTCTATTTCTGGAAATTCAAAATGACGGACCATGGAGAACATCCCCCTTTTCATGTATGAAAAGTGAAATTTTTCCAGTCATAATGAATACTTAGAATTTGATGGTGGTGGTAAGTATTCATGAAAAAGGTAACGTTAGTGAATGGGTAGCATGAATTCTGGAAATAAACAACCAAAAATCTCACACAGTGTACCTTTAAACTAGAGATGCACCGGATCCTGATTTTTAGGATCCTGCCGGATACCGGATCCACTGCTTAAGATCCTGCCGGATCCGGAACCGGATACCGGATCCTACGAAAGGGTTGAAACACATAGCCTACTCACGCACGTGGGCCCTTTTTATCACGTTGTCTCAAACTATTTTGACTGAAAAGCCTTGGCTACCGGATCCTGGATCCTGGAACCGGATCCGGATCCTGTGAAAAACCCTATTATCCTGCCGGATCCGGAACCGGATCTTGGATCCTGTGCATCTCTACTTTAAACTAGCCTCTCACACATGCAAGCCATTTGCGCACTATACTCTGCTTCACTCAGTCCACTGTCTACACCCGTTGTTCTCAACCCTTTTTGAACAAATGCCCCCTTGACCTCATCATAAGCCTCCCAATGCCCCCTTGACCTCATCATAAGCCTCCCAATGCCCCATTGACCTCACCATAAGCCAACACCCCCTTAGTATTAAAAAACAAGCGAGAGTAAGTTCCATCAGGTGCTGGACGTCCCATTGCTAACTAGGGCAAATTGCTAACTATAGGTAACAGCTAACCTGCCGTTCCACCACCACAACACAGCTTTAGCCCGCGGCTCCGCCCCTGCTCATCAACGACACTCCCCCTCCTGCCCCCCTCCTCCTCCTGTTGCATATAATTAACAGATCGACGCACAGGGAGAGGAGACTTTTCAACAAAGAGGCCTAAATGGCGCGTTTCAGCTTTATTTTGAGAAAGATTGCGGATATAGCAAACCCATACAAAGCACCAAAGGACCATGGAAATTTCATGCCATGGGAACTTTAAAAAAGTAATGCCCCCCAATGGCAACTCAGCTTCTCAGCCCCTCCCCCAAGGGCTCCCTAACGCCCCCCTGGCTGTAGAGCCCCCGTTGAGAAACTCTAATCTATGCTGAAGATGGACCAGTGGGCCGCCCCCTCTAAACTTGGGCCAGTCCCTATGAAAAAAACAAACAAACAAACAAAACCGTATTGTCTCCTGGGGACTGTCGGCCCACTAGCAAAATGTCAGATTACCAGTCCAGCCCAGCCTGTCGTGTGCAGCACTAGTTTGCAGTTGGTTTCATGGGCCACCCATGTGCTCAGTGTAATCCAACTGCAGCCTGCCCTGTCCTCTGTCCACTGTTTAACTTCAGTACCCATTTAACCCTTGAACTTCGCCTGCTTCGACATAAGCTTCTCGCCTGGCATCGGTCCATGTCTAGATCAAGCTCAGCACCAGTGAAAGGCCTCACTCCATCTGTAAGGCTCTCAACAGTGGACGTGCTCACACTCATGGCTTGTAAACAATAGCTTGACTGTTGTAAATGAAACGTGTCGAGTCTTAAAGCATGCTGCACATCATTTTAACTCTATTTAAACTATTGCGAAACTACTGTACAAGCAATACACAGTATGTTGCGGTAACTAGCCAATCACAAGACACAGGTCCCTATTGGGATACCACTGCCAATAACAAAAAGGATTTCATGTGCTTTGTTGTCTCCCTTTCCTTTGCTTATTTCCTTTTCCACACCACTTTGGTCAGTGTATGCTGTGTTTAGATGTGCTATAAACCTCCTCCTACTACTATTACTCCTGCTACTACTACTACTACTACTCAACAGTAAGACAGCATCTCTGAATCCCCTTATATCTGGCGCAGAGCCGTTGACCGCTTTGGCCAGGCTAAGGGCAAAATCATCTGAAATGGCCCCCCTATCCCAATTCATACAACGTAATGAGAACCCAATTTGGGGCACCACCTCTGCTCCCAACATCCCCCTGTTGGCTTTAATGGTCTGACTTTTAGTTTAAAGTGAATGACTTCTCTAGAGTGTGACGGTGAGGCCCATCTTCAGTGCCATGCCTACTACTGGCTGCATTCCTTACCGCTGGCCTGGAAACCTTTGTTGCTTTTCTATGCCATTGATGTCTATACAGCGCTTCCCATAGACCAAGTGGCATTGTGTGGTGCTAGAGGCAAAAACCACTGGGCCATTGCAAGTATTATGAGTGTACTGTATACCCAGAGATTCTTTAAGTATATAGAGATATGCCAATGTAATAAGTTGCTATGGGCACCTAACATGACCAGGTTCCGGTCTGCCTAAAGTGGAGTGTCATAATACTCCTAGCATTGAATAGAACAGTCCTTAGGTCTGCCTAGGTCTGCCTAAAAGGGGATTTCCCCCCCTCCCCCTTGCAATAATAGAACCCGGAAACAATGGGCCAATGGAACCTCTCTCTCTCTACTCTCTCTGGTACTGTATACCCATTGGCATGTTCATTCCACTTCCTGTTAATCCAAACTCAGCAGGTTAGATCAGGCCATCTCAACCCCTAAAGTCATTATGACTGGAGCTCCCCAGGGATGTGTGCTGTCTGTCTCCCATAATCTATACACCAATGAGTGTCGTGATCTTGCGACTACACACTCCCACTTTAAAGGTGGTTGGGCAGGTTAGGATTTAAAATAATTTTCACCATTTTCTTGTTAGTTGTACACATTCAAACTATTATCCATCATATTTGTATTTGTATTATCCATTGTATTAAGTACGCAGACGACACTGCCCTGACATTTTTTCTGACAATTACCTCAGTGCCAATGCAAGCAAAACAAAAGAAATGGCTATCCATTTCAGGCGTAGTGCAGACGTAAGTACCAAATATGTACAGTTGTCAACAACATACCAATAGAGAGAGTTGACACCTACAAATACTTGTGCCCCTTTTAAGGTAAAGAAACTTTGACAAAGAATGTTTTCAATGACAAATTACGTCGTTTTAACGTTGACATACATTTTAGAGCTATTTTATAAGTCTGTACTTCAGAGTATCTTGTCCTTTGGCTTGGTCTGTGTCTTTGGAAGTATGTGTAAACAAGATCAGGATTAATTGCAACAATTGCAAGCTAGTAGGATAATTGGTTGCAATCAAACATCAGCTGCTCAGCTGTTTCAAGACATCATTCGACACAAGGCTCAAGGTATTTTTGGAGATACTACTCAACCTCTACATAATAGATTTCAGCTAAGCCAACGTGGTAAGGGAAGACTACTACAAAGAAAAGTAAGAGCAACTGTGTTCAGCAGGTCATACGTTCCCTCTGCAATCAGAATTGTAAATCTGGTATAATAAATTTTATTTTGACTTTCACTTTGATATACTGCTTGGCTTTTATTCAGTCGAGTTGCACCACATAATGATCTATGTATGTATGGGAAACACTGCTGATCATTGTGTGTGCCTCCCCGTTACATACAGCATTCGGGCCTTGACATTGGCACTGGCAGAATGAAGTCCAGTTGGAGTGCTTCCTGGAACTGACTAGTTTTTTAAGATGGTGGTCTTTGGTGACAGGCTTGGTTGATTTCAAAAAAGTTGTAGAAATACCAAGGCATTCATCTTCTTTGTCACTTCCTGACGAAGGCTTCATGCCGAAACGCGTCGAAGTATTTTAATCATGCTATGCCCAACAAAATAAAGGCATTTTAATTACAAAGAAGATGAGTGCCTTGGTATTTCTACAACTTTTTTGAATACAGTTACCAAATGTTGGGAAACACTTTGGCAAGCAGTTTTTTTTCTTGGGCACATCATACATAAACTACTGATGTTTTCCTCTTCCAACTAAGGTCAAGAATAAAAAAAACTTTTTATACATCTGATTGACGAGTGTTTTCATGTAAGAAGCTTTGTCCATTCATCTCAGAATCAGACGTCACCACCACACTAGTACCATATCATGAAAGGGCCACTTGCCATGGGGGCCCAGGTTCGAGTTCGCTACCCGCGTATTTCCCAACCCTATCACATCAATCTCTCCCACCTCCTGTCTCTATTCATTGCACTATCTCCAGTATAGGCATACAAAGGCCAATAAAATATCAAGACTCAGACATGATTATGGTGGCTCTACATGACAAGAGCAAGGCCTACAGAATTCTCCATACAACAATCTGCTGTACAGCGGGCCTGTTTATTCATTGCTGTCAAGACTGAACTACATCATAACAACATTGCTATGACATTACAGAGAGCCTTACGTAACAGAGTAAAACTTGGCCATTGCAATTTTGGTGACAGTAAGGGTATGACATAGGCTATGCACAAAGGGGTTAAATATACTGATTCAGAGGGTGCTGTGGCCATATATTTCACTGGATGCCATGGGGATCCAGGTTCAAATCTAGCCTGGGTCATCTCCCCATCTGACCCCATCTCAGTACCACTGACTTCCTTTCACTGTCCTGTCCATAATAAGTAAAACCGTACAAGCTTTAAAAAATCCATATAAAAAAGTGCTTTGTTCACTAGTACGTATATGGTGCCTTAGTTTCTTCACTCAAGGTCGCTTTACAGAAAACAGGACAGGGATTTTGTGGTGGTTGGCAAAATATACTGGAAACAGGAAGGTCTTGGAATGTGCTTTGAAGGGAGAGGGGTAAAAACACTCATGCTGTACAAAGACGGGTTAGGGATGGAAATACCAGAGTGTGGGACTGGATATGGCACTGAAGCAACCGTCAGATTCTTCACTTTGTTTTCCTCTGCCGTTCTTCCTTATAAGTCTGTTGGGGCTTTCATGCCCACCAAGTTTCATTTTTTCCCCATGTGTTTCAAAGTCACAGATACTTGTATAGGCCTGCACATTGAAAAACAAATCAACTAAGTCACAGCGATGATGCAATCTAACAAAGCATTCATACTATTTTGAACTACACTGAAGTGAACTGTAATGGAATATTTTGCAATGTAGTTTAAGCAGATCCCATCAAGCAGAGCTTATACTTGCCAGTATAATCAAGAACTTTATACAGTTCAAACATTTTTACAGACAATATTTTACATGATTTATCTAGGTCTAAATGTATGACAATAGCCCATACTTTCCATTTTAGTGATGAATGAGAGGCATTTTGGGAAGTTTGTTAAAGTTGTAAATCCTTTCTTAGTATTTGACCCTTGAATAGTGGGAGGCTTTTATGTTGCAATCAATTTTGGCTGGGGTTTCATTGCAAAGGTATATTCTGCATTTCGTCAGAACTGCGTTTCTCAAGCAATGAGTAACTGTTATCAAGAAACTGCAATGAAAAACAGAAAGGACGGGTGGAGAACTGAAGTGCATGGTGAAGTTGGAAAACATATTTCAGGGCGTGATTATACACTAAACTCACAAGACAGGACAGAAAGCTAGTTCACAGAAACAAGCCAACATTTTGAAATGTATTTCTTATGAAAACTTCAGTGATGAAACAGAATATACCACTGAAGACCCTACAGGTGGCTTCGGCTGAAATGCTTGTCTTAGTTGTACTTACCGGTAACTATCTTTCATGCTGATATACTTAGGAATTGCTAATAAGAGTACCGCTTTTTATCTAAACAAATGTGCTAATTCTGTTGCTCACGCCTGATGAACTTTAACCAATATGGAGTTGAGCTCACTTCCTTAAAAACAGAATATACCATTGTAATAGCCTGTTTACAAAACTGTAATGATGCTCACACGGCACTAGTGTAGAACATCTCACTCATGTCATGAGCAGTGATGTGATATGCATTTAAAAGGATCATTGTTACTGATGTGACAAGATTGAGCAGTTAATCCCTGATGAAGTGTGATTTTACAATGTGATCTAATGGGATACACTGTCATGCAAAAGAAGTATGGCAAGCACAAATCCATGTGAAACCTTATAGGGTCATTGATTATTGGGTTAATGTTTAAACTCTACAACTAAGCAGAATAAAGCAATGCTGATCCTATGAAGAAGACCACAAGTGTCGGGGAGTGCAACCGCTTTCAAATCTTTGAGATTATGCTTTGCTGTCTGTGGATATGTTGTCTTTGTGAATTGTTTGTTTCTGTCTGTACTGTGAGTCCTATGTAGCGCGTTTTTGCTGCTCTTTTGGCTAGGGCCCACTTGAAAAAGAGGCAACTGCCTTAATGTGTTTTTACCCTAGTAAAATAAAGGAGAAATAAAAAAAAATATACCGGTATATATATATTGGTTTACTATGTGCAAGCTGGGTGGTTGCACTGTAGGTACTGAGGGCTTGGTTCCCCAACCACCATGGCACCGGCATGTTGTTAACCCCTTAGCGCGGCACCTATGTTATAAACTTACTGTCACCAAAATTGTAATGTCTATGTCTTAATCTGTTACTTAAGGCTCTCGGCACTGTCATAGCAATGTTGTTATGATGTAGTTGGGTATTTTCAGCAAATAGTGAATAGGCCCGGCGGCGACCCCATCTGCAGTAAGAGGCTACATAGACAGGGGTGATGCAAATTGGCACGCAAATAACAGGGTGGAGATTACCGGAAATTAAAATGAGAAGGAAGGCTGTGGACAGATGGATTTAAATGCATGAAGATCACCTGGAAAGAACCTGAAGAAAGCACATACATACACCATCTAATTCTTTTTTTTGTTTCTTTGTTTTGTGGGCCAACAGCAGGCAAAGGAGAGCTTAGCCATATGGTAGACTACCAAAGCTTCCTTTGAATCAACTGAACCCAACCCTTTTCACGTGCATGTAATCTTCCCCTGTGCTGTAAACCACATAATGCATGTGGAGATATGACAGTGGCGGAGATATACAGTATGTATGATCTAGAGTGGAGTAGTAGAGTAGAGTATCAGTTATTGATCCCGAGGGAAATGATTGAAGAAACTATGTTTCCGTTCAACTGTGTAAAACACACCCCAAGATCTGATATGTTTATGTAGCACACAATGGGACAACACAAAGCATCTCCATAGTAATAACAAGAGAGTAACTAAGAAGCTATTAATACCGCCTAATCCTGTTACATTCAATCATTTCATTTTTTTTTTAAAAACTTGTTTAACCCCATCTAGGGAACTTGAAACTATTTGGCGCGAGCAAAGCCCCTTTTTATGATGCCAAAAGCACGCTGTGACAAAGGGGGAAAAGGTCGGCGTAGCATATGCTCGTCGAGATGCCAAGCAGGGCACACCGAGCATGCCATTTTCAAAATAGCCCACAGCAAAGTTAACAACCCAACAGGACAACAATAGGGGGGAGGTCCCGGTCCAGTCCCGATCCGCCAGCCAGGCAGGCCTGTCAATGTCTATGACAAAATAATTGATAAAGTCATGATTCAGTGTCTGGAGTGATTGTGGAAAACACACACACACACACACACACACACACACACACACACACACACACACACACACACACACACACACACACACACACACACACACACACACACACACACACACACACACAGAGTGAGCGGGATGCAAAAAAAATGAAACATGGACATGAAAAATTTAACACACACCTGATGATTAAATATTGATAGAACTTGTCGAAGAGCTTCATTTGCCTGCTGTGCTTCTAGAGTGCTCTATCCATTCAGAGATACAGCAGACCCAATTGTGTCATATATCAGTAATATGTGTCATATGTGTCAATCTTCATCGCATGCCAATTAAAGCAACTCTGTGTAGATTTCACTCCATTTTGTTGAGATCAAAATTGTGTCTCAGTTGAATGACTTAGGCAACCTATGCCCATTACCCCCTGTTATAGCCTACAGCTGAATTTATAAAAGCTAATTTTCAGGACTGGACACTGCTCTAAAGCTTTTGTTTACATGTAGAGAAATAGGTCTGTGTGATGGAATGTGATGCACAATGAAATGTTTATGTTTATGTAATGTTTTCAGATCTAAACTAAAAGTTTACACAAAGGAGATTTATGTAAACTGTACTTCATACACTCAAAATGAAGACTATTTGATTGGACATAATATTACAGGGAGTTTACATTAAGTTCTAATGTACACCTCTAACTCAAATTCAAACTCAACAATAAGAGATTTGTCAATCTGTCAAGTATAGTTGATGAAGCAATATTAGCTGATGCAACCGTTATCTGCGTTAAATCCTTTTGCGTTGTTGTTTGGATTCTTCTTTCCTTCATATTCCATCAAGTCTGTCCAATCTGACGCTCTTAACACTGAACTATGAGCCCAAGCGGCCAGTCTCCACATCACATTTTCAAGTTGCCTATACACGCCCCCGTTGTTGCATGGAACTCCACTCCAGTTTATAAAAAGTTATAAAAGTAGATATATTTGAAAGTAGCATTAACTGATAAACTGAACTGAAATGAAATCTAAAACCAATGTCGAAAAATATTTTACATCTTGTGTAGCGATTGCCTGTTTTCAAGTGATTCATCTGACAGCTTTGTTTCAACGCATGCATACAACCCTTGTCCACGTTGATAAGAGGCAGCCTGTCAAATCCCGGAAGATTATAGGCTAGCTACCACGGGCTTTTCCACTAAGCTGTTCCCTCGGTTAACCAGAAAAAATGCAACGGATGGATCCTGGAGCAAACTATACCCTTTCCCATAGATGACCAAACAGGATTTCTAAGCGAATACACGTCGCTGACTGTTTACTGCGGTTGACAGTGGAGCATTAATGTTGTACGCACTGTCACGCGCAGCAGTCAATGTGCATGTTTCCAGAAGATCTAACAAGGCGCATCGAATGCTGAAACGAAGCCATCTGTTCTAAAGTTTCCATTGCATTCTAGACATCACAGTGCTACAGATCTGAAAGAGGAATGTAAACAGTAATGTGACAAGACTGTGACATCAATCAAGGGTGTGTTATGTAATACACTTAATATTACCTGGCTGTTCGCGAAGTGCCATCACTGATACGATATAATGAGCCGTCTCGAACAGGGGGAACATCTGGAGATTGGACAGCCCAATCGAGAGTTCCTCCAAATTCAGCAACGTTAACACATCCATTCTTCCTTAACCGTTTGTAGGTTGCTTGCTCCCTGTATCTTGATTCTTGTCACGTCGCCCCAGTTTCAAGCTACAACTTCACCCGTAGCAGCTCCGTCCTCCAATAACATGAGGGAGATATACGGCACACCAGTCTTTACCTACAGCTGCATTTCAGTTCCAAAGGTCCCACAGTGTCAGAAGTAGTAGTCCACCAGCTGATCTAAACAGGGACCGGATAGGTACAGTAGTTTAAGCGCGAGCAAGTGATGAAACAGCCACCATCAACATGGCAGATGCTGCAATTTGGAGCGTTGTGATTGGTAAACGCGCAACGCGTGCACCAATGAGATTCTCTGATCTGCTTTCTCAACGCAAGTTTTCTCAAGTGTAAAACCTTGCTGGAGTTGTGATGAAGCGCGCAAAACGATGCATCTTGCATGCATGTTTTCTGTTTTCAGACATATGGACTGGGTTGAATGGACTGTCCCACCAATGGTAGCTGTTCTCTCTATCTGAATGCAAATGAATATTCACAAGCACAATGGCGACTGTGACAATGACAGCCACGGCTAAATATTTACAGTCTGGGAGGCGGCAGCATCTAGCCCTGTACAGTGGGCGGAAGAGTAAAAGCCCTGCAATTCCTTGAATGGCCACGTGCAGTCGCTATCCTACAATAAAGCCACCGCACAGCCCCACAGGTTAGGGCAATCCATCCATCCATGCTTTCACACACCATCAGTGTCAGTAGTCAATCATTTATTTGTTTTAAAAAAAAAGAAAAGAAAATCAAAATGTAAACTGACTTACTAGCCTATACTAGACTATATACTAGTAAACTATTCTCCACAATGTTTATTAATGCATGGTTAAAGTTGATGTCATGGTTTATGTAGGCTAGTAAAACCATAGGTACGGTAATTGGACCTACATTTTAGCCTGCCGACTGGGTTCTAATTTCTTCAATCAATTGTTTGTTTGTTTGTTTATTTGTTTGTTTGTTTGTTGATTTGCTTGTTTGCATGCTTGCTTGTTTCACTGCCAGATCAGGACTATTTATGGCCTCCAAAGAGGCAGCCCTAATGTTTATACAAAAAATAAGGGGACAAATATGTATCTATCAGGCTAGCACAAAAACTGGAGGAGAAGAGTTCATAATAACTGCAACTGAACTCACTCATGACAGGTCTACCTGCTTGTGCGCTAAAACCTCTGCAGATGATCCAGAATGCGGCGGCACGCTTGATATTCAATCAACCCAAAAGGACCCATGTTACTCCTCTGTTTATTGAGTTACACTGGCTACCGATTGCCGCCTGGATCAAGCACAAGGCTTTGACCCTTGCCTACAAAACCATCGCAGGAACGGCCCCAGCTTATCTGAAGGACCTACTAACGCCTTATGTTATGCGCTCATCCAGCACAAGCCGTCTGGCTCTGCCATCCACTCGCTCTAGGTACTCCCAGTCAAGACTGTTCTCCGTTGTTGTACCCAAGTGGTGGAACGGTCTCCCAGAGGCAGCAAGACTAAGCACATCTCTTGCAGCCTTCAAGAAACAAGTAAAGACCTTCCTCTTTCGAGAGGAGCTACTTACTCTAACTAATGCTTGAGCTGGCCAGCCCCAGGGCAGAATCTTGACATGATGTTTAGTTTATTTTAGTTTAGTCTAGTTTTAGTTTAGTTTGAGTTGTATGTGTGCGTGTGTGTATGTGTTTGTGTGTGTGCTGTGTGTGTACTCAGTGTGTAAAAAAAACCCTCTTTGCAACTGCACTTGTTGTTCTGTATATTTCCTGTGCACTTTGTATTTGCTTGTCATATTGGCTTGATTATGGCCTCTTTTGAAAGTCGCTTTGGTTATAAAGCGTCTGCCAAATGAAATGTAATGTAATGTAATGTAATGTAATAATGGTGGGGTTAGAATGTTATGTTAAGTCGTGAAGAGCAGTGCAGGGTTGGACAGCCATGGGTTCTGAGAGTGAAAACCAAAGATATATAGAAAGAAGACAGTGTACTGATGTCATCAGAACAAACGGCATGGCCGCCCCTGGGAGAAATAGGACCCGGGCACTCTTGGCTTAAAGGGGCCCCTCATAATTAGAGGCACAGAACTGACTCACTGGTGGGCCCTGCAGCCTCATGGGCCCCGCACCCTTGTGGGCCCCTATTTGAAAATAGGGGCCCACGAGAGTGCGGGGCCCACCAGGAAATGCCCACTATTCCAGATGTCCAGTCCAACCCTGAATGTCATGTAGCTGTACACCACACACAAAATGCTGCCCATGCTTCTGCTCACAGGTGATACGCAAAAATGCAGTGATATGCAAAAATGCTATTTTATCTTTGCATCTTATACTGTGATCATGCAGACAAATATGAAAGACTTCACTCTCCATTCAGTGTCCACTCCCCTCCGACACTGATTTGTGTTTGAGACAGAAAATGCTATAGGGGTGAAGCGGGGCATTGTGTTAATGCACTGTACCAGAGAGGAACCATGAATGGCATACCCATGAGGACCCAACTCAACCTGTCTCACTCTCACACTCTTGTTGACATGATCTAAAACAAAAGAATATTAAGAAAATATTAAGAAAAAAATGGTATTTAAAATAGAAAATGTTATGTTGCCTGACTCTCGCCCAATCTGTGTAGTTCCACGCAGCTTTGTGAGCTCCATTGTTAGGTCTGGGAGAGCACGCGTTGGCTTCGCATTCAGAAGGCATGGTTTTATCCATCATTTGTTCGTCCTTGCCACCAACAAATTCCTTCAGAAACGTTTTCAATCACCATTACACGCTTAAGAAGAGCTGTGCCCGAAACGTTTGTGGGCCAATAAACTAAGAAAAAATCTGAAGAGTGCTGTCCTTCGCTTCCTTCATTCATGGTTTATGAATTCAGCACCCAGTTAAAAACTGTGAGAATCATTAGGCGAAAGTGAGAGCACATCACCACCACTTCAAGATGTCGTCTGTAAAATTTAAAAACATTAGTTCATAATCTAGTCTAGTGATGAGATTTCATTTGTATAGATGGGTTCTGCATTTTTCTATGGCTAATACTATTCATTTTTGTTTCCCTCTCCCCTAATACTATTTTGATTTTTAGAAAATGATTTCAAGGCTCACTGGGGATACCTGTGGGCCTGGCCCACAGTTTGAGAACCACTGGCATAACAATGAAAATGTAAAAGCTGTGTTTTCAATTTCCCCTCACTTTTGGGTCTCATCAACCAAATATTGCATGATGACACTGATGACATACTCTGCAATATTTTTTTGTCTTGACCAGTCAGCCTCATACAGTAAGCAGGAAGATTTGCTAAATGATTCATTGCACCCCAGGGGTCTGAAAGCATTTCTTGCAAATTGGCTTGTGCCAGGAAGGCTATCCATGGGTTGACAACTGTCTGGCATCACGAGAGAGAGAGAGAGAGAGAGAGAGAGAGAGAGAGAGAGAGAGAGAGAGAGAGAGAGAGAGAGAGAGAGAGAGAGAGAGAGAGAGAGAGAGAGAGAGATCAAGGCAGACGTATGACTAGACATGCAGTTTCATCATGATACAGTGAGTGACAATTTAAGTTACAAGTGCTAGTTGTACATGCAGTGACTAGTGAACATTTGTCATTAAGCATATCCTTGTCTATATGGAGTTAGACTCGCCAAAGTATTCTAAAGGGTCTCTGAAAGGGGCGTGGCATCTTAGAACCTTATGCCATAGAGCTCGAAAGTCCCGCCCCTTAGTTCCGCGTTTCACGGGACCTAAGCTGACCATCTAACAACGTGGTAGCGAGTAAATATCTTCTGATCTCAGTCATGATATGCGCTGGGCTACAAATATGCTGTTTAAGATGATAGATAAAGATTATTCATGCAGAAGTATCAATGTTTTGTTCCGAGGCCGTCGGCATGAAAAATGTGAAGAAACACAGCTTTCTAAAAATTGTGGGGTTTCGTACGAAAAATTAAGCAAAAATATCAGAAACAACATATATGGAGCTCGTGGCACAACTCGAAGGGGATCGAAATGCCATTTTAATACCGCCATTGGATTACATGCTACGATTTTCGGCTAAAAACGCCGTTGAGGTCCCATGAAATCGGGGGAAGTGACGTCACTTTCGAGCTCTATACATTCATTTAGTGTGTTGGTAAACTTTGGCTGCGCACGCAGACAGGCACCATTTCCCAATGTCAAGTGTTCTAGCCTTGGTAGTGCATGAAACGCCCATGCAATCACCAGACGTTTCACACACTACCAAGGCCGGAACACTTGGCATTGGGAAATGGTAAGGTATTCCAAAATGCTACGCAGCTAGGTGTCTATCATTGGAAGTCCCGTTGAAGCCCTGCACAGTGTATGACAAGAATCTGTTGTCTTGTCTGCTTTTATCCACTTCCTCACACGCTGTACTGTTGGTGACACCATTTAGAAGAACATACTATCATGCAGATCACTTATTTGGCATGCTCCCTAAATAACGCTAGCGCTATATTGTGTTGCAAAGTGTTCGCCACTGCTGACAAGGTGGGGTTTCGTGATCGGAGGCAGTCTGATTGTTTGGAAGCTGCCGTCACTCAAACGTTGTCCTCACCATGGAGGTATAAGCAGAGGCGCATCTTGCCACCAGGCAAGGCAGGCAGCCGCTTGGGGCCCCCAAGCCCCTAGATAGTGAATAACAGCCCATACTGTACTACAGCAGTGGTGATTTTAGTTCAAATGTTCATTGTTTTGCATTTTCGCTTGGGGCCCCATCTGACCCTAGAATCGCCTCTGGGTATAAGAACTGGAGAGAGTTCATAAGTCCCACCTCCAGTCATTTCAATGGGAAATGCTAGGCTAGTGAATTCAGCCAAAATTGAACGATTTTTTCACAAATTCGTGCATTTCCGACATCCACTTCGCTCATGATGATTGGTGGGTGCGCGTTTCGTGGAGCTAATTTCCGACGACACTCAGCCAATTACGTGCCACGTTATTGACTGACTTACGGTTGACCACAAAGCTATATGGAAGACGGGCATTGGATGCATGGAGGTATTATAAGGTGCCCAACCACAGATCTGTATAACTTCCAATGTTAAACACCTACACTGAAGAAAGCTTAGGCCGAAACGTCTGTCTGTCATGCTAACCCAATAGAATAAAATACAAGAATTACACCCAGGAGTGCGGCTTTTCTACTAAAAATGTTAAACTCCTAGCCACATAGCATTTTGGGATCCTTGTCTGCGCGAGCAGCGGGGTATTTGAAAACATTCAGAACCAATGTATATGCCGCGTTCATGATGGTGCATTTCTGCACAGTCTGCACAGTGTGCATGCGCAATGTGAAATTATGATGCATTCTGGTTAGGAAATTGCTTTGAAATGACAGACTGTGCAAGAGCGTGTTCCATTCTCCACACTCTGCACTGTGTACTGTGATACAGTGCACTTTCCACCCTCAACTTAACGGCTAAATTTGAGGGTGAAGTGCAGGTCCAATTCACGTTCTGTCTGATACACTTCACGGAAATGACGGTTGTCGCGTGTCATCAGAGTTTACCAACCGCCAATATACAATTCATCACGGAAGACACTGTTCCTTATGTTGACAATTTTTAAAAGTTACCCCTTTCTCTTATACACATGGCTATTGTCTTTTGAATCAAAGCTATGCTGTCATCACAGAGATTCGGCAGTTTGACCAATCTGACACTCAACCAGAGAGGAAACTACGTAACAAACATGGCGGCCGTTGAGTGCGAAAAGTGTACATAACTGCACACTTCAAAAAATGGCCGGTTTGAGGGCGTTATCCGGGTAGTTTACAGTACACTTCAGAAATGGAACCGCCCGCGTACCCAAACACAGTGCGGGAAGGGCGGAAAGTACGAAGATTGGAACAGCCTCCAGAACTGATTCTAGAAGAAACTGCCTAACCATCTCCTCCTCATCAACCCTCACTGGTCGAACTCCTGGCCTTTATCACAGGCTTCCCAACTCCCCCTTGACCTCATCATAAGCCAGACAACGCCCCCTCTTTGTTTTAAAAAGTAAATTAGACTATTGTCCCCCAATGCCAATCAAAGGGACTAGAGATAGGAGGGATTACATATGTCATCGGAGCGTAGTACGGTGCGGTCGCGAGGGGAGTCACTTTCTTCTTCTACAGTCAGTATCGGAGGCATGGTAAAGTGCAATGCCACTACTGCCAGGGTCGGAGTATGGAACAGATCATAGGACATGTGAATGTTTGTTAGCTGTCCTTAATTATCCCCCACAATTAATGCTGTCCGACAGTTAATCGGATATCCTCTTTCGACCGATTTTGCAGAGTTTACGGAGTTACAGGCTGAATCTCAAATGGTGCACTTGTGCACTTTAGTGTTCATGTTTCAGTGTGCATGCCGTATTAGTTACGCACTGAAACATAGTGCCCGAAGTGCACAAGTGCACCATTTGAGATCCAGCCACAATTTTTATCATCATGGCGTCGCACCCACTGACCATGCGCACCGTGTCCTTAAGCTACACCCCGTACTACACCGTGACCAATGCATTTCACATTGAGTGATACTTCTTATCCAATCTATGTTCTTTGATGCCAACTAAGCACCAACCCTCTCAGCTATATCCTTCTCATAAAATTGATTAATTCGTTGCAATTTAGGGCTACATATTCCAAACGACTTTGTTTTACCTGTCCATTTCAGCAAGGTGATCATTCCACCAGCCAATCACCTGGCTGACTTGGACAGGTAAACCCAAGTTATTTGGAACATGTGGCCCTGGATTGTAACTAATGAATCAATTTTGCCCAGGCCATTGATCTGGCTTGGCTCTGTCATATAATTACAGTGCTCTATCTTTTGTTTGGCAAGTCAGTGGGATGGGCTTTGTGACTTTGCGACTTTGCCTAGAGTGCTAGCCCAGACTATACATTTCATGTTGTGGTCTGGCTTGCCAGTACAGGCTATTTCAGGCACGCACTCAGCATACTTTCTCCCCACCTTATCTACTCGTTTTCAAAAGACTGAAAGAGAGACGCAGGTTGCCAGACAGCAAACGTACAAGCAAGACGCCATGCGTAAATTTGCGCGTAAATTTGGCCGTCTAATAACTTGTGATGAAGTGAATGAAGGAGATATCCGAACCGTAAATCTAAAAATAGAAGGGTCCAAGAAAATATAGGCACTGGTCTTGACGACTATGAGCTCCGCCTCTCTCTAGGCAGGAGTGGAGTTTCAGTCAGTCAGACGTGGTCTGCGCCTCGAACCTCAAAACGAGCAGCCTTTTGACTAGCTTGGGTTATTTTTGGATAATCTCGCTTATACCGTTGCCACGCTGGTTGTTTATGGTCGACTACATGTGGTATTTACAGAGCGAGATTCCCAGAGACACCCGAGGAGCTCCTCGAGATGGCAAAGCAGATTGCAAACCGCTGTTGTACAGAGGCACGTCGTCCGCAGGTAAGGTCAATTTGTTTTAATTACACCCCCAACGAAGGCGTTATTGACAGGTTTATGAAAAACATTTTCATAGCGTATACCACATAACGTTCAGCATTCAAATCGCCCTAGTTGTTTGAGCATGTGTTTTGCCAAAGGTTTGTAAGTGTACGAGAGTAGTGATTTGTCGTCAGCTATTTCACACACGAGGAGGAGTAGTAGTTGGGATCTTGGCACCGCATGGATCAGCAATCAGCGCTAATGTTATTGGCAAGGCAAACAGCAGGACAGGTACATCGAAAATTGGACCACGCGTAATCGCCACCATGAAATTATTAGCGAATTAACAGGTGGTTAAACCTGTCCGTAGTGTATGCCTAGGGCTTGTTTGACTTGTACTGATGCGGGCTGCCGTGCAGGGGGTAGCCTTCACTACACAACAGCAGTATTACATGGTATACCGCAGAACTCATGTGTATTCGTGGCATGTACACTGGGCAAACGGGCGAAAATGTAAATACTGTCACACGGTGAAGGTCAAGCCTAAACACATACCATTCAATACATTTCTCATTAGATATGTGTGTCCATGTATGGTGCTTGGCAAAAGAGACGCGGCCAGAAATGTTGGGGTCCCTTGAAATAATTTCAATTTTGTGCCCTTGTTAGAATTCACGCTTCTTGGCTCGGAAGCATCAGGGCAGGTTCTAATTTATGTGCGTCGGAGGTTTCATAGATGCGTGCCTCCCAATGACCACAAATTGATTGGGACCATGACATGAGAGACAGGCCAACTGTTTAATATTCACAAGGTAGGAAGATGGTGGTAGGGGATGTTCAATATTCCTTGCTTTTTTGGTTATCTTTTTGAACACTCCACACGTTCTGCAGCCCGTGCTATTGATGTGAACATCTTGGGTATATATAGCTGTAAGTGTATAAGTGGTAGGCCAGGGCCTATACTCAGTAACACAGAACATAATTCCTTCCTAGCTACATCTTAAACTCTGTGTGGTAAGGCAGGCAGGCTACATGCTGGCGTGCCACTGTTACCACCAATACCACTAAACACATCACAAGATGCATCTTCCTTCCTCTCTTACATTTACAGCCCCCCAGCTGCTGTTGCCGCTGTTTCAAGCCGGTCTCAGGGGCTAATTGAGGCCATCTTTCATTCAAATTGTGTGGCAGTAAAATATCTGAAGGACAGCCATGCACACGCGTACAGGATTTCCTGAGAGGAAACTGACCACGAAGGCCGATGGCATTCCTGGTGTATTAAAACACTTGGAGAAGAATGGGACATTGGGTCCCAGTGGTTATTGGAAAATGATTGTAATTGGGTCATATTACAGTATGGAAAACAAGGCCTGAGAGAGAGAGAGAGAGAGAGAGAGAGAGAGAGAGAGAGAGAGAGAGAGAGAGAGAGAGAGAGAGAGAGAGAGAGAGAGAGAGAGAGAGAGAGAGAGAGAGAGAGAGAGAGAGAGAGAGAGAGAGAGAGAGAGAGAGAGAGAATAAATTATATATATTTTTTTATGCTGAAGACACTTATACAATCTATCAAGGACTTTATTCTAAAACATAAGTAACAACAGGTTTTGAAACGAGGCAGAGGTTTGTATAGTTCACTGGAAGCCTAGCTTTTTGATTTATCGATGCATATTAGGACGCTTGCCAATAGGTTTTAATTCCCTTAATGCAATGTCACCAGTTTAAACTCATAAGGATTCCTCAAGACTCTCCTAATTTGACAGTTTGTGGTCATTTGTTATAAGTAACTCAAAACCAACCACATTTCCAAAATGGAATGTGCATATCCCTGCTGTGCTTTTGGAGACCTGGTAAATGTGGCTAAAAAAAAGACACCAAATACCACTCTATGTTCTCTTGCACTATACTCACTCCACTAGTAGAACAAGGATTATGTCTGTGCCAAAATGGAGTTGGGCTAGGAAGTAAAGAAGGTAGAACACACTTGTCTTCTGAACAGCAAAACTGATAGAAGAATACTAAAAAGACTTATTCAAATTCTTTATTAGAGGATAGTCCCTTGAGATGAACATCTCGTTTTCGAGAGGGTCCTAAGCTTTGATAGTGCCAAAATCATGCAGTTAGGCTGGGGACTGGAGAGAAGAGGGAGGAGAGGACACTTTTTTGCTACTGAATGCCAAAAATGACAACAAAATTACTTAAAAAAAACAATATCACTCTATGCCCACCCCACTCTTCCCACTACTACACCAAAGAGTGCTCTACTGTAGGTTTATGCCTGTGCTAAAATGATAGACTTTGGCAGGAGACTGGAGACTAGAGAGAGAGAGAGAGAGAGAAGAAGGGGGCACATTTGGCCAGCGCTAGATGTGTCGATTGTTTCACCATCCGGTGCTTTTCACCTTTTGTGTGAGAGGTCTGCGTTTCCATTGGAGAGGCTCAGCCCCATGTGACTCATGCCAGCCGCATTCCGGTCATACCAGTGAGTGAGTGCAACAAGCGGCACATACACCTTCTGCTGTGTAGCTCAGTGTCGGGGTCCTATAGTGTTCACAGGAATTCCCCCAGGGCAAACACGGAGCCCGTTCCCAGGGTGCGATTTGTCAACAAGAAGAAAGACTGGATGGGATGGGATGGAATGGGGGAAGGAAGGTGGTTTTCTTTTTTTTTCATGGAAACAAACTGCCTTTTTTTCTCAAACTCTTTTGATGTTTGAAAGTTGAAACTTGGGCTGAATCTCAAATGGTGCACTTGTGCACTTTAGTGTTTCATGTTTCAGTGTGTATGCCATATTAGTTACGCACTGAAACATAGTGCCCGAAGTGCACAAGTGCACCATTTGAGATCCAGCCTTGGTCTTGGTCTACCACCTTACCTGAGACATTTTACTTTAACTTGAATAGCTTTACTATAATTCATTAGTAGCTAAATAGTTTCTTCTGTATGGCCTGGAACTTCCATCATGTTGTACTTGTAGCACACCCCTCCTCACATAGGACTTGTACTTCAACAGCAACAATAAGTTGGGGTTTGCACCGCCTTTAAAAGTCTTTAAATCAGTGCATTTGAGCATCTAAACGATATCACTCATAGTCATTGCAATATCATGCAGGCTGTAGCTTTTGCAAACACGAAGAGGGAAGGCAGAAGAGGGAACTTTTATCGGTCAAAATAGCCTGTTATAAAATATTCAATAGGATGTATTTACTGGTAGCCCATTAAGACCGGGAAACGCATCTGTAAGTATTTACCTTTAAAAGACCAGTCGTAGAATGTATGCGTATTTACCTTAAACGGCGTTGACAATTTGTTAAAGACCCGTTAGGCCTTAATGGGCTACAAAAGAACACGATTTGCAGTGTAGTACATTGCCATATTGTATACAGTGATTGTGTTGCACAGTTCTCAAAATCTTTGTAGCATCATGTCAGGCTGTATTTTCTAAGCCCCTCTTTTGTTCTTCTTGAAAATGGGTTGTAGGGGTATTGGTAAACATGTCAAACAAGCCTAGAGTTTCACAGACGGCCCCGAAAAAACAGGCTTCACAGAAACTGGAGATAACGCCGCAGAACAGCTGACGTCTCGTCTCTCGCCCATCAGCACGACAGCTGTTTTGTTTGTTGACTTTTATTGTGACGTCTTTTCACACTCAGAACACGCAGTGTGTACATTGCCTCCAGGAAGTTGAGTTGTTTTATGAGCTCAGTCTGTACTGTTTTTATTTGAAGTTAATTAGACAGAAATAAAGACGGAGAAAGAGAGAACATGAAACATGTCATGGAATTACTCATTACTATTGTATCTTTGTAACTTAAAGTTTTAATGTTTCATGTTGTTTTTTTGTTCACCTTCTCCTTTCCTTTGTTTCAGATGTTGATTTTGTGACTCAAAGATGGTATTATCTTCCCCTGCAGGTAGAGGCTGAGGCCGGAGTGTCTGCCAAATAAATATTCCGCAACACCCGGGCATGTCTCAACTTCCCTGCTCCACTCTATCAGAGGCTGCTGCGAACTAGCCTGGAGCCATCCTCCCCAACCCCCACCGCCACCCAACCTCCACCTCAGCACCTCATCCACCCACCCACAGCACCACCGAAACAATGTCGTCGACGTGTGGGGAGTTTGCTGAGCACGTGTGGAAACCTGGCTCGTGTAAGAACTGCTTCCATCCGCGCAGTGCCCACCACCGTCACAACAACACCACTGCCACTGGCACCACCACTGTTGTCGTGCCCGTCTTCTCTCGGATGAGCGTGGGGGACAGTGAAGATGGTGACGGCGTGACCTTTGCGTCACCGTGCGCCAAGCCCACCATTGCGGTCAGGCCCACCATGATGAGCGCCGAGTGCGTGGAGGTGGAGGCCAACGGTGGCACCAACAGAGAGCAGGTAAAAATGAATCAAAGTGGCCTACTAAATGGTCCACAAAATGGTGGAATGTATTTTTTGGGTGTTTTGCCTTTATGAAGATAGGATAGTAGAGAGTGACAGGAGGAAAGTAGTGGGAAAGAGAGATTAAGGGTTAGGATTCAAACCTCCCCATGGTCCCAATTGGCAATCTTGCGCACATTTGGTACGTGTGTATTTGTGTATTGCACAATAACACTCCCAGTGAACTATATTTTTTTACTATCTATTGCTGACTGAAGGTTGAGTCATCCTGGCTGTCATATCAAGCAGCTAAAGTGAATCATAATGTCCCACTCTAATTTGTTGGTAGTATATCTATTGCTGATTGAAGGTTGAGTCAGTCAGTCAGCCTGGCTGCCCTACCAAACCTCGTAGACAGGGCTTGGCCTAGCTGACATCCTATTAGCCAGAGCGTTCTCAGAGGCGGAGATCGACAGAACGGGCATCTATGAAGTGCCTAGGGATAGGGATATTCTGATGCAAATTGCGGGTACCACAAACACCTCTGGGGACCGTGTGTCACCATATTTGTTTTCCTGCTCTTTTAACCCAAGTAAACAAACTTGAATTTGGTCAGTGAGGTAAGGGTTTAAGGAAGGCAAGATGTATACAGTATTTACAAGATAGCTGTCCAATAATGTCTCTTATCAACATGAATCAGATAGTTTGGCCTAATTGGTACATTAAGTAAGTAAGTAAGTTGAGGCAAATGTATTCCCCCAGGTCTCTTAAGCATTCAAAGCAGTCCTTTAGCTGTAGCTGGTAGGCCAGCCATCAATGGTAATTGCCGGATGTTGGGCTGTGTTTGCATGGTTAATCTGAGGTCAAAGTCCACCCCGAAAAGGGATGGGCGCTTTACTTTGAGGTTTTAAATTCCTCTGTGCATTTTTCTCTTGCTCCAAACAGTGTAGATTCAGCACATACTGAAAGCTAACACCAACGCTGTTTTTTCATAGAAAGTGTGATCAGTTAAGCATTTTGCCTTCCAATAGTTCAGAATCGATATATGGAGAACACTGATGCCGTCAAAAGGAGATCAGAACCTAGAGAATCTTTGGAAAAATGAACCCATATCCCACTGTAAGATCTCTGCGTACGGTTGGGAATAACAAAGAACCAAAAGATCCAGAAAAAGAACACATCTCTAACATCATTCACACAACTATCCCTCTCACTGTCCCATTACGGTGACAATTTTTCCGCTCGATGTCACACCCTTTTGTTGAATTCGGCCTGGTCTGTGACTGTCCACAACGATCAGTTGTGGAATCTGTTTTAGTAATGTTGCAGTGCAACTGAAATCCGCAAAGTAATTAATTTACATTCCTAAATAATTCCCCGAATGCCAACGTGATCCCGAAAAAGGAAGCAGAGACGCTTAACAGAGAGATTAGTGTGTGATTATTCAGATGGATTTCTAAGATGGAAAAAAGCTTTAATGCTTTAATGGAATTTATATTGATCAAATTTTCACCTTTATCCCCTACCTCTGTGGGGCCTCTCTCTCTCGCTCTCTCTCTCTAGCTCTCTCTCTCTCGCTCTCTCTCTCTCGCTCTCTCTCTCTCGCTCTCACGCTATCTCTCTCTCTCTCTCGCTCTCTCACTCTCTCGCTCGCTCGCTCTGTGTGGCTTTGGGCAGATTAGGAATAGTAGTTGTGGATAAATGTGTAGGAATGCGCATGAAATGTTCACTTGGTACTTAGTGTAATTAATTGTAGCTTTGTATTTCTATTGCTAAGCTGTCTTTGTAATACTATTCATATAATATATCATGCAATTATATTATATACATTATATCATAATTATACTAAGACAAAAGGGTAGCAACTGCAGCAAAGATAGCGTTTCACTGTCTGTTAAACTCAATTTGTTTTTGGTAAGAAATCCCTGACCAATACAATCCTTGAATCTCATCCTCTCTTAGAACTTTGACAGCAGCGGCACAAGAGACAGGCTGGAGATGAAGAGGGTTCTGGAACTGGGCCCGCTGTACATTGGCAACAACATCTGCACCACGGCGCTCAAGGACACCGTATGCCAGAGCGCCCTCCTGGGGAAGGCAGACTACTCCTCCAACAAACTCTCTCCTGGCACTCCAACCAAAGACTCAACAGGAGCTCTTAGTAACACTGGCGAAACTCGCATAGACGCCATTGGCCCTCAAACGCCAATGGTAAATGGGTTCAGCCCGACACGCATGTCGCCAATCAACGGCGTAGAGCATACCACGTTAACGTCCATTAAAAGTCCGCAACACCAGGGACCCGCCTCACCTCCTCTGGGTTCGGACCTGCGTCAGGCAAGCCTGTCAGACTCCTGTTCATTGTGTAGCAGTCCCGACTCTGTCACTGGACCTTCAGAATTTCATCAGAATGGCCTCCTAGAGTCTGCTAATGTTTTTGCTCAAAACGGGCCGGCCAGTGCCGAACCCATCTACGCAGAAAGTGCCAAGTGTAAGAGGCGAGCGCAGCAGGGAAAGAGGAAGGAACAGCAGCAGCGTCAACAACAGCTGTCAGAGCTTGAGTTGAAGTTGGAGGAAGAGGCCAAGGCTGTTGGTGAGAATCAGCGGACCACAATCACCGTCATGGCGGCACACACCGAGAACAACAATCGCACCTTCTACCTTAGCAGCCCGGACTCGGCCGTTTGCACCCAGTGGCCGCACTTTAGCCCCCCCGCGCTCCACGACACCCGCAGCCCCACCTTCAAGTGGCCCGCGCCCCTTGCACTCCTCACCGTGGAGACCCTCCACAACACCTCTGGTCCCCTGCAGCCCAAACCCCAGCGCAGCCCACCCTTGCCCCCCAAAAGGAACCCCTGTTCCCCCAGACTGGGCACCTCGAGTCTGTCACTCACCCACCTTCCCGATCTGAACGGCGGCGTGTCTGCTGCGATGTCCGCAACGGTCTTCAAATCTCACCATTCCAGCAGTTCGCCCGCGGGCCTGTTCACCAATGGCAACGGCATGGACAGGAGACAGAAGCTCTCCTGCAGCACTTTGACCTCCTCTGTGGGCATCGAGGAAGAGGAGGAGGAGGAGGAGGAGGAGGAAGAGGATATGGCTGAACTCAGCAGAGAACATCCTGCAAGCAAGGTTGCCACCATCATCACCATCGCCACCACCACCACTACTACTACTGTTGCTGCTGCTGCAACGGCAACTGTCTGTAATGATCACAACAAGGACTATAGCTCCAGTATGCGGCCCGGCGACGAGAGGGGCGCCGCAGCAGACAATGGTGCCAGTCAGGAGCAGGCAGCCATACGAGGAGGCACACAACAGCAGCAGGGCACCAGCGGCGGCATTGGCAGTCCCAGTGGCAGCATGTTGGCAGCCAGGACGGCCGCATCAGCAGCCGCAGCCTCAGCATCCCGCATCCATCATGGGCAACATGACCCCGCTAAAGGGAAAGTGGCCAGCCGGGAAACCACCACCACCACCACCACCACCACGCCACCTCCACCTCCTCCCAAGAAACAGCACAGGTAAGCAGGATTTGCAGTATGTTACCTCAGGTGTTTTTTTTGCGCTCTGTAGAAAACACTCACGGCCAGGGATTTTGATTTACGTTTCTGGAAGTGGGTGTGCTCACCATGCTTGTGTAACTGTGATGCTATTGAGTTCTGATACTGAGTTTCTGAATATCAATATTTTATTATCTCAGAGTGCTCAGTATCAATCTTCATGGGTGCTCCAGCCCCAAGGCACCCACAGAATTGAAATTTCAACTTTGCAACTACCTCTTAGGCAGGACACCCTTGAAAAAGAGAATTTTAATCACAATGGGTCATTTGTTTCCCGGTAAAATACAGGGTTAATGATAAAATGAAACAATTGGCGCCTATGCTCGTTGCCAAAGTCAACGGTTTGCCTGTAGATGAATTTCCACTCTAGTTTATTCAGACTGTTTATTCAGTGGCGTCATGTTTCTTGTGACTGTGATTTGTTAAGTGGGTGTGCTGCAGGAGGAAATACTGATACAGCCAGCAAAGCGAATGACCCAGTCAAACCAATGAGTTTATGGGTTAATTAATCATATCTGCCGTCATTGTGTTGGATTGCATCACCACTGTGATGTAGGAACCATGGTGCTCTAATAAAGCAGTGGGAAGACACAAGGAATGTTTTTATTTTCTATAATTATTATAATTAACTATAATCGGAACAATTGGAGCATATGAAGAGCTCTTTTCCAAAACGCTATATCCACCATTTTTGCCTTTTTGCATTTTAATATTGGAATTGACTGTTAAGAGGTCCTATCACCTATGTGTGAATTCTTGCCATTCAAATGTTTTGACAACATACCTTAAAACTTCTATAAAAATGAATTTTGCAATGCATTTCAATGGAATGCCAAATACAAAAATGTAAATTTCCCAACATTCTATAAAATGGATATATCTCATTTTGGAGCTCTTCATATATTGTCATTTATTATACCACATTTGAAAATAAGTCAGAGTTTAGCCGTCCTTGTATTGCAACAAAGCTGCCTCACGTGGACTGCAACAATAATTGTTAATTTCTAATGAGTCATCCAACCATACCATGTAGTTCTGCTCAAAACAACCCATCTCTTCATTGCCATCCTTTGTCACCAACTTCTTTTCAGTCTGAAATGGCTGAGCCTGATTAGGCCAGCTAATCATGAGGTTTCCAAGTAGTCCTCTGTTGTAGTGTGTCGATAATGAATTCCTTGTTTAATTCACACTGGTGGTGCACATTTTCCTTTGTGCGTGAGCACTAAACCACTGCTTACAATGTGTCTCCCCGAGGATAATGAACAAAGGCTTTGCTGCATGTTAGACGGCAACATTGGCTTGGCTACGGACAATATTTACTGTATTATTTATTTTATTGAACCTAAAAATAATAGCTATTATATAGTAGATAATGGCTAATATTATTTCATGATTACAAAAATACTCTTCAAAATACTAATCAAATGAAAGGTGCCCACAGGTCATAGTTCGCAGGAAAGATGTGATCAATTTAGGCCTACACAATCATCATCTGTCAGATTTGCAGCCTGAAGACATTTATTTTCAAGTATCAACCTTCAAGTTAATCAGTGAAGCAGTATGCAGTTGTATATTGGAATATGGTCGCTTTATAGAAAATCAACATCCATGCTAATATGACTGGCTTCTGTGTTGCGACTGATGTCCTACTATGACTTGACCTAATAAAAGCAGAAGTGGGCTTCACTTAGACAACTTTAAGTAATTTTTAGAATGTTGACTAAACATTCAGAAAACCAAGAATGGGAAACTGGACGCCGTGCTGTCCTATACTGCCATCCAACATTCTGCCATGGAATAATATACAAATTAAAAAAGGATTTCAAGTATTCAGACCTCGCTGAAAAGAAAATGAATTGGACTTTGTTCTGCACCTTGACCAGGAATGTGCACAATCTTCGTCCTCAACTGCATACAAGACTGTATGGTTACAGTACTGGTATATTCCCCTTGTGTACAATGCTGAACAGTAGGCAACAAAGCTATTTTAAATTCTACTGTACTGGTAGACAAGTGTCTGTCAGGCCCTGAAGGAGGTGGGTCACCCATTTCACGCCATGGAAAAGTACCATATGGTCTCGTCTTGGATAGGGCAGCACTGGCATTGGATAGCTTGAGGATCTAGATTATTTTTATGAAAACATAAATGACCCGCAAAGCCATTGCGCAAGCTTACAGGTACATCACCAGGACTTGCATCTATGCGGTTCACTGAGATTGTAATCATTTTGCTTTGTATACAGTGTGTGCAGTACACGTGTTGTATTTTGGGTGAACTGCCACCTTTTCTGGTTCAGGTGATTTCACCCAGAAGCTTGGAATTTAAATTATTTGATTTAATCAGATTAAGGAACAGAAATGTGCACTAAGCATGGATCAAATCCTGTAAATGTCTGACGGGCAACTGTACAAAGCTAAAATTAGATTGTAGCTGCAACAGTTTGTGTGCAGTTCTCAGTTTTCAGTTGGCACTTATTTCCTCTTCCACAATTTGCAGTTTTTTGGGAGAGGCGGTGAATTATTTCACAAGAGTAAAGGTATGATTATTTTTGGCCATGCCTGTGTATATAATTCATCTACTTGTGATAACCTGTCACAAATCAGATGAGGTTTTGGTGATGGTGGCAATAAAATATCTAATAATAATATCTAATATCTATCTAATAATAATTTATAGGCCAAGTCAGATGTGTGAAAATACCACTTCCTAAAAGTTGCTGGTGACAATCTATATACAGCACTTACTGTAAATGGACAAGTGCTGTACTCACAATTTGCCATTAAGTTCCCAACTCTTTTATCTAAGTGAGTGGTGGCATTCATGAACGGCAAAAGATTTGGAATGTTGAGCCCCCGTGGTGGAGTTGTGATCTGATTCCAGATCCTTAGCTTTAGCTGACATGCACTAAAAGCCTAGTCAGGGCCACTCGATTGTGCAGACTTCAGAGGCACCTGACTGACTAAATTGAGATTACTTCTTTTCCTAAAGATGTGCTTTAATGCCTTTATTGCGATAGGACAGTGAAGAATAGACCGGAAACAACGGAAAGAGGGAGATGGGGTAGGGCTGAGAAATGACCCAGGCCGGATTTGAATCTGGGGAATGTAGCGTAGGCTGTATATGTTATAGGGCAATGGTCTCCCCATGGAGATGTGTGTATTTTTCCCCAAGGGCCAAATTATGTAGCACTTAAATGAGGCTGAGGACCAAACAAATCACCATACTGTATGGGCACCGATAGCATACATGTATGTTTTCATTTGTTCTAACCTCGTGGCGGGCCACATTTTTGCCATAGCCGGGCCGGATCTGGCCCGTGTGCCGCCATTTGTAGACCACTGGTATACGGCTTAGAACCACCTACATTCAGACTGTTGACATCAAATTCTAGTGGACAGAATTTCTTTTACATGTGAATTCAAGAACAGTGTCAACAGCACTGCATTTGGCTTGTGAGAGGATGAGATTAGTTTTTCCATTTCATTTGGGGCCCCTGCTCTGCATAATGTTATGCAAGCGTTCTGCTAAACTAATCAATATTCAAAAGCTTATTTGCTCTCTGTTATGGGTACAGTCTGTTGATGTTCTGTGGTTTTTCACATGTTGCCGGTTATGAAAAAAAAGCGTTGTCATGACTGGAGCAGCAGCGAGGTACCATTTGCTCAGTACCAGTAAATCATTTAATAACCAGATGGTTGAAAATGTGCTTTTAATTATTGAGCTAGTAAAGCCGCCCTTTGCTTCAATTTTTAAACGACCTGATGTGCACTGATCCAGACCAGCTACTCGCACACACACACACACACACACACACACACTCAACAGTCTGCCTGTAAAAAGCACAGCAGTAGCCAGCCGTCTCCCCCACCTTGTAGCTCCGTAGACGCCGCCTTTGTAGGTTGTCAAGTCAACTCCCCCGTAAGCAAGCAGCCACAGCAGCAGGTGGGTCAGGGAGAAACCCAGAAGGAGGTAGCAGAGCCGGGGCCAAGCAGACTGCCATGCCCCCTCTGGCAGCTCCCATACAGGGAAGCCGGCAGGGGGGGGACAAAGAGCTCAGTTGTCCCAGGCCCAGGGGGAAGTGGGGCCCATAATTGAGTCCTCATTACGTTATATGTATTGGGTGGGGCGGCCTTTCAGATGACTTTGTCTCGGGGACGATCAAAGCCGTTAGCGGCCCTGCCCTCCCTCCCATCCATGCACCGACTCCCCATGCCAAGGCCCTCTGCCCCACGGGCTTACTGTGCCCCCACTGTGTGTGCGGCCGTGCCGAGCTGAGACGAGATGATAGCATCTAACCGCTAACCGTGTCCAAAAGAGGAAGAGTGCTGGGAAAGAGAACTATAACTACTACTACTGTGTGCGTGTTTGTGTGTGTGTGACTGGCTACTGAAGTACAGCTGGCCTCTTTTTGTTGTGGTTCAGTAAAGCTACTGGTTGGACTAGTCGTCTCCCTAACGGCAACTGGGGATTGTTGACGTGAAAATATGCAATAGCTGGAATCTGCAGAACTGTTTTCGTTTTGAAAGTGGAGGCACGTGAGAGAGATGCTGTTGCTCGAGTGGGACATATGCAGCACTTTGCTTTTTCTGCTGTCGTCGCCTTCAGCCAAAGGTACGTTGTCGACTATTACATGACTTTGGATACCAAGACATGCACAAGTGAAGTGTACTATGTTGTTAAGTGCAGCTTTTGGCAAAACGAAGGTCCCCAGAGACAGGTCTGGGCATGTGAAAGATGGAAACAACCAAACGTAAACATGATGTGATGCAGGTGCACCTTTGGTTCATGCCATTAGACCCAATTGTGAATACCTTAAAAGGGCATCAGTGTTTGCTTCCCTAAAATGTCATTGTCATTGTCTCATTGTCACTGGTAAAATAAAGATGGTACGATTGTTTCAAATAACACAGAAGAGAAACCTCACCGAGCTTGGTCATCCCAAAAACTAGGTTATTAATGGGTGGTTGTGGTCGGATAGTTGAATTTAGGTTGTGAGTGACGTTGGTTGTTGGGGCCGCTTCCTCGATGCATTGTGCAGTACTTGATGAGGTAAAATTTTGTAAATGATGGGTGGTGAGTGATGTCTATATAACTGTATTTACAAAACCCCAGGTGACTGTCTCATAGGCATTTTTCACCGTTCACCTTCACACAGTACATACAATGTTACTCAACATTTTGCAGGTTTTATTATGGATGGAAAGGTTTCAAAGGTTTTATTATGGATGGAAAATAAGCTTACGCACATTTGTACGACATTGTTGCTTTTAAGAATAAGTGTTCTGTGGGGACAAATTTTACTGCCTTATTTCAGCGAACCGGACAAGGCTTTCAAACAGCGGAAGCTTCCATTGAATCCACGTCTGTTCAGTGTTGAGATTATTCACAAGTTTCCTTTACGTAAACAAATTATTTGCATGTTAAATGTATCAGGAAAGACGTGTTTCTGCAGGCCCTCAAGCTGATAATCGAGTCACTTTATTATCACTCCAACTGTAACCACTTCACAAAGTGAAACAAAACAATGTTTCTTGGGGAACCATTGTTGATGCATGCAAATGTGGAAACACAGAAGAGACAAGACAGACACACCACACTCACACACACACACACACACACACACACACACACACACACGGGTCAAAGACGTGCAAAATGGCATTGTCATTCAGTGTAACGGATGCCTTCTGCTGACTGTAACTGTAAAAAACATGACTCTTTTTATTTATTTATTGTTACAGGGAATTCATGAAAGCCTCTGCTGTCATCCATTCACTTGAAACAATTTAAAAATCATGTTTTTTTGCAGTTACAGTCGGCGGAAGGTGTCCGTAACACTGAATGACAAAGACGTCTTTGACACACACTCACTCACTCACTCACACTAACACTCACATTTCACATGTTTCAAACGGCATGTTTCTTGGTGTGTGCAGGCCATGCCCCAAGATGAACCGTAGCAGTTTGGAGCTGGATCAGCGGAGCCAGAGGGGATCTGTGGACAGTCTGGTCCAGTCTCCTGGAGGGATGTCCAGCCTAGCCCAGTCTCCTGGAGGGATGTCCAGCCTAGCCCAGTCTCCTGGAGGGATGTCCAGCCTAGCCCAGTCTCCTGGAGGGATGTCCAGCCTAGCCCAGTCTCCTGGAGGGATGTCCAGTCTGGGTCACTCTCCTGGAAGGCTGGGTAGCCTTGGGCACTCTACTGGAGGGCTGGGCAGAAGCAGGATCAACAGCTCCACCGACAGCCTGCAACCTGACACCTGTGAGTGAGAACTTTAAAAATGATACTTTTAGAGACCTTATTTGACTTTTGTAAAGTTGACTGTACACGAAAACTTTACAGCAAAGCCATCAAAGTGTTTCAATAACACATAAAGTTTTATGCTTAAGTAGATCATCTTAAAAATACCAAATGATAGCTTCAAATGCCTTTCCTCTTAATATGTTCTCTGTCCTTAACCCATTTGACCTCAAAATGCCTACCAGGGTTCCCACGGGTCATGGAATTTCTGGAATATCATGGAATTTCATAAAAGTTTTTCCAGTCATGGAAAGTCATGGAATTTCAGCATTTTGCATGCTCAGTCATGGAATATCATGGAATTTTTTTAACAGTTGTGTAAAAGCAGAAACTTTGTTTGGTGTATAACATTGTTTCTTATTAGTTATCCTAAAACGCTTCGCCAGAAACTGTTTGGTTTCACGCCGTTATGTGCAACATTCTAGAATGCAATGAGCCCACTCAAGTCTGGCGGTGGCTCTGCGTCGGCTCTAGGGGTGAAGATAATGTTTGAAGATAATGTCTGCTTTTTGGGTCTGGAAAGTCTTGGAAAATCATGGAATTTTATATCTGAATTAGAGTGGGAACCCTATCCTACTAAAAAGGCCAGTTTTTGCCATGGGGCATTCTACTGTATAGACAGGCTCATAAAACCTGAGGATTTTGTACCTGGCATTAAATGTAAAAACACACTGATGCGTCTCCCGGTCAAAATGGGTTAAACATGTTCGTCTCACTAACCTACTTGTTGTTTTTAGTTACGTATTAACGTATATTAACTTAGTAAAAAATGTGTGAAAATCCAAAATCTTCCAACCAAACAAACATTAGACAATTAAGTAAAAAATTTCAAGCTAAAAATGTATTTGTTCCCTTTCGTGTCACCAGGTGGCTTGGATGGGCCTTTCTCCACCACCCTAGTGATCTCGGTCCCAAGCTCCCCCCGCGCGGACTCCACCCCTCCGTGCATGAGCCCAGCTCCGGTGCCGTCCCAGCAACCCCAGCCCCCTCCCCTGCCGGAGAAGAAGCTCATCAACCGCACGCTATCGGCGCCCGGCGAGACCAGGAACAGGATGGCCTCGCTAGGCCGACCGCACCTGCCATTGTGCGGCTCCGAGCAGAACGTGTCCGCCATTCGTCCCGACGTCGCCCCCTCCAGCTCCAGCTCCAGCTCCGTCGTCGACGTCACACCGCCCTTCCACTCGTCGTCCGACTGCCTGGACAGAGGTCCGCCGCCCCTGAACCGTTCGCTCGGCTCCCCCATCAACAAAGAGACGAGGCTGGGCGTGGCAGGGCGCCTCAACACCCACAGGCGCGGCAGCGTGACCACGGCCTCCTCTCCTCAGCTGAGCTCCCCGGGCTCCTCCCCCGGCCCGGCCCCCACTCCCTCGGGCTCCACGCTGCACCTGCAGACCCTGCTGAGCAACATGGACAGCCGCGAGTGCATCTACTCTAAGCTGGGCGGCCTCTATGCCGAGTCGCTGCGCCGGCTGGCCATCAAGTGTGAGGAGCACTTCACGCGGAGCCAGAGGAGTAGCCTGCGCTTCGACGAGAGCAACTGGTCGCTCTTCAAGCTGACCTGCAACAAGCCCAGCTGCCAGGCGGGAGACGCCATCTACTACTCGGCCTCCTGTGCCACCGACGCCAGCAGCCCTTACGCCGTCAAGGTTAGCTTACCCAGAGCATGCTTTTGGCAAGTGATGGGTGACTTGGATTCAGAGGCTACAGTATAATCCAGTGCCGCATATTGCAGAAGACCTGGTTTTACTTGTCCAAATAGGGCAATTGCACCTGTAAAACATGCTTAAAAAATGTGGCACTGGAGTGTAGCTTCTGAATCCAGGTTCCCCATGCAAAAAACATATTAATGTGTGGAATGATTTAGTTATTATTGTTACTACATAACATTATAAACTCAGCAAGATGTCAAGATATCACTCTTGTTCATCATTACAAGAAATCTTGTCCCTGCCAACATCATGGTATGATCAAAGAAGGTGGATCTAAGAAGAAACGTCATTTTGTTTCTTTTCCGGTGTCCACTTTATGTCGAGTGAACGCCCCCTTTAGGAGACCTTCGGTTAGGAGACCTTTGGAGTCCTGAGGTTGAGAATCAATGAAGTCCCCTTAGCGCTGTAGATGGTGGTAGCGCACATCTTGCGCAAACACCTCAAAAAAAGCAAAAGTAGTAGGGGACAACGCCCCCTTAGGAGACCAAACTTAAGCACACGCTTTTGCATTGAGTGGGTGTGTTTTGCGATATCTTAGTTTGATTCAGTATTTTTGGTATGATGGTGAAATTACAACATGAATCTACAGTTATTCCTCTTTGATGCTGTTTTCGCAACCTTGGCGTTTCGTAAAGATTCTGATTATTTCATCTGTGCTACCCATTTTTTTTCCCCTCTCTGTCCGTCGACAGATCTGCAGAGGCACTTCCGCGGACCTGAAGCAGGGCGACTTCTACGGCCTCACCGTCCAGCAGAGTCTGCCCGGCCACTTCAACGTGCAGCAGGACTGCGGCCATTTCATCGCCTGCGTACCCCAGAGCATGCTGCCATCCGAGGAGCCAACTCCTCCAGCATCGAGTCCAGCCCCCACCACCACCACCACCACCGCCACTACAACGTCCTCCCTTAGTGGGAAGAGCGAGCAGGAGCATGTGGTGGTCATCACCAACGAGGTGCCATACCAGACCGCCTCGGACTTTGTGCGCGACTGGTCGCCCTTCCACAAAGCCCAGCCCGAGGTGTACGAGCGTCGCATATGCTTCCTGCTGCTACAGCTCTGCAACGGCCTTGAGCACCTCAAGGCTAACGGAGTCACGCACCGCGACCTGTGCTTGGAGAACCTCCTGCTGGTCTCGCACGGGCAGGCTGCCGGCGGCAACACCCCGGACGCCCAGTCCCAGCAGCTCCCGCGGCTGGTCATCAGCAACTTCACCAAGGCCAAGCAGCGCGCCGCCGAGGGCCCCGCCGCCAAGACGGACCCGCGGCTCAAGCGCGACCACGCCCGCCTGGCGCCGGAGATCGTCTCGGCGGCCCAGTACCGCAAGTTCGACGAGTTCCAGGTGGGCATCCTGATCTACGAGCTGCTGCACCAGCCCAACCCGTTCGAGGTGAGCCCGGCACTGCGGGAGCAGGAGTACCGCTGCCAGGACCTGCCGCCCATCCCCGCCGTCTCACTCTACTCGGCCGGCCTGCAGCGCCTCGCCTGCCTCCTGCTCCAGTCCGACCCCATCAAGCGCATACACATCCAGGACGCCAAGCGGGTGTTGCAGAGCCTGCTGTGGGGCCCTCGCAGGGACATGATGGAGCAGTACTGCACCAAGGGTGGTGGTGGTGGTGGTGGTGGCGGCGGCGGCGGCGGTGGTAGTAGTAGCAGCAGCATTCGGAACATGTATGAGAGCCAGGGCGAAGGGCTGCTGAACTGGCTGGATGTGAAGCGAGCTCTGCTCATGATGAAGTTTGCCGAGCGCTCGCTGGAGCCGGAGAGGAACGCGGAGCTGGAGGACTGGCTGTGCTGTCAGTACTTCTCCACCGCGCACCCACTCTCGCTCTGCCACACGGCCGAACTGCTGTACTCCTTCAAAGCACCCCACTAAAACGTACTATTTTTGGTCTTAAAACTGTGTCAAGGTATACACTGTAATGTATGTACACACACACGCTGTATATAATATACACTGTACGGTACTGTACTGTGTTGTGCTGGCTAAGACCGTGAATAAGGGAATGTCACACCGCTGTTATAGTATATTCAAGTTAAAGTACTACACTGACGAATACATGTACTCATTTAAAGTACTACACTGAATTGTACACGTTTAAAGTACCACGCTGAAATTAATATGTACCCCAAGAGTGTTTTAAAACATTTCAAGTTATGTGCCAGAGGAGTCAGTAAACTAGGGAATGTTTTTGATGATCCATCGCAGATTTGCTGTCCACACTGTTGAAGTGTGTATGCTTATGTTTCTGTTCCACACTGTGAGTGCAAATGTGGTCATTTGATTTATGTTATTTGCATATTTTTTGTTATCAGATAAATACTGTAGACAGCTGTCATGCAGAGCATGATTCTACATGTATCTACTGTATGTGCTGCAGCAAAACCTTACTGTAACATTTCTTTAAAAAAAAAAAAAGAAAAGAAAAGGATTACCACTGGTGAGTCAAGTCAAGCATGGACACCTTCATATAGTACTATGTCTTTGTTCACATACAGGCATTTTCCGTCAATGGGCTCGTTCGTGATGAAGCAATGCTGCGCCAACCGAGCAGAACGCATGCGAAATAAAACATTATGATGCATTCTGGTCAGAAAATTGCAATTGAAATGGCAAAGTGTGCATGCACGCTGCTCTGCAAAAGCAGCACTGCGCCATCACGATTGACCTTAATGGTTGCTGGTGGGTGTTTCTAACAGAATGGGGGTTGTCTTTTTTACATGTGATACACGTGGTCTGAAATTTTGGCGGAGGCAACTGATCAGATGGTCCCCACAATGCATTTCACGTCCAAAGTCGGTCGTATAAGTCAATTGTCAGTGCTCTTGTGAACAAGGGGTCAGGTTTTCAAACCAGTACCAAGTTTGCAACAGAAAATGCCTTTGTTATTATACCACTGTGATAGTTTCCATACACTGACTATGATGTAAAGGGTCTTGTGTTCTTTCTGAAACATTTATAATGTATCTATGGTCTTCCCTTACAAGATGGACACATGGTATAGCTTGGTTTCTTTCCCTCGTAGGGAAGGCTAAGAAAAACAAGCAAAGAATTGAATCTTTTTTTTTTTTAATCTCGTCACTCAGTCGAAATTCACTGAATTGACTTCAGAACAGCCAGTCACTGTGAAAACCGAGTACAAAATGTATATAGCCTACATAGATTCTATTCTGATCCTGAATTGGTTTGATCATGCTTTTCTAAGTCTTAATTCATATGATTTATGAAATGTTTACAGAGAGTGTGAGAGAGAGAGAGTGCATTATAAAGAGAGAAACAGTACCTGTAGAGGCCAAATTGAGAGAATGTAGAGTCCTGGTTGATTGAGAGAGGAGTATTGAGATTGAAGCCTTAGTTGTTCCATCCTGTGTTTATTTTATTTTATTTTCAGCAGTAGCACCACATCCCCCGAACCCCAAATAGCATAATCCGTGGGGGAATTCCAAGAACCTGGCTTAGTAGTTAACCAGGACAAGTTCATCTTGAGGTAGAAGGCATCCAATGGAAGAGCCTGGAGGCCTCGTTTTCTTAGTTGGTCGATCTATTAGCAGGTTTACCAGTTCCTGTAGGTTAACTAAGCCAAGTTTGTCACTTAACTATGCCCCCGGCCCCATGTCAAAGCGTTGAACACTGTGAGATCAGTATTCCTTGAATTCCTTAGGAGCAGAGATGGAACAGATGGCCTTTTCCTGATCATGTTTGACAGCACGCTGTGACTGTGACACAGAATGCAAATGCTACTGAGACTGACAGACACAACTGCAAAACTAATAGAAAACAAGAGACTTTGTCTTGTTTCACGTTGAGTATTTAACCAAATGTGATACCATTGTTAACTGGAGCACTGGAACCTTTCATTTTAAAGCTTTTTTTGTAACCTGGAACAAACTGAACAATTAAATCTATTAGTAATCTGATGTCTGAACCACAATGACTCTGTCAAATGTTTCAATGCAGCTCCCCAGAGGAGGTTGGGCCAGGTGCGTGTGTGTGCGCGTGCGCGCGCTTGCAAACTTGTGCATCTAGGTTGCCATCGCTGACTGCTGCTATTTAGTAGGCTGTAAGTCTGCAAATGCTCTAACCTGTTAACACCATGACCTATAACTATGGTCAGCATCCCCCCCACCCCCAACCCGATCTCACACACACACACACACACACACACACACACACACACACACACACACACACACACACACACACACACACACACACACACACACACACACACACAAACACTTACACAGTTGGCCTGTTGTGTTTACAGGAGAAAAAAATAAATAAACTCGAGCTCTAGTTCCTGTTTTTAAATGCAATTGTCTTACTTTTAAAGTTAAAGGAATAAGTATTTAGATGCAACTTTCACCTCTTTATAACTAGGCCTAGTTTTGTTTATGCCTAGGCCTACTTGTTTTTAATTTAGGCCCTAACTCCTAATCATCTGCATTAATTCAATGCAATTTTACACTACCTAGAGTAGGCTTGTGCTTGGAAGACTATTTAACCAGGGCATTGTTGCAGAAACAAAAACATAATCCGACTCCACTCTTGTTGGCCTCAGTAATTTTCCATTCGCCAAAAGACGCCCCCAAACCAAGTCCTCTCTTTGCGTGCCCGTTTTTTTTCCTGCTACGTAGCGGCCGTTCAGCGTTTCTCCGCTGATGTTGAAACCAACGAAGTTAGTTCTGAACCGACCGTAGAGCAGAGAGCAGGCAGCCTTCGATTCTCTCTCCAGGGCCGGATGGTAAAATCCAACCTCCAGCGGATACTAAATAGTCATTGTTTTGCTCGCGAAAAAGAAGGAAAAACACAATTAAACGCCACAATGGATGCTTTAAGTAACGTCAGTAATCTTTCTGACTTGACTGGCAAGTGAGTATCTTGGAAAACAACTTAGCCAGCTAACTGTGCTAGCTGTTAGCTGCTACAGATGTATACTACGGAAGTCAGCGATGTCTTTTAACATCAACGCATTATACCATGACAGTGTATTTACATATTGAAACAAGAAAGAAATTACATTGTTTAATGTGTTAATGTGTTTCAACATAACCCACAAATATTCACGACGATGGCCATAAGTAGCACAACCTCTAGCAGCTAAATCATTAGCTAACTGTGTGTTTCAATCTGTTTGGTTGGTTTATTTAGATGTACAACAGTTGACATATAGCGATTTCCAGCTGTTTTTCCGTACAGTGATGCAATTAATTGATTGGTAAATGCATAGTTGCCAGAGAACGAGTCGTTTTAACGTTACTTTAGGTCGAGTTGTTTGGCGAGTAATGCGAAGTTGTTAGAGCTAACACTACGTCGACATTTAAAAGGCCCCAGTACAATACAGACTACATCCGTAGCTTGACGCGTTATTCAACCTGAACCTGATGTACTTTAATTGGTTTAATTAAATATGCACATATAATATAAAACAAAACACTTGTCAATTATTTTTTAGCGTTACATCGGTACATTAAAATCACACGACTTGGCGTGGTTGAAACATGGGCTAATGGTTTGTCTCCATGTTAGCATAACATTTTTACAGGCCTTTCCCTGGTAGTGTACTGGGTAACTGTACTACACAGTCTTGAAATAACACCTTCACATATCATCAGCGTTTTACTGGCCTGCGAGAATTGTTGGATTTCATTGCCAACTAGGTTAATCCGGTAACTAGAGTGTACAGAGGGAGAGGGATTTGATATGCCAAAGAAACGTAGCTAGACAGGTTGACACTTGATATTCGATACTGAACTCAAGTAGACACGACAAAGCACACCATTTTAGTGAGGGAGGGTGAGGGGCGTCGATGTTCAATAACACGGGCGAGGAGGAAAACAGTCGCCCTTGGCCTTGAAAATATCCAGCCTAACCTATGTTATTAATGGGGTATGTTATTGTCGTCAACAGTTTTGATGGAAACGTGTATGATTCACTGATCTGTTGCCACCAATTCTCAACACTAAGGGGATATCGCCAGATCTTGTCAGGAACTCTCTTACATAAAACAATGTGAAATTGTGTGCCATTTGTAAGCCAATATCATAGATCTTGCTTACTGTAGTATTTAGATTAATTCGCTACCTATGTAAACACTGTGTAATCAGCTGAATTTTCGGGGGCGTTCAGGAAAAGTGCTTTATACTCACCTTTCAAAAATGTGCTAGAACAGTTCTCAGCCTTTTTTGATCAAACGCCCCCTTGACCTCTGCACAAGCCTCCAAATGCCCCCTTGACCTCATCATAAGCCTTCCAATGTCCCCCTCCCCACACCCTTCCGTATAAAAAATAAATAAATGGACTAATGCCCCCACCCATGGCAACTAAGCACTGTACCCTCTATGCTGTATCCTTCTCAACGCCCCCTAGAGCTCCCCAACGCCCCCTGGGGAGGGGCTGTACTACCGCCCCCGTTGAGAAACGCTATGCTAGAAGATGTAATGATCCTCTAATGGTATAATTAGGGGTAATGCCTCTTATTTTCCAAGGCACAAGGCTTTTCCATTTAGGGGTTTGTTTTATTTTGCCACTTACTGGCAGTCTGGTAAAGGTATTAAACTTGCCTCATACATACTGACCCAGTGATGGGCATTTACATTTCAATTATATAAAATCCATTTCATTGAAATGGGTGGATGAACAAATGAAAATGGTTTCGAGAAGTATTTTTTGTGTGTGTGTGTGTGTGTGTGTGTGTGTGTGTGGGGGGGGGGGGGGGGGGGGGGGGGGGTGTTTGTCTAAGAGATAGTTTAACTGGCTAAAAAAAAAAAAACTAAGCGAAAAGTACATTCTTTCAAACTTAACTGTGTTATCAATGTATCTATGCAACAAACAAAACTGATGTGGGCTCTATTCAAGATTGTTGACATTTGGTGGAATGTGTTTTGAAAAATATTAACACGGCTCAAGGTCAAAAACCTTCTAGAGACAAACTCGCTCACTCCTCCCGTTTGCTTGTTCTGCACTGTGAGAATACATTTACTGACATCAACAGTTACAAAATGTATCTGGCTGTACGGTATCTGTCAAGGTCAAGCTAAACGTAATGGTGTTATAGCGTCATAGAAACTGCTGTAGAAACCTTGAACTTAAGTTGTGGGGTTTTGTACAGTGATCGTAATCCCTCCCAAATTGGTTATTGCACACCCATGTATTAGGGCTCTGCCGAATTCTCACGTACTCTTCCTGAATATTGTCTCTTTCTTTCTTTCTTTCTTTCTTTCTTTCTTTCTTTCTTTCTCTCTCTCTCTTTCTCTCTCTCTCTCTCTTTTTTTTCTCTCTCTCTCTCTCTCTCTCTCTCTCTCTCTCTCTCTCTCTCTCTCTCTCTCTCTCTCTCCCCCTCTCCTCCCCTCCTCCAAGGCTCTCTCTGCACTGTAGTAGTACCCCTGGTCCGGGGCCTCTGTGGTGTTCCTGATGCCCCTCACCCACCCCTGAAGATCCCAGGTGGGCGAGGGAATGGTCAACGGGATCACATTCCTGCAGCTCAAGTTTTATATTCAGTGAGTTGTTGTTGTTATTACCAGTACTTCTTGTTGGATTGCACGGTACAGAGAATGAGTACATTTGGGGTTATAAACACGTGGATAATGTAATGCAATGTTATTTATCCATATAAATGCCAGTATGCTTACTGTAATGGAGGGCTTTTACCTGTGACTTTAAGACATTTAAGACAAGGCGTGCATTGGAATTGTTGCATCACACAATCATTTGTCAGTAAAACTGAGAGTTTGACAATCAACGCCTTTTGGCTTTACAAACACTCAATGCTCCCATTGACTTTCCAATGTCTTCCCTGTCTTTGTCAATGTGTGCGAGAGTGAGAAACATAGTTTCAATTCCTTAGTATGTCCAATCAATGCATATGGAACAAAATTGAGAATAACAAAAATAATAAAGAAACGGTCTTTTACTTTGATGTCGCAGGACAGGAAGTTGACGGTGAGCCAGGAGGCGGGGGGAGGGGGGAAACCCACCATCCTCCACTTCCAGAGCCGTCCCACTGTCTCACGGGTGATCCACTGGCAGGCAGTGCTTAGTGGCGAGGGGCTGTACGTGGACATCCCTCAAGGCGCACTGCTGGACGGCAGCAAGGAGAGGTAAGGAGGACAGAGACCATTCATATGGTAGAAGTGAAGGTGATGAATTAAAGACAGTTTAGGAAATGGATCGCACTCAGTTTTTTCTTTTTTCTTGTTCTTTTCTTTTTATTTAAACATTGCAGGGACTGTGACACTGAAGAAGGCTCTGTGCAGCTGAAACGTCTGTCATCAGTCCCTGCAATGTTTAAATAAAAAGAAAAGATCAAGAAAGAACAAGAGTGCAATCCATTTCCTAACTACTTGATTACTTCAGAGACGCACCAATAAGACGGAAGAGGAAGTGGAAGATTACCTTGATAAATAAAAAACGAAACATTTCAATGACCCTTTTGTACATTGCTATTCCCACTCTCACTCTCAAACCATCTCACTCCTTTGAAACTGTGGTTTGATAGAGATGGATTAAGTGTCTTCCACACATCCCTCACACTTTTTATTTTCTTTCGTGTTTGTTGGCGACATTTGGATTTACTATACTAAATGAGAAGCTAATGAAGGGTTAAACTTTTTTTTCTGCCGATGTGTAATTGTTTGTTTTTTTCTTCCCTCTAGTTTTGTTTCCCTTTTGGAGTTTGCTGAAGAACATCTTAAAGTCGTCAGTGTGTTTGTCTGCTTTTACAAGAACAGAGAAGATTGTGGTATGTATTTTACATATTCTGACATGCATTGCATATTTGCGGTTTTTTGGGCTGCTCATTACTAATGACTGTTTTGCATCTTTGTGAGTGGGCCTAACGACTACATTTTTTTCCTATGAAAAAAAAGGCTGGAGCAAACTGATCTGTTTTTTTTTTCCTTTTTTGTAAACAAGCCATTTCAAAAACTGTCTCTTCACCAGCCATAGACAACAGTTGAGACTGCTTTTGTACAGATGATGGGAAACTGGAAACATGTCATGATCAATTTCTGGTCATCACTGTCAATAAGTCACCACCAAGGCAAAAACACAATCAGGAGTGAAAAACTCTTTCCAAATTTCGAGTTTCTACAGATCACAAGTTGATGCACACAGTCAGCTTCTTACAGCCCTTGGGCTCTACGGTTATGCTCCCAGGTTTACAGTTTACATACCCTGGCAGAAAGTATGGTTTCTTGGTATTTTTTTTAGACGGCATGAAAGATGATGCCAAACCTTTTGCCCCCACTCATTGCTGTTTTCCACAGGTCATGTACTTGTATATATTTTTCTCCCATTCCTGTTGTAACCTGGTCACTGAATGTCTTCCCCCCCCCCCTTGCCTCCACAGCTAAGTTGGTGCGCACGTTCAGCTTCCTGGGCTTTGAGATTGTGAAACCAGGCCATGCCCTCGTCCCACCCAGACCCGACGTTTTCTTCTTGGCCTACAACTTTGACAGGGATTCCTCCTCCGATGAAGATTAGCTCAGTCCTACACCTCCCTAACCCCAGCCCCCCTCCCCCTCCCCCACACCCCTCCCATGCCCCACTATACTCATACCCCCGCCAACCTGCCCCCCCCCCCCTTTTGTTTCTCACTCTGGTTCACATTCTCCTCCGTTGTTTGTTACACTGAAGAAAAGTAGTTCTAGACATGTAGTGTGACTGATTCTGTTCTCTGTTCTCATGTCCTCTAGCCCCCCTCCACCCCCTTCTGTCTCTATTCCGTGTTGAATGGTTTTGTGTGCTTATTTAGATTTCATTGGTATAACAGAGCAAAAGAGGGACGCTCTTAAAGGGACTTATTGAGCCTATTGCGATTCTCAAATATCACATAAAAAAAAATGTTTTTTGTCATTTTGTTGTGAAAATACTCTTGAATGTAAAAAAAGAGGTCATTCAGTTTACATTTGGGTACATAAGTGATATCATTTGATTGGCTTACAAAGAGGAAACGCAAGTGTTTCCCGTTTTCAATACAGGGTAAGACCTACAGGATGCTATATGGTTGTTTTGGTCTCTCTCGACAGAAAGTTGTAAAATCTATGCTCGTGGTTTAGTAACTCGCCTGGATAGGTCAGCTCAAAGTAAGTGGTAAATCTTGTCAGAGCAGAGTGATCAGTGTTTTATCAGGAAATTAAAACCCCCATGTAAAAAACTCACGTGGGTAGGAGGTTTACCACTTTCAGTGAGTTAACATACTCAAGCTTGGTGACTAAGCACCACTGTCTGGAAGTAACCCCCTGAGGAGTTTAAGTGGTACGTATCTGCTGGAGTTATTGCCCTGAGGATCAGGAGAGTGCAATGGTAAATGTTGTCCATGAATCATGACATGACTGAAACCTGGGGAGTATTCCAAGAACTGACTCAGTTGTAGTAAACCAGGTAAAGTTAACCTTGAGGTAGTGGTAATTCATCTGATAGAAGGAGCCTGGAGTAATCATTTTCATACGTGAATGATGCCTGCAGGCTTTCTAATAGCATGTTTAACACTTCCTGTGGGTTAACAAAGCCTGGTGTATCAGTTAACTGCGTTCTTGAAATACCCCCCCCTGAGTCTGTGTCCCCTTTAGAGTGAATGAAGAGATGAGATGGGATGCTAATTATGAGTGGATTTGGTACAAAGCTTGAGAAAAAAAAACATCCAAAGTGCTTTTGCCTCTATTGTGTATGTCAGATTATTTCCTCTGGCAGTATTTCCATGCTGATTTTATTGATCTCTAGAATTTCTTTACTTTTTTTTTCTTTCTTTCTTGAGTTTTCTTTTCGACTTATGGTGTATACCTGCATAGTGGTACCTGATGTGCTTCTGTAATAATAATAATAATAATAAAAACAATTAGGGGAAGCATTTTTGTCTGGGTCTTTCTTCAATTTTTATTATGGCCTTGCACCATCTGAATACAACCACATAGACCTACAGTCATGAAGTGAAATGTAAAGAGTAAATGTTAGGCTATGGTCACTAAGGTTAGTGTAGTGTGATGGCACAATTGATGTATATTTGGATCCCATGTTGGGAAATCTGAACACTGAAACAACTTGTTAGCCTCTCACAAACGTACCCAAGTTCAAACGATAAACGGAAAGTAGCTGGCAAATTACTTCCTGGGTTTCAGTTGCCTGCAGTTCACCTGATATCCACTGGTAGGGGCACGTGGTGAGCGAAGAGCCTGCTACTTGCAGAACAGTGTTCAGCACAATACCAGTGTATTGTTTAGTTGTGGTAGGCCATCATGTGCAGTTCCCCCAATGCATGAATATATAAAGAAGGAGAACATTAAGGTGCACTGTGTAATATTTTTTTGTAGTTCATTTGCAGAATTCATGCTGCCCATTCACAAATTTTACATGTTTTAACAAATACCACCACCTTCAAATTGTAAGTATTCAATATAACTGGGAAATCTGCACTGTTCATACATGAAAAGGGGGATCTCTTCTCCATGGTCCAGCATTTTGAATTTCCAGAAATAGGCCTAGACATTTTTAGCTGCAAAACTCGCTGTACTTTGGTCATACAGTAAATACTAGTTTATTAAATAGTCGTGAAAAGATCAAGTTTGGCAATACCTGTACATATGTAGCACAATTTCAATGAGAAGCATAGTTGCAATACCTATTCTGGCCATAATCTTACACAGTGCACCTTTAACATGCATTTTTTTTTTAATGCTACATTGAACACTTGAACACCTGCAGGCTACCTGGCCAACTCCTCACATGCCCAGAAAATCCAACGGCAGTGCAGAGCCCATTTACAGGCCTCCAGCAGTGGTTCTCAACCTCTTTTAAACAAACGCCCCCTTGGCCTCAGCAGTGGTTCTCAACCTCTTTTAAACAAACGCCCCCTTGGCCTCAGCAGTGGTTCTCAACCTCTTTTAAACAAACGCCCCCTTGGCCTCAGCATAAAACTCCCAACGCCCCATTGACTTCATCATAAGGCTGACAGTGCCCCCCTGTATTAAGAAATAAAGTGGTCTAATGTACTCAAAAGGCAACTAAGCACCGTTCCTTTCAGCTGTATCTTTCTCAACCCCCTCAGGGCTCCCCTAAGCCCCCGGGGGGCTGCAAAGCCCCCGTTGAGGAACACTAGCCTACGTGGTTGTTTATGTGTTTTCAATCCCCACTTCATTATTGTCCCCCTGCAGTTTATTGCCACAAAGCAATACATTAAATGCATTTTTTGTAACGTTCTCTAGCAAAAACTATGTCTCTATTATTTTAAATTCATGAACACCGTACGTGAGATAAACAGCTGTCCATTCTGTTTGATAGCCTATCAGTTTTCTTCAAAAGAGTAGAGGTATGGGCCCAATATCCACCCATGGGGCCTGTGCTTGGAACCCAATTACAACATCAAAACGTGCATATTCACCATTGGCAGCCTTCCAAGTGGACAGCAGGTTCACACTGGGCACATGTAACTAACATGGCACTCTGGAGCCACCATGGAGAAATGTGTGCTGCCTGGAACATCAGTGAGAAGCACAGGGTGCCAATGGTGACTATGTCAAACTTGATGGCTTACAGTACCTAAAAAGTCTACACATGTCTGTTCAAGTTTTTTGTGATATAATAGAAAATGACAGAAAAGACAAATAATGTCACAGCTTTTTTCAATGCAATTGTAAGATTAAGTCAAAAGCTTCAAAGGGGAAAAAAAGAAAATACATAAAATACATACTAACACATTGTTGTCGCATCTTTGGCATTTATTAAAGGGACACTGTGTGAGATTTTTAGTTGTTTATTTCCCAAATTCATGCTGCCCCTTCACTAATGTTACCTTTTTCATGAATACTTACCACCAGCATCAAATTCTAAGTTCATTATGACTGGAAAAATTGCACTTTTCATACATGAAAAGGGGGATCTTCTCCATGGTCCGCCATTTTGAATTTCCAAAAATAGCCATTTTAGCTGCACAAATTACTGTATTTGGACCATACTAGAAAATATTTGTTTATTACTTAGTAAACTTTCATGTAAAGATCAAATTTGACAATAGGCAGCCCAGTTTCAATGAGCAGCATAGTTGCAGTACCTTGTTTGACCATTTCCTGCACAGTGTCCCTTTAAAGCACTCTAATGCCTCTTTTCCACTGCAGGTTTTCTGGTAGGCCTACAGGTCGACACAGCGCGACTCGATTGAGCTGTGTTGTGGCCAATCGAAAAGCAAAAAGTGGCGGCCGAGTTACGCTGTGTCAAGCTGTAGGCCTACCAGAAAACCGGCAGTGGAAAAGAGGCATAAGAGTCTATAAGTGTTATCTTGATGTGGCAATATTAGCCCACTTTTCTTTGCAAAGGCACTCCAAATCTGACAGATTGCGAGTGCATCTCCTGTGCACCTCAATATTCTGGTGAAGCCATTCTTTTGTTGATTTAGGTGCGTGCTTAGGGCAATATTGTCATTCTGAAAGATTAAGCTCCTCTTCGTCTTCAAATTTCTGACGGTGCTGAAGTTTTTATGCCACTACCACTGCCACTGTGGAACTCATACTGTAATTCCCTCCCCCCTCTAAGGCCCCAGTTCCAGCTGAAGAAAAACAGTCGGTAGTGCTGACACCACCATTATTTACTCTAGGCATGGTGTTATTCGGGTGAGGTTCAGTGTTGCTTTTGCGCCAAACATACCTTTTGGAATTATGTCCAAAACGCTCAACCTTGGTTTGATCAGACCATGACACATTTTCCCACATGCATTTGGGAGATTTCAGAACTTTTTGGACATAACTCCAAAGGTATGTTCGGCGCAAAACACTACCCAAATAACACTATACCTACGTATAGTGAAGCATGGTCGCAGGCAGCATCATGCTATTACGCTGTTTTCCTTCAGCTGGAATTGGGGCCTTAGTCTGGGAGGAGGGAATTATGAACAGCTCCAAATTCCAGTCAATGTTGCCACAAAAAAGAAATGAAGAGGAACTTCATCTTTCAGAATGACAGTTAACCTTCACATATGCCTAAATCAACAAAAGAATGGGCCTCATCCGGATAAAGTTGAGGTTTTCAGGCTTGAATCCCATCAAACATCTGAGGGGTGACTTGTAGTGGACTGTACACAGGAGATGTCCTCACAATCTGTCAGATTTCAAGTGCTTTTGCAAAGAGGAGTGGACAAATATTACCACATCGACATGTGTCATGCTGATAGACTGTAATAAAAGCCAAAGGTGCTACAACAAAGTATTATTTTAAGACTGTGCAATGTGCATATTTATGCAAACACAAGAATTTAAGTTTTTTATTTTCTATTTTTCCCTTTAACCCCTTAGCACAGCACTATGGCTCTCTGTAATGTCATAGCAATGTTGCTATGATGTAGTTATGCATTTTCAGCAAGTGAATAGGGTCGCCGGTGACCCCAGCTGCAGTAAGAGGCTACAGCTGTGCCATTGCACTGTACAGTAGGGCTGCACAATTAATCGAAAATAATCAAAAATCGTGATAAATTAGTGAAATCGAAGTCGAAATTTTAATCGTGATTTAATCGTGGCAATAGTGACCTACTTTTGAGAGCGTCCTTGAAGCCAGAACATACTGACAGGCTGGTGTTTCTGGCCAGAAATCTGTCCACCTAAGTTTCATGCTTTATATAATTATTACAATTCATTTTATTTTGCTCACCCCGTATATAGTTCATTCTTGGTTATGTTTCATCTTGTTATAATTTTCAAAAAAACCTGCAAAAAATAAATTATCGTGATTACGATTTTGAACAAAATAATCGTGATTATGATTTTTTCCACAATCGTGCAGCCCTACCGTACAGGTTATAGTTCTAGCCATTTTCGAGACATTAGGGTATTGATGGGGTGCTGCATGACCTATTTGCAAGAAATGTAAAGTTATAGGTTTGTGCAGAAACATAGATTTTATCTGCACAATCATGCACAAATGAAGCAAAAAAGATGTCAACCATTTTCGAGTCATTTTGGATGTTAATGGGGTGCTAACCATGGTATCATTTAATCAATTCTGAGCCATTCAGTGGGTAGGGACTTTTGTGGGTACTCACGTCTAGCACGCATAGTGAGTCAAACAAACCTCTTCACTAACATGAATGTTTCTGTCCTCTTCCTCAGAGATTTCAGATTTTTTTTAATCAGTAGCCTCATCATGCATAGTGTTCCGCCAGTGGAACACAGTAATAATCGTTGAAAAGACTTACCACAGTAATATACTAAAAAAAAACGTAATAACAAAAAAACATTTCAAAGTAAAATATATTGGGTCCGTGTAATGCTTTGCAGTGCTTTGTGTGACGGAGGTCATCTTGCACCTGTTCACCCCCCTCGGGGATCGAACGTGCGACCTCGTCAACTACAACGGTTCGGCAATGGGAGACACAGTACGATACCGCTGGGCCAAGAGACTAGTCTCTCGGCCCAACGGCACGAGACTGTATGAAGCTATCGGAGGGAGGTTTACCAACGTTCCACGCCAACTCTGTGCTAGTTAGCCTCCGTTACACTCTCCCCCTTAAACCTCACTCCCATCCGGGTCACGGCACCACTGTGACGGAGGTCATCTTGCACCTGTTCACCCCCCTCGGGGATCGAACGTGCGACCTCGTCAACTACAACGGTTCGGCAATGGGAGACACAGTACGATACCGCTGGGCCAAGAGACTAGTCTCTCGGCCCAACGGCACGAGACTGTATGAAGCTATTGTTCCACGCCAACTCTGTGCTAGTTAGCCTCCGTTACATTTGATCCATGAACAAATGTTTATAAATACAAAACAGACCACTATTTGTTCATGCAAATTATGACAGCTCCATTCATGCTGGCCCTAGTCAGTGCATGCAGGAGAATGCATTCCATCTGTAGTTATGTTGGATCACTCTAAGGCAGGGCTATTCAAATGGAGGCCCTGGGGCCAGAAGCGGCCCTTGGATGGCAAGGTTCTGGCCCCCATAAAGTCAAACGTGTGCTATCTGTGGCCGTGCATTGTTTTACGATCCCTAGCAGTTCAGGTTGGGGATATCTCTACTATGCATTCACATGAGAGTGAAATCTGATCTACAACAGTGTCATAAATTGACCATTCGAAGGCTACTAAGAAATAGAGAAGGGAATATCTGTTCTGTACGGAAAGCTATCTGCTTGTTTCGCACCCTAACCTCAGACACTGTGCTGGTCTCAGTTATTCTATGTTCGGCCCCTTCAGTGGAGGGAATTTGAAAAACTGTCCCTCTGTGACTTTTAATTGAATACCTCTGCTCTAAGGTAACATGAACATCAGTTTGTGTTTGGACACTACTGGAATGTGTGGATGTACCATATTCACTAGTTTAAAAAATACCATATAATATCTAGTGCATGAAGAGATAATGTTCATTCCCAATGAATGTGTTATTACAATAAAACAGCATCACTGCCTATCTGTAAGGTCTTCGTGGGAGATTGGAGAGTGAACCATCTTTTTGAAACCTTTTCAGAAACCAGTTTTGCAATGAGCAGACACCTTTGCTTTCATCCATTCCAAAACTTGGAATTGTTATTGAGGAAGATTCAGGCTTCAGAAAAGAAAAGCCCAGAGGCACATTTGATGCAACCATGGCATGAACCACAGCATCACCCATCAAACAAGTAGGCCTAGATCAACTCATTTGGGTAATCATCATCCATGGTTAGTGCACAATAAAGAATATGGCACATGGCAATGTTTGTTACCTTGGCTTTCTGCACTCAGAATCTCCATCCGGATACAGGTGGATCTTGCAGATACCTGAAACAAAAGTATGTGTGGTACACTTTGCTAGAATTAAGGCCTTTCAGGTGAAAAGAGCAACCGAGCAAGTCAGTTACAGGCATGCTGAGCAGTGTCGCTGAGATTTTTGTTAGACTAGGCCTAGAATGGGCATTTGTTTAGAAAAAAATGAGGACTGCAGCTTTAACAGAGTTGTGTGGAAGGCTTTTTACGCGAGATTTGCTTGGCGCCGTGACCCTTCTGAAACGTCTAGCAGTGCGACTGCAAGAAACACTGTTCACCCGCAGAGCGGCGCGTAAAGGAGCATCCGTTTCAGTTCCCTTTCTTCCACGCCCTCGTAAACGTTGTAAACAAGCATTTATCTGAAGACTTGTCAGCCCATTATCGGCGTGACTATGTGGATTCAGATTCGGACTATAGATGGGAAGGAAACCCGAACCATTGAGGATCTGTCCCGACTAACCAAAATAGAGTCGTTGAGACAGAAAATTCAAGCGATTTTCGATGTTAGCCCGGAGCATCAGCGCCTATTCTACAGAGGGAAACAGGTACCGTCGCATGGATATTTTCTATCTGGACAAGCAGTTGTTAGTCATTTCATCAAGTTGTGGGATTGTGAGCTAACGTTGGTTGTTAATATGACTAGCGGCTCCAGCTTCCTGTTTTGATGGGAATTCGCCAACAGTTCTTGCGCAAGCGACGAGGACGCACTGTACTGAAACCCATGCCCAAACTCATCTGCTTGGCTGTTTTGCCAACAGAATAAAGTCAAACACGTGTGTAGCACACATTAATACTCCACACTGGCGTAAACCTGGCATTGTTCAGATTCCGACACATTCTTTCGCCGCAGACCATGACCCAGGGCCACATAGTACATTGTAACTATAACACACAGTTCGGTCTGAATAGCTAATTGTGGAGGCGACCATGCATTTTTGTATCCACAAGTGTAAGGAAACGCCATTTTTTGCATTTGGGGTTATTCATGCACGTTGGTTTCCATGCTTTCCTTGGGCGCACGGGCAATTGTAATTATAAATGCGCACTGGATTAACGCAGACGTTGTGATGGGGGGTACAATATCCATTTGTTGTGAAGATGGCACGTGCTCTGCCATACAGCCCACGGATGCAGTGTTTACATGCTGTGGTAGCCTCCTGTGTCGCTCATCCGTCATTCTGCACATCCAACAACATAGAACGCGCACGCCTTTATCTGCTTTACATAGCCTATAACTTGGGCATCGCGTATATCAGGAGAACAATAAGCAAAAGTGCATAGCAGTAAGGGCAGGTGGAGGAGGAAAACGGGAATATGGACTGATTTCTGTAAACCTGTTCAGTCGAGGTCTGGCCAGACAGTCCATTTCCGAACAGAACACTCGATTAGAATGTAGCTGCATGCTAAGGTTGCTTCCGGCGCGCGCGGGGCACTGGATGCCAATGTTACACACTATGGTTACATTTTAGAAAGAGGAGAGACACATTTTAATGCACCTTGATCATGATTCATCTGTCTGTGACGAATGATCCATTAAACAGAGGAAACAGAATAAATGCACCTGTCCTGGTAAACGATTGAGTCCACTCAGGCTATTCGTTTTCAGTGTGAATTACATTATAAGCCCTATTTTAAAGTTATATGATATTTGTGCACCAAAGACTAACTTGTACGAATAATAATAGTTCTAGCCTTCTCAAAATTGCGCAAACGCAAATCGTCCCAATACTAGAATGTGTGGTGTTTATTTGGTAGCCTGTTGCTTGTCTAATTGCCTCATCCTTACCTACCAACCCTCACATTTTTTTGTATTATTTCAAGTAACCTATTGTTTACCAGTTTACACGTAGACAACCATACACCCAGAATGTGGAAAATATGGGTTATATTGCATTCTATATTGTCCTTGTTGTTACATCAGTTACTGTGTAAGGTGTAACACACAGTAACAAAGGTGTAACAACAGGGGCTTGCAAAGGTATGGACAGTGTTGTACACCATGAAATATGTTACACGTCACTAAAATTATCCAGAAATAAAATGCAAATTGAAATTATTCCTTAAATTGTGAGGATATTTCCTTAAGTATCTGCACATTTTGTTCCTATGGGTCTGGGCTGTGTTTGTAGGGAGAAATAAAATATATACTTTGGATAAAATACACTTGCATGTAACATTTTCCTACTACATTCAAAATAGGAAGAATGCATTAGGCCTACAGGTAGCGGCGAAACATTGGAGAAAACAGAGCTATTGAATGGCCAGAAATTTCATCCTGTCCCTGTTATTTAATATTTTATTTTTTTACAACTAGTAGTAGGCCTAGACCTAGTATTTACTATTTTACTATAGTACTATTTGACTATTTTCACTAATAGCAGAGATGCTAAGAGTCATATCCAGTCTCTCTGCGTTCTCCAATGTTTCCAACCACTCATCTCAGTGTAAAAGCTATTAGTGTTCATATCCCTGGATGAGTAACTATGTAGAGGAGTATAAAGGCTTGAGGTTGCTATGGTATCTCAGGCAGTGCACAACTTAGCATCACTGCAATTAAAATAAAAACATAGCCTTTCACCAAGATGATGGCTGTCACCCTTAGACATGCCTTGGAACTCGCTCATTATAAATGGTGGCCTACAGTAAAGCCTGGATGCTAGTGTAACGTCTCACGTCTTAAAAAGAAGCACAATAATTCACTGGGAGAAAGTCATGCGTGAAACAAGCCACAAAGTCAGAAACAAGATATCCGGGCCTTCACGTCTCTTTTCCTTGTTGTAAAGCAATGTAATGATGAATGTTGGATGTGGTTTGTATGTTTAAAGTGCAAGTTTATGCAGTTCACAGTATAACATGGTAAACCTATGCCGAATACAGTTTTACTGTTTTGTAAATGACCAATTGCAAAGCACTGGTGATGAAGACGTGATACTTATTTACGTATGTGCAGCTTGAGCTTTTATAGTTTATTCCTTTAGCCATCCGTTCATCAGATTTGGATCATCAGGCAACTACACTGCACATATTCTCTTGCTTTTGTCCTTGTCACTGTTGTTAGATTCAGCTTAGGGCTCTAGTAGATCTGTGTGTGTGTGTGTCTGTGGGTCTGTGGGAGAGCAGAAACAGAGAGCAGAGACAGAGACATTGGCTAGCGGCTTGTTGACAGATGACTCTGTTTGTTTCTCTCCTGTTGTCTCTCTGTTGAAAGCTGGAAGATGGCCAGACGCTGTTCGACTACAACGTGGGCCTCAACGACATCGTTCAGCTCCTGATCCGCTCAAAGACTGACCCGTCAGACAGCCCAATCCGACCTCCCCCCCAAGAAGATAGCCCGGCTCCAGCCGACTCACCCCCCTGTCCATCCACCACCAATACCACCACCACCACCACCAAACCTCCAGCAACCCCAACCTCCACCTCCAAACCCACCACGGTAAACATCAACAACAACAACAACAGCAGCAGCAGCAGCAACAGCAACAGCAACAACAGTAGCGGTAACAGCCAACAGACGTCGGCGGCTTTCAGTCCACCGACAGACAGTCATCCGCAGCCTTCCACGTCCAGCAAGTCCTTCCTGATTGACCCAGGAATTGGCGCGTACAAGGTGAGACTTTGATCGAGGATGACTGGATGAATGGATGCACTAGCTGTTGAACCTCCTCGCCCTATAGTATATTACCCAACAGAATGCTCAATAAAAGTTCAAAGGTGTCACATGTTGGATTGTGGCCAAAGCTGTTACTGCAGTCGGAAGCCATTTTCTTTCACATTCAGTCTTTCTTAAGTGGGCAACAATGGCCCAAAAAAACAAATGATTGTGAATTTAGTAGATCCTTAATATCATAGCTCATCTGAATATTTGAGCTAAATACCTTAATTAAACATTTTGTTTCAATTTACTATGAGTACATGGTTATATTGCCAACAGAATGAGTCGGACTACTGCTTTTCATTGGTATTCTTAAGACATTGAATCATGTATTGTAGGTTCATCATCATTGTTCTCAAATGTGACATGCTAAAATCACATGATAAGTAGGTCAGTAGGTCATAATGAGTGAAATAACCCCCCTGTATCTTCTCTCCTGTCGTCTCCTCTCCTCAGATAAACGAGTTGGTGGACTGCAGAGACGTCAGCATTGGTGCGTGGTTTGAGGGGACCATTGAGAATGTCACCCGCGGCAACAAAGGACAGAAGAACAAAGGTGCCTCCAAAGGTGCCAATCAAAGCAGCCCAAGGACTAATGGCAAAATAGAGGCTGCTGGCCAGAGTGTAGCAGGCTCGGACACTAACTGCAACTCTGTGCCAAACTCGGACACTAGTGAGCCCTCCACCTCCCAGACGGACTCTGCACTCATCAAGGATGAGCTGGTCTACCATATCAAATATGAGGAGTAAGTGTCTGGAGACCTCTTTATATCCCCCTTTGGGCCTACCGTGGCCTAACGGTAGGGCACTGGCCTACTATGCGGCCGACCCAGGTTCGATTCCCGGCCCAGGTCCTTTGCCAGCCCTTCCCCGTCTCTCTCTCCCCACTCGCTTCCTGTCAACATCTTCACTGTGCTATCGTAGATGAGGTCAAAAAGACCACAAAAAAATCTTTATTTCCCCTTCTGTTGCTCAATGCAGCGAGTAGTGGAACTCGCACACTGATAGCCGATGCAACAAATAGGTTTTTTTATTGCAACAAATTTAATTTCGGCTATCGGTGTGTGAGTCCTACTCCATGCTGCTTTGGATTACAACTTCTGGAACTAACGCATCCACCAGGATTGGAGTTACTGGCGCGACACCCGCTTTGTCTTGTATTTGCCCTCTCTGTTGTTCTCGGGAGATTGACACACCACAGGATATCACCCCCAAAAGTTCCCCGCGCTACCGCTCCCACACTGTCACCCCACTCCATAATCACTTTTAGAGGTGCTCCGATCACCATTTTTTGGCCCGATCACCGATACCGATCACCAAAAATCTTTATCTGCCGATCACCGATCATTGCCGATCACAGAAATTATTTCCTATTTTTTTAATAGCCTATTAATTATCCTTATTGAATATTTCTGCCCATAAACCAATCAATCTTAATTTGCACATGTCGCTTTCACAATGTAGGCCTATTATTAGGCTATTACTATTATGATTATTATTATTATTGTTATTATTATTATCATCATTATTATTATTATTAGGCTATTATTATTATTATTATTATTATCTTTCAGCTCTTTCAGACTAGTGTTGGTAATATAGCCTACAAGTAAGTCTACAGTATTAATCAATTTATAAGTTATTGCATATAATTACTAAACTATTTAAGATTGAATTGAAACTGAAACATTACATCAATTTATAAGTTATTGCATATAATTACTTAACTATTTGAGATTGAATTGAAGCTCAGACACCTGGATCTCAGTCTCTCGTCTTCTGCATAGGCCTACGAGAAAAAACCCTGTCGCTTTAAATGAGCAGCCTCGTGAGGAGAGCCCCTCCCCTCTCTGTCACTCACTGTCCACAGCTGCAGTGCTCCGCGACCGTTCTGCTCTCTCCCTCTCACTTCTGTCGCCGTTTGGCGTTTCAGCGACTATCAAACTTATCGACTGACTGTCAATTACAACTTTGAAAACAATAACGTTGGCATGCTTGTGCGGACAACGTGAACTTGTCGCGTGCTGACCGAGGCAACTACACAGGTTATAACGTAAAATGGCTAACGGGCGAGAAGTAGTCTATCGCAAATTACATTGTGACTGAAACACTTGAGATTCTACATACACAAAACAAGAAAAAAAAACTTCACTTGAAAGAACAGGGAACACGCACAACACAGCGTGTCTGCGAGGAAAGCTCTTTCTGTCATAGAATGTAGAATTCCCTGCACAGACTCATTGAGTTTCACCGTCCATTCTCCCTAGTTGCTGTTTGGTGTTGCAGCGACTACAAAACTAATGACCTGGCTGTCCATTAGGCTACAACTTTAAAAACAATACAGTTGATGATTGTTTTGGAAACGTTTAGTTGTTGCGTGCTGACAGGCTGTAACTCAAAATAGTGAACATGGCGAGACTGACACGTCATTCACAAATTACAAGCGTCATGTAAACTGCGCATGGATCGGAAAATCAGATCATTGTTGATGCAGATATGATTATAAATGGTGAAAATGAAGGAGGGAATTCCAAAAAGTTAAAGACAAGTAAAGATGCCTTATTTTGGTGCAGCAGCTGTGCAGAGCCAGCACCTAGGCTACATGCAGGCAGCGCCAGGTGTAAAGGCGAAATGGTTGCGTGAGGAATTTAATATCTCTGGATCGGTTTTTTGATCGGCATGTTTTTCCGATCACCGATCAGGCTATTTTTGGCCATTATCGGCCGAGCATGATCGGCTGCCGAGCAATCGGAGCACCTCTAGTCACTTTCACTTTTGCGTTTTCTTTCCTTTTGAGTGGGTGGAGTATGTGCTGGGTGTAACTGGTGGCAAGGTAAGTTGAACAATAATCACTGATGTAGCTAGCCATACACATTGTGTTGAGAAGGAGACATGAACTCTATGAGAGGTCCTGTTCCACAAGCTATCAAATTACACATATTTTATAAATTAGACGCTCATAAGTTGAAGAACAAATCTCAAGTCGAGTACTGTTATGTGTTGCATACATTTTTACATGTATTGAAATGATGATGGGGTCATCAGCTCTGCATATATACAGTTAAATAAATAAGAATAAAGCAACATATGCAGATTAGTAAACACTGCACGTAGAAAGGTGAAGATGACAGCTTGACATGCAAAAAAAAGAGATACATCTAAAATCCTGTTAAGCAAACAGCCTCGGTTTAAATAACAAGAATGATGAAATATGCTCAGTTAAAAGGAAGAAAAGAGTCCTCTATCCCTGACATAAAACCGTGATAAAAAAGGTTATTTTAAGAGATTGTTACCCTCTTCATGAATACTTATGTACTTATGTTACCTTGTTCATGAATACTTACCACCAAACATCAAATTCTAAGTATTCATTATGACTGGGAAAATACATGAAAAGGGGGATCTTCTCCATGGTCCACCATTTAGCTGCAAAATGACTGTACATTGGCCATACTAGAAAATATTAGTTTAGTACTCAGTAAACTTTTGTGAAAAGATCAAATTTGGCAATAGGCAACCCAGTTTCAATGAGCAGCATAGTTGCAGTACCTTTGTTGACAATTTCCTGCAGAGTGCACCTTTAAGACTGCCTGTGGATTAAAAAGTCTTCCTCATTCTTTCTGTTTGTGCATGAATATTCAGTTGTTTGCCTGAATTCAGCAGGATGAACAGGTTGCAGTTTGGGAGTGGGGTACTGTGTCCTTCATGATGTTCATGGCTCTCACTATCACCCTCTTTGTATATACCGTATTTCCTCGATTTATAGCCGGGCTGCTAATAGTAGCCACTAGCCAGCCTCGTTTTGTAACCGGGTGTTGTGAACAATCTGAAAAATAGACACCAGCCCCTTTTAGTAGCCAGCTCCTTTTAGTAACCGTCGGTGCGTTTTTAAATGACAAATTTTGCGCTACGAGTGAAAGTTCAAACAATTCCGGTACGTGCTTCAGCCTTTTCCTACTTTAATTGTAGCCTAAATTGTAACAGTAACCCCGCCTACTATTTGAGGAATAAAGGGGCTCTGATTGATTGCTCCCCTGAGCTTAACAATCTATCTACAGGGCGTTCTGGTCACATGCTGTACAGTTCCCAAACCAGGCCGTGATTAGCCTGGTCCTGACCATCCCATAATACTACCATTTCATTTCGTATTCATGGTCTGGAGCTTGTGTGATCTGACGCGATTGCAGTAAGTGGGAAGTTTGCACTCAGTTATGGTTTGAAATGATTGGCCAGCTCTCACCCAATCGGCGACAGTTACTCAACAACAACATAGCGCAGACCAGAGCCATTGGCACAGACGTTAACGTCATCGTCACGAGCGTCCTCCCCCTTTTCCCCCCACGTGTGGCACTTATTCGCTTATTGGCTGGAGGGTGGGGCAGCCAAATCCTACCGCTGCAAACACTCCACAGAAAAGGGGGGCCAGATTACCGTAGTGGAGCCATTCCTTTGGCGGAAGTACGTAGGATGGCTCGCGAGGCTAGGCCGTAATACAGCCTGTCAGGACATTCTCATGGAAGTTGAGGTGGTTGTGGTCATGCAGTCATGAGTGTAGATGTTATAAGAGCAGGGGGCTTAAAACACAACCCTGGGGCGAGCCAATGTTGAGGGTCAACTTTCATGATGTTCGCTATGTAGGCAAATTGGTGCGGGTCGAAAGAATGAGGGAGGGTGTGGCATATGTGCTATTTCACAAACCTCTCAAAACACTTAATTACAGCTGATGTTAGGGCCACTGGGCGGTAGTCATTCAGGCCCGCTGGCTTGCTGTTCCTAGGCACAGGAACAATAATGGACTGTTTTAAACAATATGGAGCCACGACTTGAGCCAGTGACATGTTGAAGATCTTAGCATTAACGGGGGCTAGCTGATCAGAACAGGATCTCAATCAGAACCCTGCCAGTGATCTGATCGGAGCCTGTAGCTTTCCTCCCATTTACGCCTCAGAACACTCCCCTCACATCACTCTCACTGATTATAAATTAAAAGAAGGCGTCATCACTAGATCTTATCTTATCTTCCGTCACAGCTACCAAGGGGTTGGGCAGGTCATAGAGCATGCATAGAAATGTTTCAGCTCATCAGAAAGTAAGGGGTTGGAGCTGTGCATGGAGTTGGGCTTGCTTTTAAAATCTGTCATGACCCTGAGCCCTTCCAGGCCAACTCTGGCAGGATCACCAGCCTGGAAGTCAGCTTCCACTCTGTCTTTGTACTAGCAAATCTGCGCATCCTTCACAGTCTTCCTTGGGCCATGAACCGCTTCTTTCTAGCCTGCCATGTCACCCATTGCAATGCCAGCCTTGTATGAAGCAGTTCGACCTGCAAGTGCTACTTTCACAGTTTTATCTACGGAACGGAAGGTTTCGGATTTTATCTGTATCTGTCTTTGCTCTGTGTCCTTTCCAAAGTTGACAGTTGTTTATTTGTATGGCAGTATTTTATCAGGAGGCATGTTTAAAATGTCAAAGTTTGTGTGGCTATTTGAATGGAAAGTCAAGATTCCATTTTTTGCCAGTTTATCGTTATGGATGACTGATGCATACTAGTACTAGGCAGGCTTCACTTATACCACACTGGATTACTGTAGAGTTGCCTCTGGTTTCTGTTCTGCACTTTAACTGTAATGCCAAATTGTAGCTGGGCAATGGTGTGTTACTGTGCTCTACGTAGAATCTTTGGCTAATCTTTGGCTTTACCATGATGCCTTTGGTTATGGTGCTGTAAAATCTTTGTCAAGTGCGTGTTTTACCATGACAGCAAAATTCTTTTTTATTGTTAAGTGGAGCTTTTAACTGTGCTCTTCTGACCTGTGGAATTCTGTTGTTATGGTCACACTCTTATGCAAAACTCACCAGTGGCCAAGATAGTTGGAAAAAAATGTGCCATGTTGTTATTGTTTCTTCTTGCGGCATTATTGTGTTTTTAAAAGAAATGGATTGACTTGTGTCATATGACACTATACAAATTCCAATTATGTAAATTGCAATACAATTGGTTACTGTGTCAGTCAAATAGGCCATAACTTGATTCTTAGATCACATGTTGGAACACCAACCATCACCTGTAACTAGACTAACTGAGAATCCCATAATTTTACTACCTGCTATGTGTAGCTGGTGTTATCCTGTGCTAGTTTGCCACTCGGGGCTTGAACCCGCCACCTACCAGTCAACGCTCCAGTTCGAGCATGGGAGACACAGCATGATACCACTGAAATAAAGGTCCAGACCGATAGCTTAGTGCTACTATACTGTATGAGGCTTCGGGAGGGAGGTTTACTATTTCTACGCCAAACTCTGACAGACTTAAAGGTCCAGTGTGTAATTGTTTTTTCAATTGTAATTTATTTCCAAAATATACAGTGATGCTCATATGTTTACATACCCCAGCAGAATATACGCTTTCTTGGCAATTTCTCACAAAATATGAAGGATTACACAAAACCTTTTTTTTCACTCATTGCTAGTGACTGGCTTAAGATATTTATTAGCAATCATCTGTGTTTACTCTTTCAAAAACATGATCACAACCCAAACTACCCAAATGACCCTGTTCAAAAGTTTACATACCCTAGTTTCTGATGCTGAATATGGCCCTGTTTAACATCAGGGACCGCTCAAAATTGTTTGTAGTAGTTGTGGATAAGGCTCTTAATGTTCTCAGATGACAAAACAGCACATTCTTCCTGGCAGAATGGTTGTTTCCTATCATATTTTTGGGTGTCTTGCTGGAACCTCACATTTGAGGTTTCCCCTGAGTGGCTCAATGATGTTGAGATCGGGAGAGTGAGACGGTCGCTCTGAAGCTAATGACGGGTTGATTTGGCTTTCTGTGTAGAAATATTGTCATGTTGGCTTGTCCAAACAATGGACCATGCGCAGTTTCAAGGCTGATGTGTGTCAAGTTTCCTCCAGTATTTTTCACAGGGCAATGTATTCATCATTCTGCGAGTATGGACCAAAAGTATAGTGCATTTGTAACTCAAATGTCCCCATGACATCAGTGTTCCATGACCATGTTTCACAGAAGGGATGGTGTAACTTTCATCATAGGCTCCGTTATCTGTTCTCCAAATGGTACTGTTAATAGTGGCTGAAAAAAGTTCCATATTGATCTCGTTTTTACAAATGACTTTGACACAGGCATTCTGTTGCTTCTCACTATGCTATTTGGTGTATCATGCAAAATAACATGTTTGCATTTTTGTAGTAATGGCTTTCTCCTGGCAACCCCCAACAGCCCATCTTTCCTCAAGTGCCTCTTTGCTGTACAGTTTAAAACATTTTTTTCATGTTGTCCTATATTTCACCTGAAGTTATTTTTTGGTTGTCCTATGCCTCCTGAACATTTTCCCTTGCAATGATCATTGTAATGCAATGATTCCCTTGCCCAATGGTTTGATTCCAACCAAACACCCTCATATTGCATTTCTGAATTGAATTCCCAACAGTGCCAATATGACAATATTTCGACACAGAAAGCCAAATCAACCCGTCATTAGCTTCAGAAAGAATTAAATTAAGGTTTTTGAGCGACCATCTCACTCTCCTGATCTCAACATCATTGAGCCACTCAGGGGAAACATCAAATATGAGGTTCCAGCAAGACACCCAAAAATATTATAGGAAACAACCATTCTGCCAGGAAGAATGTGCTGTTTTGTCATCTGAGAACATTAAGAGCCTTATCCACAACTACCACAAACAATTTAGAGCGGTCCTTGATGTTAAACAGGGCCATATTCAGCACCAGACACTAGGGTATGTAAACTTTTGAACAGGGTCATTTGGGTAGTTTGGGTTGTGATCATGCTTTTGAAAGAGTAAACACAGAAGATTGTTAATAAATGTCTTAAGCCAGTCACTAGCAATGAGTGAAAAAAAAGGTTTTGTGTAATCCTTCGTATTTTGTGAGAAATCACAGAGAAAGTGTATATTCTGCTGGGGTATGTAAACATATGAGCACCACAGTAGGTTGCCCATTCAGAAGTTTGATATTTACCATTTAAATAAACTAATATTTACTTGTCTGACCAGAGTAGATGTTGCAGCAAAATATGTCTATTCATGTATGAAAAGTGTACATTTCCAAGGCATTATGTATAAGGGAGGGTGGTAATAAGTATTCATGAAAAAGGATTACATTTGTAAATGGGCAGCATTCTAGTAAATTCTGTAAATAGACTACTAAACAGTTGCACACTGGATCTGCAAGATGGCGAGTCTTAATACCTTGAAAACATGTCATGCTGAAGCTTGAAAAAGTTGTTCGGTCGTGTGGACTTTCGAATGTGATGGGGGAGACGAATACTAGAAGTGCTGATGTCCTGAAGTTGACAATAGTGTTCAGCAAAAACCTTTCCACAGAACCACAAAAACCTGTGGACCGGAAAACAAAGACTACACTGACCCAGCCTGGCTTCAACTCTGCAAGCAAGTAAACTCTGTTTACACAAAATTTCTGGAATCATGTCTCAAATTCTCAAAACTCGACACACAAATCCAAAAACTCACACACAACGGGGTAACCCCTCCCTTCTCCTGCAAAATGAATGTCTTGTCTCAAAACAATGTACTCTGTTCTGAAAAGGTGATTATGTTGCCAAATGACAAACACAAGTCATAATTTCAATTGACACTGAACCCTTTGAACACTAATGTGCACACTATACTCAGCATGACCTACATTACATTAAATGTACTTAGCTGATGCTTTCATTTGTTCAAAGCGACTTACAACTATTATTTTTTTTCAAGGTATTGGTTACAGTCCCTGGAGCAATGTGGGGTTAGGTGCCTTGCTCAAGGGCACTTCAGCCATGGATGGAGGTGTAGGGAGAGGTCAGGGGGGATTTGAACCTGTAACCCCTAGATTGAAAGACCAACTCTCTAGCCACTAGGCCACGGCACTACAGTAGACCTTATTTTACTCAGAGCACACAGAGTGCACACAGTGTGGCCTGGCCAGACTACATTTTGAAACTTGCTGCATCACAGGAAATTTGGCTAGACCCAGGCATTGCACTGACCATGTTCCTCTTCATCATTGGTGACTGTCTGAAGAGAGAGACTATATCTAAAGTGAAAGGCAAAAGCCCATTGGGAAACTCCAACTCCCATTGTCATTGTGACACAGCACTCCACAGCACACAAGTGAACACTGCACACAACGAAATTGCATTTATGCCTCACCCGTGCAAGGGGGCAGCCCTCAGTGGCGCCCCATGGGGAGCAGTGCGGTGGGACGGTACCATGCTCAGGGTACCTCAGTCATGGAGGAGGATGGGGGAGAGCACTGGTTGATTACTCCCCCCACCAACCTGGCGGGTCGGGAGTCGAACCGGCAACTTCTGGGATGCAAGTCTGACGCCCTAACCGCTCACCCATGACTGCCCTTTGCACAGCTTCTACGCACATCTTTGTACACCTCACCACCTGGTCTTCAGAGTTTTTCTGAACATCTCATCCACTTACCAACACCCACACCCTGTACCAATTCCACTGAACTACAATCACAACCTTACATTCAAATGTCAGTTCGAAAACACAAAGCAATACACACTCTGGATTTGTTTTCTGGATTTGACACAATTACCATGAAGAAAAGCCTTGGTTTTCTCGTGGAACACTCTGCCATGCAAAATACTTAAATCAATTTGCCATACTATGTGCACTTCCTTGTCACCTAGGCAAACTCCTTTCATACCTGTTTACAATCAGCAACCATCTGCAAAGACACACCTTAGTATATGTGATACTGGTGATATGCACCATATGCACGTTCAAGTGGTTTGTACAATTTTTTTCAAATGATGGCTGTGGTTGTCATTTGTTACCAAAATGAAGATTTCAGAATAAAGTACATTGTTTTGAGACAAGATTCCAGGAGAAGTGAAGGGTTTTGACCTGTTGTGCGTGAGTTTTGGGAATTGTGTGTTATTACAGAACCTGGCCTGAAGTTCTGCTCATATTTTTTTTACAATATGGTCGCCATCGCCTATGAGAAAAATCTATATTTTCATTTTATGAATGATAATACACATACCAATTCTGACTCATCATTTGTGTTGGGATTCCTTTCTGACAATTCCATGAGCCTAATGGGTGACCTTTGACCTTGAAAGGCCATTGCCAAGGTCAATTTTACTATTATGAAGACTCAAATCAATTTCTTGTATTTTTCAACATGTTTTATGTCATACATCAAATATGGCATGTTGACTTATGTTCTGCTATTATGACTATTCTGTGTAAATTTAGTCCTTATAATGTCAAGGTCAAGGTCATGGTCAAGGTCTTTTCTGTATTCTGGACACCCAGATGATGGTTCTTGTGTAACAGGGCTCACACTGACTTATTCTCTCATTTGTAATCCTTTGCTTATACAACACGACTTTGCTCTATATTTGTGCCTTTCAATTGTAGATTAATTTAAAGCATAATGATTGTCCTGTGAAGGACAGTGATTTTACTGTGGTGATTGATCGTGGATACGTGTGTGTGTGTGTGTGTGTGTGTGTGTGTGTGTGTGTGAGTGTGTGTGCGTGTGTGTGTGTGTGTGTGTGTGTGTGTGTGTGTGTGCAACAATTTTGGTTGTGAACTTGTACCTGTGAGCTATCCTGAAAAAGGTCCGTGACCAAAAGTTGAAAGTGTGTGGGAGTGATCTCAAGACTCGATGAGTTGAACCTCAATGTGTCTTTTCTTACAGGATTGCATCTTTTTTTGAAGATATATTTTGGGCTTTTATGCTTTTATTTGAGATAGGACAGTTTGAGGGTGTGACAGGAAATGAATGGGAGAGAGTAAGGGGAAGGATCCGCAAAGGAACTTGGGTCAGAATCGAACCTGGTTCGCCAATGTAATGGTTCGGCGTCTTAGCTTGTTGAGCCACCATGCCACAGGATTGCATCTTAACTTCTCTATCTCTGTCTCTCTCTGTCTCTGTCTCTCTCTCTCTCTTTCTCTCTCTCTCTCTCTCTGTCTCTGTCTCTCTCTCTCTCTTTCTCTCTCTCTCTCTCTCTCTCCCCACAGCTACCCAGAGAATGGCGTGGTGGAGATGAATCCAGAGGATGTGCGGCCGCGTGCGCGTACAGTTCTCCCCTTCAGCCAGCTGTGGTTGGGGCAGGTGGTGATGGTGAACTACAACATAGAGATTCCGGAGGAGAGGGGCTTTTGGTATGATGGAGAGATCACTGTGCTCAATGAAAAGTCAAGGACAAACAAAGAGGTCAGAGTGAAGATCCTTCTCGGGTGAGTGAGGCACAACCGTGGCCAGAGCTGCAATGGTTTTTTTATTATTATATCATCATTATTCTGCTGTGTGGTTCAGACACCTTCATTTCCTTTATGTAAAGTGTTTTCAGCTCTTTGTGTCAGTGCTAGCTAATGCTATAATTATGCCTTATGTATGGGACCACACACCACAGGCAATCTGCTCAAGGCCTGCCCTGAAGAAGGCACTCATGCCGCTCCGCGTGCGCCTTGTTTTTTAATATGTCCTGACTTGACATATCAATAAAGACATTTTAATTTGGAGTGCCTTAGTCAGAGAATTCATTCTCATGTTTTGAACCTGGAAGTACTATACCTTGGACTAAAGAGCACCCAAACCCAAGAAGCCAACAAACAATCTGGATAAGAGCACGCCATACTCTACAAACTGAAAGCATTTTCATACATGTCAAGAGGTTGAGAGAAGGTGAAAAGCCAACTTTAATTTGCCTCAAACAGATCAGACATGTTTGTAAAATGACCGGAATTCTCCTTGCACACCAGTTGTCCCTGGCTGTCAAGCAAAACAATAACGTCATCAATTTTTGAGCACTGCATCCACGTTACCTTTGATTCCCAATCACCTGGATCTGATCTTAACCCCTTGGCACAGAGGACAAGTTATAACCTGTCACCAAAATTGTAATGACCAAAATTCTCATGACCAAAAGTGTAAAGACCAATCTGTTACTTGCATAGCCATAGTAATGCTCTTATAATTTAGTTGAGTCTTTTCAGCGAAGAGGGAACGGGCCCGCCGGCGGGCTTAGCACAAAGAGACTTTTATATTTTATCCATTGAATCCAAAATTACTGGGCTGGGATGTGGCTGTATTTACTGTTGAACAAAAAAGATATTTGTGTAAATTTAATGTTCACATTTCTTACCACACCATCTTTCTACTGTATTTTCGACAAGGGAGGCCAGCCACAACCTTTGATAAGTAATGGGCTCTAGGAACAACCTCAGCACTTGTTTGATCTTTCACATTTCCATAGAGGGAGCCATTGCCTTTTCCTACAATTCATCCTTTAGTTTTCCAGTCCATGGGCTCTTTCCATTATCCAAACGCCCGTCCTCCCTTGTGCTTGCGGCCTCGTGATGACACAAGATGTGATGAGCAAGATGTCACGGATGACAGAAGTTTCACAAAAGCGCAATTCAAAGGTCATTTCCTCATTTGCAATCGGGATGTTGTTGAATGGGGAAAAATGTTCTCCATGGAGGCATCATCGCATCAACAAATTGCAAGGCCACAACCACAGATCGAGGACGGGAGTTAATATAATGGACCGAACCCCATTTCTGACTCAGTTCCATTGAAGGCCTGGTTTCAGATTTTAACCTTTGTTCCACTCCTCTGGCAATTACTGAAATATTTAGCGCTGATTAGCGGTCTGGTTAACCTGCTGTGTTCCAGAGGCCCCGGCGATGTTATTGAAGACTGCAAGGTCCTCTTTCTTGACGAGATCTATCAGATTGAAGGAGCAGGCACTCCTGCACTCTCTCCGTCGGATGGAAATTTCAAGCGTAAGTCTTATCAGCGCTCACTCACTGGCTTTGTTGAATTGAGACAAATGCTAGTCACCGCAGAGGGAGGATGAGATCAAACCAACGAGGATCCTTATCCTTAATACCCTACTACAGTGGTTCTCAACTGGAATAGTCTTGTGACCCACAATTTGCCGTGGTCAATCAGTTGTGACCCAAACTGTGTGTCGCACCGTCAGATTCTTCCAATAATAATCAAAAAAATATTATCATGCATTTCATAATATGCATTATTATTTGCATTGTATGCTGATATACAATGTGTCTTATGAAGTAATGGAGAGGAAAAGGCCTATTAACCATGTTTCACTCTGTCTTCAACATCATAGTCATTTTTAGTGCATTGCATCACAGCTCCGCGACCCACCCAGGAACCCTCCGCGACCCACTTTTGGGTCCCGACCCACCAGTTGAGAATCACTGCCCTACTAAACAAGTATACAGGCTACTTTTACTCATAAACACCACACATCATACTATACTGTTTCACAGAGTTGAAGTACCGTAACCACACAAACATTGAAACTGAGAAACATGTTGTTGATACGATTGAGGTGAAGCTTTATGCATTTTCTAAATACGATGAGAAGCCATTGGTGGTCACAGAGCTAATGAATCAGTATGAAGTCAAATTACAGTCATGTGATGTAGTTGCTGGCTTTCGGCTTTGCAGGGCTGTATACTGGTCATTACAATTGATATTTTTTTTGCCATTTTGTGTGTGTACGTGTTTGTGGGTGCTCTTGTGTGTGCTTGTTTGTGGGCGCTCCTGTGTGTGCGTATTTGTGGGTGTGCATGCACAGTAAAAAGTTAATTCAACACTTGGATAGTTGATTCAAAAGGTCAATTCAACACGTAGAGAGTTGATTTAACACCGTAAAGATTGTATTTGGTCCCAGAACACTCTCCAAGTGCTGAATTAACACTGCCCTTTTTTGTGTAAACTGTGTGTTGTTTACATGGTGACGGTTGCCAGGGAAGAGCGGGCCTGAGTGTAAGCACTGCAAGGCGGAGCCCGATGTGGAGTGCCGCTTCTGCTCGTGCTGTGTGTGCGGGGGCAAGCAGGATGCTCACATGCAGCTGCTGTGTGACGAGTGCAATATGGCCTTCCATATCTACTGCCTCAACCCGCCCCTCGCCACCATCCCCGAGGACGAGGACTGGTTAGTGTGCATACAGTACACACACAACAAATGATAACGATGTAATCATAACGCACCACAGCTGTTGGGGACGAGAGGATAAGGCATGGTGATCATGCATGGGGCAGTGCGATGCAGCATTTCACAATTAGTAGATAGCGATTCGATTTGATAGTAGATAGCGAGGCAGCATTGCATGTTTGGTAGTTGATACCCATAGAGATGGTATATGACATAATAGCAATCAGAAGTAACTTTGAAGCATAATGGGCAAATTGCCAATTTTATTCCAGTATTTCTTACTCTTTGGCCTGCAGGCAGCAAAGTGAAATAAAGGCAGAACATTTAAAGATGTTGTGCGATGTGCCATTTTAATATGTAATCATTTGCCCTCCGTCTGGTTAGAGGGGATAGGCGCTTCCTTGAAATACAGTGTAACAACATTGTATTTTTACTTATTATAGCATATCTTTGGTAATGATTAGTGGTTAGTATTAACTATTATTACATGGCTTGACATTCTGTAATATGCACCGCTCACATGAATGGGGCTCCCCAACGTTCGCACCACTGTTATTTCTGAATAGTGAATAGTTGCCTGGTAACGTCAGCTGATTTTGACACTTGGAAAACTGTGCAAAATGTGTAGTTTCTAGGTCATAATTGTTGTCTGAATTGTGATGAAATACAGCAAGAAGATAAATATGTACATGTGCAAAACTTCCAAAAATTAAACATTCATGCAGTTGGCATTTCAAACGAGTATTCTACGCACATCTAAGTTAGATGCTTGCGGCAGAGAAGTGTCTGATTTGCTCGCTAGGATCTGGTGCAGTTGGGGTAGGGAGAATACAGGAATAAGACATTTATGTTATTAATCTGAGGTTATCCATGTCATAAGCGGTATAACATTTTGGCGAGGCGGTTCCTTTTGTGGAATAACGCACTTCAGAGAGACGACAACCACTCCGCTTCACGTCGGGGTCCTGCATCTTTCTGTGGTGCACTATTTCACAACAGGGATCTTCTTGACAAACGTTCGTCTGTAGCAGTTCTGAAGTACTGCTGAAATAGGCTTTAAAGGTACACTGTGCAGGAAATGGTCAAAAAAGGCAGCTTTGCTGCTCATTGAAACTGGGCTGCCTATTGCCAAATTTGATCATTTCCTGAAAGTTTAGAATTTGATGGTGGTGGTAAGTATTCATGAAAAAGGTAACATTAGTGAATGGGTAGCATGAATTCTGAAAATAAAGAGCTAAACATCTTACACAGTGTGCCTTTAAAGTTTTAACATTCTTCTCTGTCAACTTGAAAAATGGCAAAGGATGAGAACAGACAATGTCTGTTAGAACAATAAAACCTTGAAATCTTGAACAAAGATCTCACAAATTAGATTCGTCTTTTTGGCAGGATCTCTGAAGGATCCAGGATCTTCAGTGATATTTATATGTGTAATGTTATGCGATTTTCCCTCGTTTTTTCCCCCAGCCTTGACATGGACAATCTGCTCTGCTCCTGCACAGACCAAGTTTTTTTCTTGCAGGAAACCGATCTCCAAACGTGAAATAAGCTCCTGCTGGTACTGGAAACGAACCTGCAAACCTTCCAAAACTGCACAACAACCAAATCCCTCCCTTCAATTCATTCATTCAATTTGTGCAGCATTTACAGCAATCAAGTCATCAGCAAGATTGCTAATTGCCTTTATGTTATTGGTAGTTGCTGCTTAATAAACAGATAAACAGAATAAGTTGAAGTCGTTTTTACCATTTTGACACTGATGACGAAGACGTTGAAATATTACTGCTCTAATTAACCTTCCACATCTGAGAGGATTCGGTGACTTTCCTTCTCACTTACAACTTAGTCCTCTCCCGTAACACACCAGATAAGAACAGGAACACGAAGAAGAACTCTTTACTTCTCTATGTGAAGTTGAAGGTGAGTTTGTCTCGACAAACTGTTCTTACGTCCATGTATATTTCTGTCCAGGTACTGCCCCACGTGCAAGAATGACACGGATGAGGTGGTGAAGGCTGGTGAGAAGCTGAAGGCCAGTAAGAAGAAAGCCAAGATGCCCTCAGCCCTCAACACAGGCAGCCAAAGGGACTGGGGAAAGGTGAGGGGGCACTTTCTTTGTGGTTTTATTTAATTATTTGTTTGTTTTTAAGATATTTTTTGACCTTTTGTGCCTTTTATTGGATAGGATAATGTGAGAGAGTGAAGGTATAGCTGGCGTCCGCGCCTCTGTCTTTCTTTGAGAGTTTCACTCGATAATTCCAAAAGAGTAATTCAGGAAGGAGGAAAAGGGAGTCGCACACAGGAGCTGGATGCCATTCAGAGAAACTGTATTGAAAAAGCCGAGAATAAAGAAAGAAAAGACGAAGACAAAGTGAACCCCACTTTGTCTTCTGCATTTCTTTCTTTATTTTCGTGGTTTTTTTTTTCTCAACAAAGTTTCTCTGAATTCTTCTGTGTGCGACACTTTTTCTCCTACAGTAATAGTGGGACAGAGTAGTGGGACAGAGATGGGGAAGGATCAGGAAATGACCTCGAATCGAACCCGGGTCGGTGAATTTATAGTAGCCGCCTTAGCCCACCACTGAACTACAGAGCGAATAAGTAGTAAATAAAATTATACTTAGGTTTTGAAATAATTGATTTCCAGAATTATATTTACAATTTAACAAATGCTGAGGACCTTGTGCCCCGCTTTTTAAAACCAACCACTACCAAAGTAAAAACTTACAGTAACTGTGTGCTTACATTTTAGGGTATGGCATGTGTGGGACGCACTAAGGAATGTACAATAGTTCCCTCTAACCACTATGGTCCCATTCCTGGAGTTCCAGTGGGAACTACTTGGAAATTTCGTGTGCAGGTGAGTACCACTTTTGGTACCCCTTTTTCTACCCTCTACCAGTCAATGGATGCCTTGAGCTACAGGAACAGTACCTTGTCCACAGCAGTGTTCTTTCTACTGGTAAAATGATGGAATTTGAAACCCTCCATATTAACAATGCTCTCATCTCTTCGATTTCGACTCCAATTCCAACTCTGAAATCCTTCTTAGTGCTAATTTGTTGTCATGCTGTGGTTATTAATTGACTATAATTGCTTAATGAGTAGGTTATATGAAAAGCTGTCTGAGATGGACTCTTTCTGAAGGTGAGCGAGGCTGGTGTGCACAGGCCGCATGTGGGGGGCATCCATGGACGCAGTAACGATGGCTCCTATTCGCTAGTGCTGGCGGGAGGCTTTGAAGATGAAGTGGTGAGTGAGGTCTTTTTTCAGTGCACATTGCATTTGTTTCCTCTTTAACACTTTGGTGTTAGTTTTGAGACCAAGCAGTTGTTGTTTATCAGTCATGGTCTCTGCTCCATAATAGAGTAGTAGAGTAGAGAAGTAGTAGTAGTAGTAGAGTAACTTTATTAATCCCCAGGGGGAAATTCAGGTATCCAGTAGCTTACATAAATACACAAATAAACAAATGCCCACATGGACATTTCAAGACACAAATAACACAGGAATAGTCATGGAGGGGAAAAATAAAAATAAAAATAGTAAAGATAAAGAATGTGAAAATGTAAAAAATGTAAAAAGGTAATTGTGCAAAAAGACATTCTGTGACTTGGGATAGATCATGTGGATAGACCAATAGGTCTGAACAAGAATTTGATCATTACGACACAATGACAAGAAATAAAGTGGAGAGAATTTATTGATCTTCCTGTCTTGAACATTTTGTTGTAATTTTGCTAAACCCCTGCTCTGTAATCGGATTCTGTTTATGCAGGACAGGGGGGATGAGTTCACCTACACAGGTAGTGGAGGACGAGACCTTTCTGGGAACAAGCGTATTGGGGAACACTGTTTTGACCAGACTCTCACACACATGAACAGGTATGTAAGCAAGCTCCATGTTACTTTTGTCATCTGAAAATGTATAAAGTCCTAAAAATCCTTTTTTTTTGACATTGGGTATGGCCCCTAAATATCCAAAGACTTGCACGCAACATTCTGGGTTAACTGACTGCATATACTAGTTTGAACTGTATAAACTGCAATGTCTTAAAGTGTAATAGTGTCAACGTATGTTGTGTGATTTTTAAATCAATTCTCAGGGCCCTGGCATTGAACTGTGATGCGCCCCTGAATGATAAAGACGGTGCAGAGTCCCGTAACTGGCGCGAGGGCAAGCCAGTCAGAGTGGTGCGCAGCTCCAAAGGCCGACGCATCAGCAAGTACGCCCCCGAAGAAGGAAACCGCTACGACGGCATCTATAAGGTGAGGTTGCCATGGCGACTCTCTTGATGCCAATAGAGCTAGGGCCGGATGAACACACAGGCTACATATGGCTGCACCTGCCAGGGGGCCCCTGATTGGCCACAAGTGAAAAATTGCAGAATTATGATATCTGTTGTGTTGAGTACAGCTGGTAAACATGTTATCCTTAATTACTATCTTGTAATTATAACACTGTCTATGTAGATTTGTCACAAAATTTGACCTGGCCATCTTAATCCGGCCGTGAAGAGGGCCTGTAAATAACCTTGGAGAAACAGAAAAAAAGAATAGGACAGCTGTGACCTAATGGTTAGGGAGTTGGTCTGTGGATCCGAGGTTTGCAGGTTCAAATCCCACCCTTCGCCAACAGGTAAAGAATCAAGTGTCAACCAGTACTGTTGAGCTTGGCACCTAACCCTTCATTGCTCAAGGTCCTGTCACTAATACCCTGTAATAACTATAAGTCGCTTTGGACAACTATCCCCACTCTGCTTCAGGGACTGGGACCAATACCCTGCTACATCTGTAAGTTGCTTTGGAAGAACGTGTCAGATAATGTAATGTAATGTAATGTCATGTAATGTAATTACTTCATTAAAAGCAAATGTTCCTGGGGGCACTGTGGCACAGCGCGCTAAGCCCCCCACATTTGGGCTTTCATGCCCACCCACGGGGACCCCGGTTCGAGTTCGGCCGGGGTCATTTCCCGATCCTCCCCTGTCTCTCTGTCCCATTCACTTCCTGTCACCATCTTCGACTGTCCTGTCAAATAAATGCATAAAAGCCCCTTAAAAAAAACGTTGAAAAGTAAATGTTCCTCCTGTCAGGTGGTGAAGTACTGGCCGGAGATAGGGAAGTGTGGCTTCCTGGTGTGGCGGTACCTGCTGCGGAGGGATGACCTGGAGCCTGCACCCTGGACTCCGGAGGGGGCTGACCGCATCAAGAAGCTGGGCCTCAACGTACAGGTCAGCACAGCACACGTCACACAAAACCCCCGTCAGATCTCACGCACATCCAACCTCTATTTTGCCGGGTGCAGGATCAAAGCGCAAAGTTCATGTTAGTTGGCTAAAGAAGAACCGCACACCGATGAGTTCCCGTTTCATGCATTTTTATTTCTGTGACCTTTCGGGCCACCAAAAATGGATTAAAAGAGAGCTCATCAGTGTGCGGTTCTTCCGTACCCAACAGCACAGCATATGCAACATTACTGCCTCCAGCATCACAAACACAGCATCTGCCAACAAATTATTGTTTCTGTTGACACAGTAAACTTAACCAAACTCTACCGGCAGAAACTGTTTTATGCCTGGATTTATTGGGGATAATGGTTGCTGGGCCATGAATCTAGCCTGGATTTGTCTTCTACTTGCTCTTTGCTCTGACTAGTTTTGTATTTGTGTAGCGAGTCATTGCTATGGGGCTTAGTATGGTGACTGCCTATGGTGCAAAGGCCATATTACACATTTCACATTTCATTGTCTGGTTTGACAGGCCTTGTTTTTATAGTTGGTTTTATTTTATTTTTTTCTTTCTCATGTGTCACTTCATTGTTTTGCCCTGGAACTTAATGCCCTCCCACCAGTCTCATAATGTTTCCAAAATGAACATTTTACTGTGTTTGGAAGTCAGAGGCGTGCTCAGTCCCTTTAGAAAGATGAACAAAGTATTCTAGTGGGTGCTCTTTGGTTCAAGGTTCAATGTCAAGTTGCTTGAAAAGACCCTGCCCTGAAGAAGGCTCAACTGCCGCTACGCGTGGGCAATTTTAAAAGTCCTTAATGGACATGTCATAATAATAAAGACATTTTTAACTATACTTTTTGGAGTGCCTTGGTGAAGAAAAGGGTTTTCTCTTTTCAAGCAACTTTTATGAATAAAGTTCAAGGGAGTCCTTGTGCACAAGCCCTCAGTAATGCAGGTGCAGGTGTGAGGCAACAAAATTCAAGAGACACCGCACACTGTTTACTTTTCTTTACATGGTTCGCTCCGAGAAATAAAGTAAAGAAACAATGTGCGGTGTCTCTTGAATTTTGTTCATTGATTCAACTTTTATGAATATTCTACTGTATGACAATCCTCTTTCTCTCATGTTCTCTTATGTTCCCCCCACCCTTCTCGTTTTCTCTTCCCTATATTTTGTTTTTTCTCTCTCTCTCTCTCTCTCTCTCTCTCTCTCTCTCTCTCTCTCTCTCTCTCTCTCTCTCTCTCTCTCTCTCTCTCTCTCCCTCTTCCTTCTTCTTTGGCACACTGCTGCTCTACTCAGTACCCCCCAGGCTATCAGGAAGCCATGGCCAATAAGACTAAGAAGGAAGCCACTATGAGAGTGGGGGTGCCGGCCAAGAAACACGCTGGGAGAGGCCGACCCAAAAGTACACCCCCCGCAAAAAAGGCAAAACGAGAAATGGAGGATGAAGACATGGACGTGCCATTTGTCATTACAGTCGACAAGCCTCAGAGCAATGGCAGCCAGAAAACACCCAAGGACAAAGGTGTTTTGTTTTAACTGTTTCTCATTCGCTACGTCAGTGTTTCCCAACCAGGAGTATGTGTACCACCAGGGGTACGCAAGCAAAATGCAGGGGGTACTTGGACATTTGTAATTTTAGTCACATTGGGGTAGAGAAAGCAACATGCAGCACAAGTTAGGGGGTACTCATGGCACAGCAAAAAGGCTTAGGGGGTACACATGACAAAAAAGGTTGAGAAACACTGCGCTACGTTTACATGGGGCATTTAATTCCTAATTAACTCACTTAAATTCTGAATAAAGCTTATTCCGCTTTGAAAACGTCATGTAAACACTTCACAATTCGGAATTAAATGAAAGATCAAAGTGAACTCAACGGAACTATTTAATTCTGAATTATTAATTCTGAATTAAAAACGTCATGTAAACGTAGATATTCTCTGTTTAATTTTGTTTTGCTGTGTGTTGCAGTTAATCTCTAAGGGATAGTGTTCAGCAAGGTTACAAAACACATGAATAAGTCCAACAGAGTGATGCTGGACGGGATACATGAAAGGGCTTAGTCTAAAATAATGACCTTTTGTCTTTATGACACGTCATGACCTGTTGTTTTTTCTTTTAAACTTTGATGCCGGCAGACTAGTGTGTGTGTGTGTGTGTGTGTGTGTGCGCGCGCGTGTGCGCGTGCGCATGTGTATATGTGATTTTGTGTTAAAAATTGTAGTATATGAATAATTATTCATTGATATGATCATTATATTAATACTTATATGAATGATTGGTAACACTTTATTTTAGGGATACATCTATTAGCACTAATACAAACAATGTTAATGCCTGCATAAGTAACTTGTAAGGCATGTACTAAGCAAACGCTAAGGCCTACTATTCGCAAATGTCTTGTTCATGCACAATAAGGTATTTATTACCAATTTAACCTCAGTAAGGTACTGAGGTTAAATTGGTAATAAATACCTTATTGTGCATGAACAAGACATTTGCGAATAAATGCCTAACAAATGTTTGATTTTGCTTAGTACATACCTCACAAGTTACTTATACAGGGACATTGTATGTATTAGTGCTAGTAGATGTATCCCTAAAATAAAGTGTTACCGAATGATTTTGCTTGCTAACTGCATGCACTGCCGGTTCATCTCATATGTGTCCCGCCCAGAGGTGTGTAAAGACAGCGCCCCTGCCCCCCTGAAGGAGAAGAAGGAAGTGGAGGCCTTCCAGCTGACGGAGGAGCAGAGGAGCCTCATAAGAGAGGACCAACCCAACAAGAAGCTCTGGGATGAAGCCACAGACTTCCTGCTCGAAGGACCAGTACGTTTTGTGCCCATTTCCTGTTTTCTTGCTTTCCTACTAGGAATTTGTCTTTCCAGGCTTCCTGTAATACGATGCCGCTGTGTGGACTGTGTTTCTTGAAAGTGTTGCTGCTTGCTGACTACTTTGCAACTTAGTAGGTTGCACTGATACATCAGTGGTATAGGTAGGTTGCCAAAGGGAACTTGCATTGGAACCAAGTAAATTGCTAACTTAGTTAGCAACGATGCGGACAAGCACCACTGCTTATTAAACTTTTTTGCTTTGTTTTTATGAATGCTTCTCTGTGTTTTTAGAGTTGGAGAACATCCTGGACGAAAATGTTAGTTGACATAAAGAAATGGTCCTAAGAAGAGGGCTTTTTAGTGGTGTACTGCAGCATAGTATTGAAAGAAGGGCATGGAATCAAACTGTATTAGTATGTGTATGTTATTGCTCTGTGATTTACGCATCACGCCACACGTTAAGTGATTTAAAGAGCTTCTCTGATGATGCGTTAGCAGGCGGTTGGTGGTTGACATAAAGGCATCCGTGGAATATACTTTACCTCTCTAACTGTACCTGTCACCCTGCAGAACTTCCTGAAGAAAGTGGAGCAGATGTTTATGTGTGTATGCTGCCAGGAACTCGCGTACCAGCCCGTTACTACTATATGCCTGCACAACGTCTGCAAGGTAAGTCTCTTCTGGAAAAAGTGTATTATTTAAAGGTGACAAATGAAAAAAAACTCCTAACCCTGTCCTTTTTGAATAACAACAGTATCCCCGCTTTCCAGAACATAAGGAATGTCCTAGATATTCAGAATGTCTCAGTTCTGTAGAAATTTCACGTCTAGAAATATTCGCGAGAAATTGGGCCAGTCTAACCAATGGATACAAATGACAACATTTCTTGCTGCCCCCATCCCTCCCCCGTTATATTTGCCTACCACAGTTTACTAAGTGGCCATTTACTTTTAAAAAGGGTAGGCCTATCTTTTTTGTACCTCTCAAATGTGTATTGAACTTGAATGCACCATAATCCAGTGGCCTCATTTCGCTCCCTTTGCGCTTGTACTCCAGAGCTGTCTTCAGCGATCATTCCGTGCGGAGGTGTACACCTGCCCAGCTTGTCGTCACGACCTGGGGAAGGACTACGTCATGGTCCTCAACAAGACACTACAGCAGCTTCTGGATCAGTTCTTCCCTGGCTACAGCAAGGGCCGATGAACTTCACAGTAAATTACATCCATACAGACTCTTTTGAGCCCTCCAGAGCCTCTCCTCTCCTCTCCTCTCCTCGCCACCAGATGCGTCCCACCTGACACACGTCCTGCATCACAAGCCAGCTATATAAACACCATCTTCTCAGCCATGTACTAAAGAAGTTGTTTTTGTTCCCTAACCCTGTAATGCTTCCACGTTGCCTTCCCTTGCGTCCATTCGCCTCTGAGCTACCAGTCTGACACTACAACAGTAAAGTAACCCAGATTAACGTGGTTCTACATTTTAGAGTAGGGATTCTTTCAAAAAGTTTAACACATTCATGATGTTTTCACTAAAGTTACATCATCATTTTAAACATCATGTTTTTTTCTGAATGAAAATCGGATGTACAGTGAAATCAGAATTGGGAATGATACAATCTAGCACTTAGCTTGATTATATTGGGGTAATTTGAGCTCATTTTTTTTCATTTCTTAATTAAATATTTTTTTAAATAAATTACGCTTACTTTAACCTTGTGAAAAGAGTCTAGTCTCTATAATCCTAGGCAGGTTGATATAGCCTTTCTAAGAAAAACAGTTCAAACATGCCCTTTCACAAAGGCAAACGAAGACAAACCAAAGTTTGCTCAGTGTTTCTGAACAATGTTTTTTGCTGTCCCGAATGGTGGGAAGGTTTCATTTTAGCTGACGCCGACCAGAGAAGAAGCTTACATCTTTTTAAAAACCGGGAACTGTCAAGGTTGTACATTAGCCTCCAGTTCAATACCAAGTTTTTTTTTAATTGTCTATCTACAGTAAGGTCGACAGTGCTTTATTTGAGGAGCAAGTCTTTGTGTGTCTCCTTCAAATGTTATCTCGTTGGTTTCTTTCTCTGGTGATGCAATTTTATTTCTGCTGTTTTTTATAAAATGCAATTGCACATGTTTAATATAAGCATATTGTCTTCAAAGCAAAAATTGTGATGTGCAAGCCTACCTTTCTCTTGTGGCATTTGTTCTCCTACGAGAGGTTGCTAATCAGACATGTCAATCCCAACCTCAGAACGTTAAAAAAAAACCTCCCAGCATGTATTTCTTTCTACCCATGCGTGCACTTGAACAGGTGATTTCACTTATCGGCCTATCTACCTGTCTAATGATTTAGATGATTCTAAATTTTAAAAAAAAATGTTGAATCAAATACTGTATGTTGCAATGAGATGGTCGTCTGTAGCCTAACCTTAACACACAAAGAGGCAGAACATATTTTTGCCTGGTGAGTTGGTATGGAACCGTATCGTTGGTGGTCAGACACAAAAAGACTGTAAACCCCGTCCTCCAATCATAACGTGAGGGCTTACAAATCATTGGGGGTGGGTTAATCAGTGGGTTCATTCGTGATGAAGCAGTGATGCTTTTGCTAAGCAGCACGCATACGGCCTTTGCTTTGATGCATTAACCAGAATGCATCAAACTGGCAAAGGGCGCATGCGCACTGCCTAGCAAAAGCAGCACAGCTTCATCACGAACGAACCCACTGTGTCTGTGATCGCTCATAGTGTGAAGAGGCAGTTTGGTTCCACCCACAGCCCTCAGCTTTCTGAATTGTTTAGTGCCAGTTATTGACTGTTTCATGTTCATGTTATAGTCTGACTGGCCAGGCTAGGTTGCCTCTGAGGCTGGGATTGACGCCTCTGTTGCGTGTCTCTTTCTAAAATTCCTCTCTCTCTCTCTCTCTCTCTCTCTCTCTCTCTCTCTCTCTCTCTCTCTCTATCTCTCTCTCCATTGCGTTCCCCTGTCTTTCCAGTGACTGCAGTACTAACCTCTTCTCTAGACGTCATGTGGATGCATCTCCTCAACAATCTTGACATTAGTGTTGTTTGTTGTATGCTTATTTTAATTGCTCTTACTTAAAAAAAAACACACAAAAGAAAAACAAAAGAGATTTTGAAAAGAGACAATGTTATGTCTAGTTAAAAAAAAATGCTGAGTAATACCATTTTTATCACTTAGTTTCCTATCCTATTTTGATCATCAGCTCTTTTTATGTGGTTCTTTTCACCTGCTGCCGGGTCGGGTGGAACAGTTACATTGCTTCATATTGTGATTGAAAATTTTATAAATGGTATAATATGTACCTATTAAATATTTTGATTCCTGGAAGAAAAAAAACTTTTCCCCATGCATCTCCATGGATGTATGAGTGATACATTATTGTTCTAGTTGACATTTGGATGTATTAAAGTGTAGTTTTTCCAATTATCTAGTTTTGAACAACTGATTTACTTTAGGCTGTGTGTGTGTGTGTGTGTGTTTGTGTGTGTGTGTGTGTGTGTGTGTGTGTGTGTGTGTGTGTGTGTGTGTGTGTGTGTGAGAGAGAGAGAGAGAGAGAGAGAGAGAGAGAGAGAGAGATAGGGACAGACAGACAGGCGTTCTGCACATGTGCACAAGCTAAAGTAACTAGAAGTTTCTAGTATTTTAAGCCTTGCCTTGGCCTTCCATGCATCATGCCTTTATTCAAGGGAACTAATTAACAGATCACAGACGACAGCAAAGGTAGAAAACATGTGACAGAATTATGGCAAAATAGGCTAAAGGTTATGTGAACTGGATGTGTGATGAGTAAGTGTAAGAACAGGCAACATCTATGTTTTATTTGTTTGCTTTTTATCATTGGGAAACATGGACCACTGGGTTAACTGCAGCGAAATGACTGTCCATCCAACACATTTTGTTAGAATGGCAAGCATACAGCAGAGAAGTTCTCTGCTAGAAGAGATACGATAACTATCATAAATATAAAGGTAGTTTACTTGCTTTTTCAATACCGTCAGCTTGTATGTTCCTGGCTGCACAATACAGGCCTTTCTGTTTTTGAAAGGATTTTTGTTCTTTATGTCACCCCTCCACCTAGTTGCAGTTTCGGTATTTTACAGATGGTGGCGGTAATGCACCATATTGGTTGCCAACCACCAATAAATCGGAAAGAAGAAGTAGTGTCGTCAGTCCCAGAAATGTTCAAGCTGCACTGAAAGCAGCAATAACCCAGAGAGGTGTAACTAAATTAATCGAGTTAATTTGCACATTTACACCAGGGTACAAATAGGCACTCCGAACACAACATCACTTGCTAGACAAACGAGGCAGCAGCTGTGGCCCGAGTACAAGCTGTACCCTGAGCACTTATCCCCGGCCCGCGAGACCAATCAGAGGTGCTGGCTGTAGAGGTACGCCCGATAGCTTCAGAAGAGCTAACTAACCGATCTACTTGTTTGAGAGATGGCAAGGCTAATAGTAGAGTGCAGTTCCTAGCTCTCTGAGATCAGCATGGCTCTGATTGATGTGATTGCTGTGTTAGAGGTTCTCGAGAGTTATGCAACACCCTCTAGCTTAAATGTAGTGTTTTCGGGTCATACATTTTACGTTCGGGATGTCTAGACCGGATTTCTAAAAAGGTACGCTAGCATGGCCACCACTCATCTGCTACACTACAAAGCCCGCTACTGTCTACAAAAGTTATAATGGGCTGCAGTATTAGGCACTTGGGGTAGCTTGTCAAGACATTGTTTGGGGAATAGTTTTATGATCTAGTGTAGTTGCCCTGTATTACCCCCAAATTCATGAATCAGCTGAATGTGTTAGCGTTGTGATGGCCCGTGTCATTTCAGGCCATGCATTTCGGTGACCACAGTCCAGAAATCAGCTCACAATGTTGTATGTTGAAGCTGCTGTGTGCTGTGCATTTTTGGCCAGGTAGTTTTATTAGCTCGTATGTGAGGTAGTCGCGGGGTCGCTTTGTGAATGAAAAAGGAATGAAAGGACAAGCTGACACGGGTCAGATTGAAACGAGCAGCTTTCCAGATGATTCTGCACGCCTCGCGGACCTTTGCCAGGGTATGACCGACAGCGTCGACTGCCCCATAGGCCAACCACCGTTTGTATCGCACGGTATAAAATCTCAAGATGCACCACCACCATTCAGTGGAACCTCACTATCAACTTCAAGCGCAATGGTGAACAACGCAGCTCACAACAAATGGAGTGGCTTTGTTATCGAGGATGAACTGTCATTTGTCGCAAAGGACAGTGGGCCTTTGTCTGACATCTGCTTACCAAACCCAACTAAGAGCAGCGATGACATAAGCTACGAAGTGCAACAAGCCTACAGGATATTTCATGATTTTCTTCTGGAGAAACACAAGGCGATCACGGCTCCTTTTTGGAACCCGGTGGACACACAGCAGGAATTCTCATTTGCGAACACTGTGCAACAACAAGGGATGTGCCTTAAAAGGATATCAGAAAAGTTTGTGAGCAGACAGTACAGCAGCATCACCGACTTCGTGGCTGACTTCAGGCTGATGCTGGAGAACTGCTACAGGTGTCACGGAGTGGACCACTGGATATCCAGACAAGCGCAGAAGGTGGAGATGATCCTTGAACAAAAGCTCACTTTGTTGTCAAGGTAAGTTGGGTAATGGGTATTATAAGAGTATCACGAAAAAAAGTTGATTTATTTCCATACTTCCATCAATGATGTTTAACTTTCATGGATTGTAGATGTGAATTGAGGAATTCACATTATTAGAATATTGAAATAAAATCACAATTTTCTTCAGAAAAAAAGAAAGAAATTCGGGTCACATCAGATCAGTTTAGTTTGGTATCAGTTTGGTACATTCTACGTGTCAATGTTCAATACTTGATTAGGACTGTCTTTGCCTTAATCACTGTCATGATGCGTTTAACGCAGAGGCATTGCATGGGAGTTATGGAAGCCAATGGGCCTATACTACATAGCTGGTTCAGGAGTAAGCCAGGTTAAGTTAAGAGGTAAGTCATCTAATAGAAGAGCCTGGAGCCCTCATTTCCTTAACTAAATGAGGACTCCAGGCTCTTCTATTAGGAACTCCATTGAAATGGGGGGGAGGGGGGATCTAAACATAGCTCATGCATACCTCATATAAGGTCCATTTTCAACTTTTATACTTCTCAACCTGAATGCACAACACCACATTCTTGGGTTATAGTTTTAAATTCATAAAACTCATATCTGAGTTAGGGGTCGACCGATGCAGGTTTTTTAATGGCCGATGCGATAGCGATTTTTTTTTCATCACCCTTGGCCGATAACCGATTTCCGATACCCGATATTTGGGGCCAATATGGGTTTTTAAAAAAAAAAAAAAAGGTTAAAGATGACAAATATTCCAGGTCTCAAGTTAAAAATAAACATTCCTTTAACATTATCAAATTGAGGTAGAACTTGTAACATTTAAACACCCACTCTAACAATCAAGTAATGTCTAACAATCAAGAAATAAAAAAAATAAAGTGTCTTGGTGCTTTAAAAAAAAAAACCTGAATGACATAAAATAACTAGATTGCATTCTCACAGAAAATGCTGGAAGCGGGCTTGCCTTTTGGGGCAGAGATGGGCTTTGATTCAGCCATCTTGAATGTGTTGCAGCCCTGCGTTTTGGGGATATACTAAATGACATACATGGTATTTTAAGTTGGCTAAGGAACACTGCATATGATATGATTTTGAAAATCAACCTGGGTCCGAGTGGGATTCGAACTCACAACCTCCATATCTGTAATCCAGGACCTTTGCCATTGATACTAAATGACATACATGGTATTTTAAGTTGGCTAAGGAACACTGCATATGATATAATTTTGAAAATCAACATGGATCCGAGTGGGATTCGAACTCCCAACCTCCATATCTCTAATCCAGAACATTTGCCATTGATACTAAATGACATACATGGTATTTGAAGTTGGCTAAGGAACTCTGCATATGATATAATTTTGAAAATCAACATGGGTCCGAGTGGGATTCGAGCTCCTAACCTCCATATCTGTAATCCAGCCCCTTTGCCATTGATACTAAATGACATACAATACATGGTATTTGAAGTTGGCTAAGGAACACTGCATATGATATAATTTTGAAAATCAATATGGGTTCGAGTGGGATTCGAACTCCCAACGTCCATATCTGTAATCCAGCACCTTAGTAATTGATACTAAATGACATACATGGTATTTTTAAATTGGCCAAGGAACACTGCATATGATATAATTTTGAGTGAGTCATGAGTGAGATTCAAACTCCAGTCCCAACCTCCATATTGCTGATCCAGCACCATTACCACTGTGCCAAGCAGCTACCTATGAAAAGCATTACAGCAAGACAATATTACATTGCATTGAAAATCTGAACAATAGACTTCTAGAACTACAGAGCAGCTGCTCGTTAAGAATAGAATGTTGAGAGAAAGTGACAGTTGAGATGGAACCCTATATTGGCTGCACCTGTTCTGATTGACTGAATGGCAGTTAGTATGGTGCTCTAAGGCAGAGGGCAGAATCAGAAACAGTTTTTTGTCTTTAGCTTGATGTTGCTAAAAAACTAAAATGAATTGGCAGGTGTCCTGCTCACAGATCGGAGTCATACGGGTGATCTCTCCAACAGTCTTTGAATGAAGTTCATACGTTAAACGGTTCAGTCACAAATGGACCTCTTGTGGGACATGCGCTGACCTCTTGAAAAAGGCACTTCAAGCCTCAATAGGAAAACCAATGTAAAAGCCCTGTCGTTTTTACACACCTGCCATTTAAAAAGTAATGGGAGTTGGGAGATAAAACTTTGACAATTTGGAGACATCCCATAGAGCTCGCTAAAAATGTGTCAACTAAACTTCTAGGTGAAAGTGTTGATGTTTTATGACCGAAAAAGCCTCCTACACTCTGATCTCTAGAGTGGCGGAACCTTGGTTCATGAAGGTTCTACCATTGTTTTCAATGGGGACCCAAACTTGCACAAAATCGCCAAAAACGGAAAAACGACAAGAGACACGGACACGCTATAGCACAACAAATGATCTCCAAGCCGAGCCGGTCGTTTTAGTGTTTGAACGGTGTCTCTATTGCCGTGTCCAGACCAAGAGCGAACTACGCTGCCTGGTAGCGTGGGTAGCAGAAGAAGTTTCGCCTTGAATACGCTGTATTCGCTCGAGACGCAGCATTGACATGTTTGATGCAGCTAATCACATAACGGCTCTGGCTTGACAGCCTGGGACATTCGGAGATATGAACGTTCCGATTGGTTGTCGCCGAACAGCGTCAGAGCGAATTCGCCTGCGATTAGATTTAGTTTAATCTTCAAAATTCGCTCTGGTAGCGCAAGAAGCTTCGCTCCTGGCGAATTCGCTTTGGTAGCGCAGGTCGCGTGCCTTCCATAGAGAAATAATGACTTCCGTCGCTTCGTTCGCTCCGTTCGCTCTTGGTCTGTACACGGCATATCTCGAAAGTCCTAGGAGGAGATCCATTTTCTATTTTTACTGCCCTGCACAAGAGAATCAAGCAAGCAAGCATAAACTTTACTTAGAGATTACTAGAATCGGGCCTTGCTCTGCAAGCCCGCTTAATAAACGTACTTAGAGATTACTAGAATCGGGCGATATATATATATCGGCCTATCCTTGATCTGAGTCTAAAATAACGAAATAAATTTAATTGGTTCCTTTTTTGACCCTTCAAAACTAAAATGGATAAAACGACACAGGCAATGAAAAGTATTGTGATGTGACAACCAATCCCAACTGACACGTTAACGTCTTTTTGGAGGCTAGCTCCCACAGGAATTACACTGGCTAGGAAAAATTTACCATTATTGTAGCTTACTCTTTATACTAAATGCCACTCTAATTTTGATGTCAGCCCATAGCATAGTGCAATGAGTGAGAAGACATTAGACTTCTCCTTTTCATGTTTTTATGTGAGAAGCACATTATGTTGTCTCACCTCAAGGTTATAATGTTTTTACCTCTGCTATCAACGTAGATGTCCTGTGACACTAATTAAAACATTTTTGTGTCAACTGTTTTGTTCAGTGACCTTTAGAGGCATATGATGAGTGTGATAACCATAACTTGTGACAACTCTCCTTCTCCTTAATCTTACAGTGTATCCATCACTTAAGATGCAGTGTTTAAAGCAGGGCTTTGAACCAGAATTTTTCGTCAAGTCATTTGTTCCAAACAGAAAACGTATTTTAGCGCTTCAAGATTTTGGTTCCACCCTAAAATTGATGTTCCTGACCTGGTTGATTACGGTACATTCCTTGAGTTTAGTTTTAACTATTGCTGAGCCTTTTGGCTACTTTTGCCTATAATCGCTGCAGTTCTGGTATGAGACTATGACTGAATCCAATTTCACTCCTTAGCCCTACCCCTTTCCCCTTCCCCTCCGTTTTGCGCATTCACATGTAGGGGTAATGATGTCCCAATTCACGTTAAGACAGAGGGGTAGGGGTAAGGGGAAGGGCTTTCTACCGCTTCAAACAGAAATTTTCCAGAGTCACACTTCAAACAGAGGGGTACGGCGGATTTTCCCGAATGCATTGTGAATAACAATTGGCAGCATCCACAAAAGCACGCAACCACTTGTAGTATTTTTACAGTAATTTACGGTTTTAAAGTTGTAATAATTATTCCATTGTACTAAGTTTAACATTGTCCAAATGTGTAATGGTCATTTTCTTCATGAAATGCACATGACAAAATTGCTATTAAGTTAATATCAACCAAATGCACGAAAGTCGTGAAAGAATTGGGTCAGGTAACACCGTTGTCCTTTTTAAAATTGTTACCCGAGTAATTGCAAGCAATATCTTTGGTTTAACCATTGAGAGGCTTGTTGTTGAAGGGGTGTCTCAATTTGTAGGGGCTACGTTTCAATCCCTACCCCTTAGTGCTCTGTTTGAAGAGACGAGAGGCAAGGGGAAGGCGAAGGTGTAGAAATTAGAAATGGTATTGGGTCTAAGTGTCACCAAAGGTGGTAAATATACTCTTAAAGCTTATTTTGCACGTCAATGACTATGCCTATATTTTCTAAATTCAGTTCAGAAGCTTATCGTTTGTCACAGGCTCAACATCATGATGGTGCAGAAATCCACAGAATGATGGATGGCTGACTCATTCACTAGAGCAGTGTTTCTCAACTGGTGGGCCGCGACCCAAAAGTGGGTCACGGAGGGGTCATGGGTGGGTCGCAGAGCCATGGTGTAAAAAAAAATCATAATTCATTGATTCGCTAAAAAACCAAAAAAAACATCCAACTTTTCCTGCAACAATTTACAACTTTTATTTTGATAGGCGATTGAACTTGTGTCATCTGTCGTCATAGATAAAATCAGAATTTTTCTGCAACCAGTCATTCGAGTATCGCTAAAAAAAATTGGGTCGCGACTGAATGAGATTGGAAAATGGTGGGTCCCAAGACTGTTCCAGTTGAGAACCACTGCACTAGAGTTTATTAACATCTTGTGATTACAACTTGAAGACCGTAGGCCTTCTCAATGACTGTCCGGTAGTCAAAGTCTCCCAGCTACTCATGAATTGAGTGTACTGAACAGGAAGTAAACCTCAAGTCATGGTACACAGAATAGCCAGCTAGTCATGTCATTGAACATATCAAACATATTGACGACGGCCCTACTGGCTTACTACACCGGCGACCCGGGTTCGATTCCGGCTCGGGTCATTTCTCAGTCCTTCCCCATCTCTCTTTCTCCACTCGTTTCCTGTCCCTCTGTGTCTGTCCTATCACAAATAAATCGCAAAAGCCCCCCCAAAAAATCTTTTAAAAAACCCCAAAACGTATTGCTAAAAATGTGATCAAAACCAATATAATAGAGGCAATATTGCAAGGTGTAGTAGAAGTGAAAAAACACCACATAAGTGGGAAAAAAAGTGTTAATTACTCAACAGACACTCGCTACTACCTATTATGCTGCACATTATTAAAGTGATATGTCAGTAGGCTACCTCCTGACCCTGCTATTTATATCCATCACGGGTCGGGCACTCGCTTGGCCCTATTTCAGGGGGTGCTGCACCCCCTGGTTAAATGACTAACACCACCAACACCATTAACCGGTTGTATTCTCTCTGGTCATTCCTTCCACACGCACAGGGTGCTTAGGGAGAAGACGCGCCTGTCCGTAACGTCTAAAGGCCGATTCGGTAGCGAGGAGGAGAAGGTCGGACCCATGGGGTCAAGCTCGAGGCGGAGGTCTGTGCCTCGTAACCTGGCGTCCGTGACAATGACCGGCTGCGAGTCGGTCATGGTGCAGGCCCTTCGTCTGGAGGAGCAGCAGAGAGCTAAAGAAGAGAGGAGGTAAGGAGGATGTCATTTAAGAGAAAAGACATGTTGTTACTAGTGTAGTTCCCCGATCATAACTTTTTTAAATAAATGCGATGAAGGCCAAATGTCTATCATGATGCACTATGACTGCTGTACAATAGCACTTTATCGATGGTTTGCATATTTTGTGAATAATTTCACTGATTTTTGTTCATCAAACATTTCGTAGGAAATTTTAGGTTTGTCAGTACTGTAAATGGTCCATACCTACATTGTTAGCTCCACACAGTTATAAATAATTACAGAACTGTAATGCTTCGCTTATGTCTCGCTTATGTCTCGCTTATGCCTCTTCACGGCATCATACGTTGATGACATTGTTACCATGGCATGCTGTTCTAACTACGTTGACGGCATCGTGACTTCTTGACCACACATAACAGGCAGCGAGAGCAGGAGAAGAAGGAGGCAGAGGAGGCGTCGGTGAAGGAGGTGGCGGAGTGGGAGGAGTGTCTGCTCTCCGAGGCGTCTCCCTGGCCCGTGGACACGCTGTGGGAGCTCCCGGCCATCGGCCACTTTCTGTGCCTGGCCCAGGCGGCGCTCAACCTGCCCGAGATCGTCTTCTACGAGCTGGAGCGCTGCCTGCTCATGCCGCGCTGCAGCTCCTTCCTGGCCAAGGTCATGACCTCTCTGCTGTGCCAGCCCCAGCGGAGGGCCTCGCTGCACCGCCGGCCGGCCCTCACCTACCGCAGGTACAGTACGCTGGCAAAGAGCTTCAACAGAGACTCTAGAGATATGCCATTGAAATAGGTTGCTATGTTAAGTTGCACCTAACATGACCAGGTTCCGGTCTGCCTAAAGGGGCGTGTCATAATACTCCTACAATGAATAGAACAGTCCTTAGGTCTGCCTAAAGGGGGATTCCCCCGCCCCACCCGCTCCCCCTTAATAATTGTAGTAATAGCAATGGGGCACCTAAGTCACGCCCTTCTACAGCTCCAGGCCACTTTATTAGAATAGCATGAAAAAGTTGATTTATTTCCATAATTCCATCAATAATGTTAAACTGTCATGGATTATAGATTCATGGCCCAGTTTTTTTAACTATTCCAATCATTAAATTGTTTATTTTTACATATTTTGGTCTTCCAGCTCAAAAAACCCATGAATTGGGGAATTCGCATTATTAGAATATTGTAATAAAATCACTATTTTCTTCATCAAAATTCGTTTCACATCAGTGCTCATCAAATCATCAAATCAGTTGAAATTTGGTACTGTCTACATAACATGCAATGTTCAATACTTGGTTAGGACTCTCTCGGTCTTAATAACGGCCATGATGCGTTTAACATTGAAGTCAATGGTAGAAACAGTGCATGGGAGTAATGGAAGGCCAGATATCCTTGATGCTTTGCTGTGAGCTGTTCTTGTTTGCTGACCTGGTGTCCCACACTTCACTCTTCAATATTCAGATATCCATGCTACGTTTTGGTGTTAACTCACCAGTTTAATTCTAACTCACCAGAAATAAAACCCCATTCATTTTCAATGGGGTTTCATTTCTGGTGATTTAGAATTAAACTGGTGAGTTAGCGACAAAACGTGGCATGGAAATCTACAGGGTATATTGAAGAGTGAAGTGTGGGACACCAGGTCAGCTATACAAGAACAGCTCACAGCAAAGCATCAAGGATATCTGGCCTTCCATTACTCCCATGCACTGTTTCAGTCATTTACTTCAATGTTAAACGCATCATGGCCGTTACTAAGACAGAGAGAGTCCTAACCAAGTATTGAACATTGCATGTTATGTAGAAAGTACCAAATTTCAACTGATTTGATGTGCACTGATGTGAAACGAATTTTGATGAAGAAAATTTTGATTTTATTACAATATTCTAATAATGTGAATTCCCCAATTCATGGTTTTTTTGAGCTGGAAGACCAAAATATGTAAAAATAAACAATTTAATGATTGGAATAGTTAAAAAACTGGGCCATGCATCTACAATCCATGACAGTTTAACATTATTGATGGAATTATGGAAATAAATCAACTTTTTCATGCTATTCTAATAAAGTGGCCTGGAGCTGTACTTCCGATCCGTGGGGCTGGAGCTCTCAAAATTTTGAATGAGTTAATGGAGCGAGTCAAGCTAAATCCTCATCCCATGTGCTCCGGATTTCACATATGATGACAGTAAATTTGAAAGGTTTGGATTTGCGTCGTAAGACCACTCATTTTCGACACGCAAGAAAAGTGATTTGAGCTTTTGTGCAAAACTGTGTTAGAGACTACACGTGCGCCTCGCATATCTGACGTGAACCGAGGCACAGCCAACCCTACCGCTGCACCGCGGCTTTAAGTGGCTGCACGTCGGACATGCAACGTCTGTTGTGTAGTCGAAATAATTACATATTTTTGCACACACACAATTAAGCTTGCCAATGAAGTCAACAAGCACACAATTGGTTGTTATTAATTCTGAGGCACAGAATATGTGTGATCGATGGGGAAATGCGAGGTGGATCGGAAAATAGCTTTGATCAGTCCATTACAGCCCAGTCAAAAGTTTTTGCGTTCCCAGCCCCACAAGCCGCCCGGAAGGGGTGGAGACTTAGGTGCCCCATAGTAGAACCCGGAAACAATGGGCCAATGGAATCTCTCTCTCTCTCTACTCTCTCTGGCTTTAACTTAATCCAAAATGCAGCAGCAAGGCTTCTTGTGAGAGCAAAAAGGATTGACTCCAATTACTCCAATTTTAATGTCCCTGGCTGCATAGATGACATTACATGGGATGGGATCCAGCTACCTAATTGGATCTGTTTCAGTTGTATACACCAACTAGGCCTAAGATCAATGGAGAACAACTTTTTGGCAATACCAACTGTCAAAACTCTCTGATCCTCTCACCCCCACCCCCACCCCTTTTTTTCATTGTTTACCTTATTTTTTATTGAATTTGTCACGCTAGCATGCCATGCTTATGCTTTTAATTTGTTTATTTATTTTATTTAATTGTGAAAGCACATTGAACTGCTTTTGTGTATGAAATGCACTATACTGTATTGTATTTGTCGGTTAATTTATTTTTGGGCTCAGGCTTCAAGTTAAGCCTGAGCGACAGTTAATGCCTGTAAATTAATTCGTAATTGTAAATGAATGTACTGCAATGTATATGCTTTTTAGATAATCCACTAAAAACAATCATTTAATCTATACAGTAGTTGCATTAGCTGATGTTACACCACCCTGGCGTGTGCTACTACTTAAACCTCATTGACCCCAAATGAAAAAAAAAATGCCTTTGCCTTGCGTTGGCAGGTGGGAGGCGGAGCTGCGCCAGCGGGTTCTGGGCTGGTACCAGGCTGTGGGTGAGGCAGAGAGCCAGGTGGCCTGTGCCCAGCAGCTGGGGCTGTGCGACCAGTTCTTCCAGACGCTGGGCGACGCCAGCCCCCTGGAGGAACAGCCCTTCCACCTGCTGCCGTTCACCAAGCGCGTCTGGCTCCTCAAGGGGCTGTGCGACAACGTCTACGAGACGCAGACGGAAGTGCAGAACGCCGTGCTGGGCCAGCCCATCCACGAGTGTCGGGAGTCCATCCTGGGCTACGACAGCTGCGACAACGCCTACATTCACTTCCCGCACTTCTGCGGCGCGGACCTGAGGATATACTGCCAGAGCCCGTGCGCCTCTCCCGAGGTGCCCCTGCCTACTGTCTTTGTGAGGAAAGTAGACGGTAACGGACCATTAAAAACAGTTCTGACATCTGCTGTTGGGGTGATCGGTGTGAATGAAGAAAAATCCGGGTATAAAACGCAAGACGGTCCTTGCTCCAGAGAATCTGTGAAGGAGGAGGAGGAGGAGGAGACAGTGGACTCGGAGGAGAAGTACAACAGGACAAATGAAGTTAATGGTGTAGGGATACTCTTTGGTGACTCTAATCACCACGGAGACAAAACGGTCCTCTTAAGTGAACACACGGACACTTCTCTGTCCGGTAGTTCTTGGGGTTCCAAGGGGCTGTCAGACAGTCTGGAGAACAGACTACAACCTAAGCAAGAAGCCTCCTCCTCCTCCTCCTTCGCTGAGACGAAGCCTCCCTATCTCCAGCTGGGAAATCACTGCGACTTGGAGAATCCATCATCACCACCACCACCACCACCCAACTTCTTGGCCTCCAAGTTACCCGACGGGTCCCTGAAGACAGAAGATACGTGCTTGAGCTTGAGCTTGAAGCTGAAGCGTGAAGGCCATCACAGGCCGTGCACTCGGTGCTCTGAAGAGGACGCCGACTGCAGTTGTTCCGAGGCTGAGCCGGCTTCTCCGAACAGCAGACACAAGCGGCGGAAAAGTAATCAGAAAACGCACTGTCAAAAGAATAGAAAGAATAAACAGGCAGACAGGGAACAGAGGAGGCACAAGCGTCAATGCAAAGCCGTCCCCGTCAGGATTGTACAGGATCGGGCAGCTAAGAGCAAACATGCAACAAATGCTGTGAAGAACACCACCACCACCACCACCACGAAGAGAAGGACAAAAACAGGTACCGGTAGTCTAGTTTATCTCTCTCCAGTTTATCTCTATCTCTCTATCCCTCTTTTTAAGGCACATTTCCTTATGTTTCTAAGTAGAGTATCAGACGGAATTCACATTGATCACATGCCAATAGCCTTTTAGGATGTTTGCTGCCAGTGTTTAGAAAGTCACCAGACCAAGCTAATAGCCTCAAAAATCAAGCAATATTCTCCTGAAAGTGTGTGTGTGTGTGTGTGTGTGTGTGTGTTTCAGCTTTTAGCCATTGATAATGAAGTGGAGGCTAATGAGGTGCTCTGTCCTCACAGGAAAGAAATCGGAAAGCAGAAACTCTGCTGCAGTCATGAAGGAAGATGAGACGGCACTGCCAGTTCAACCCACATTTAAGGTATTGCTTCAATATTTGCTGCTGACGTTTCGTCTTATTCTGTTTCAACTGAGCTGTTACTGTTTTGGGGGCACGTGATCGGAGGAGGGACGACAGGCCGAAAAGTTGTCACATTAAAAACTTGTTTATACAACTCGAGAGTGTGCGGCACTTCTGTCCTCCTGCAAGTGTCTTACTGGTTGCCAGCACCTCTGTTTCTGGTGTGCGTTTTGCACCTCCACTCATCACTGTTTTGGGGGCACCCATGGCCTAGTAGGTGGTTAGGGACTAGGGAGTTGGCCTTTCAACCTGTGGGTTGTAATTACATTACATTATATTGCACTTAGCTGACGCTTTCATTTATTCACAGCAACTTACAGTTATTATTTTTCAGGGTATTGGTTACAGGCCCTGGAGCAATGAAGGGTTAGGTGCCTTGCTCAAGGACACTTCAGCCATGGATGGAGTTGTAGGGAGAGGTCAGGGGGGATTCGAACCTGCAACCCCTGGATTGAAAGACCAACTCTCTAACCACTAGGCCACGACTGCCCATTGTAATAACAATAGCAATGCATACATTTTGTATAATGCTTTATTAGGCTCTCAAAGGTGCTTTGCAGAACATATAAAAGCACATAATGAAGTTTGACATCCCTTCTTAAATGGGTAACTGATATGTAAGCGAATGTGCTCTTTGCCATTGACAAGTATAACATTTGTCACATGCATGGGGAGTCTAGACACGACACTACCTACTACAGTAAAGGCTCCAGCAGCTGATGTAATGACTAGGGATGCACCGATACCGATACTAGTATGGGTATCGGCACCCGATACTGCTCATTATACTCGTACTCGTACTCGTCAAACACTTGCCGATACCAGCTACGAGTACTACTATTACTCAAAACAATGCAAAATATCGTCATGTTCTTTGGACTTGAAAGCAGCATGGAAAAAAGTGCCACCTCATACATTTGATAACATTTAAATCTACATGGAAATGGACAATAAAAATATCACAGGTGGGAAAAACAAGGCCATGCATTTATTTTCATTGTATTTTGGTGGTAAAAGGTATCGGTATCGGTACTCGGTATCGGCATCGGTACTCGGTATCGGCAAGTACACACATTAATGTACTCGCACTTGTATCGGTTATCAAAAAAGTGGTATCGGTGCATCCCTAATAATGACGCCAACCGTATATGAATGTACCAGTGCACAGACAGACGCAGGATTATTTCTTTTTGTTGTTGGTGTGTCAGTAGGGCTGATGATGTGATGCCAACCATGTGAATGTAACGGTTTACTAAAAATATAGCTTTCGTTCATTTTGCAGTTGGTGTGTTCCAGTCTGGATGAACTGAGGGAGCTCATCAGTAAAACTGAAGACGAGATGGACGAGCTGGAAAGCACAAAAAAGAAATCTGTTAGTAAGAAATCGAACCTTGCTTTTGTGGGCTTTGATGTTTTTTGAGACATATCATGTGACCTTGGATGTATTTGAATTTTTCCATTTAATTTAACTGTGAGCCCTGAATCTGCCTAGTATTTAGTATAAAGCCATTCAGTAGTGTAGACCTGCATGTTTTGGGACGAATAAAGAATCTAGAGTTTTTTAAAGCCGTATTTTTGTGGGGGTGCTTTGGCATGGGGGGGAGCTGTCATGCCCATGGAGACCCAGTTTCCAGTCTGGCCTTTCTGGGACATTTCCCATCCCTACTCTATTTCTCTCTCCTGCTCTCTACCGTCCTATCCTTCCTGAATAAAGGCACAAAAACCCCTATAAAAATCACTCTTGCCACCAATTGCCGTTATTGGTCTAAGGTGTATTTGATGCATTGTCAACCACTGGAAACTACTACTAACTACTCAATATGTATTGGAAAAGTAAAAGAATGTTGTGAATTAGGGTATTTTAATTTATCATATGTTATGAACCAGTGAAGTATTTTATTTATTTTATTTTTACCATCCAACACAGCACAGAGCAGTTGCAATCCCCATTTCACTGCCAATTGTGCTTGCACAAGGAAGCATGTGACAAATAAAAATCTTGAATCTTGAAGTAAGTTGACCTCTGTATGTCATCCAATTCAGGGGACGTTGCAGTTCAGGAGAGAGGCTGTCAAAGAACTCCACATCACACTCATCAGACTACTTAACGAGCTGTCACCATGGGAACCAAAACTCGTCAGAGCCTTCCAGAAGAACAGGTTGGAGACCACCACCAACTTTTTATTTGCCATAGAGCTGAATTATATCTTTGTTATTACATTTATTTGTGTTATATTAATGTTTGTTGCACCATCTAACACCGGTGCTCGTGTGATATCTCAATTAAGACAAAGATATCTCAAGGCCCCGTTATTAGTTGTTACCCCAATGGCCAAGTCATAATGTATTACTAAAGGCTCTGTATAATGTTGTACTATAGTAGTGTAGCGCTATTGTAATAACGTTTTTTTTTTTTAAGACACTATTACATCATTAGTCTGGTGGAGCAGTACACACTATAAGGCTATGTTCTGCTTTTCTGTTACACCAGGGCACGCTTGAAGAAGGATTATGATGATTTCAAGAAACATCCAGATTATGACACTTTCATCAGGGAGGAGTTGGTGCTGGAAGATGAGGACTTTGGCCCAGCCAAATACCTCAACTCAGCAATAATACGACCTATGGAAACAGAGGAGAATGATGCAGAGGAGAACCCTGCAGAGAAAGCATTTGGTAATTATAAATTTCTTTTGGGGATGCTGTGGTGCACTGCGCCATTACGGCGTACCATGGGGACACAGGTTCAAATCCATCCTAGGTCATTTCCCACTTCTACCCCATCTCTCTGCCAGCCCTTTCTTGTCTTCTCTCTACTGTCCATCATATCTATCAAGGAAAAAGGAAAAACACGACAAAAACAAAAAGGAAAAAAATAAATGTGTTTTAAAATTTGTACCATAACTCGTTACTGAATCGTATTTGTGCTGTTTTGCAGATAATGCACAGCTATCAGATGCTGGTGAAGTGGTGGGAGGTATGTATGCCGTCAGACCGGGTCCTTTCACACGAACTGCACACCAGACGCCAGCGCTTGGCTCGACCTATCACAGTTGGAGTACGGAGAGCGATCACAGTCAGTACGGAAAAAGCCCGGCAAGCACTGAAAACTCAGCGTTTTCCACCAAAATTGAAAACGTATCCTGTAACGAAGGCTCATCTACTACACTCAATCAGCGGTTACCTGAGACAAACCTGCTGCCAGACAGCGCACCTGTGCCAGGTGTGTGTAGGAGGAACGGACCCATTCAAGCGCTAATAGCGAAGAGCGTTGGTAACAAGGTGACACTGATTAGGCACAATCCCACAACAGTAAACACTACGCATCATCATCATATGAACCAAGCGGCTGCACGCAAGGTTTTCACACTCACACAGCCAGATAAACTTTCAACACAAACCCCTCAAACTCATCCCGCGACATCAGGAGCACCCAGCACAGGTACATGTAAAACGCCGGCATCGTCTTCGTCCCTTTCCACAAGCCCATCACAAGTGGTGTACAAGGTCCCCTGGGGGCTGGGTGTCCTTAAAAAGGATGGTGGGTCGCTGCACTTTAAGGCTTCTCCCGCAACAGACCAGAACTGCGGAGAAAAGCCCACGCAGCATGTCGTCATCCTGCCTAAAGTTATGCTCGTCCAAAAGTCTGGGGGACAACAGGGATGTCCGTCCGCGAAGACCTTTCTTACCAGCGTTCCAGTTCAATCTGTCGCTCAGGTGAAAAAGTTTGAAGTGGAGGAGCAGTTGGTGGCCCCTGCAGCGCACTCTTTGAACGTACACGCTTCTCCTGCATCAAATGCCAAGGGCAACAACAACAACAAACTTCAAACGCCAGTTTTAGCATTTGGGGCAAATTCAAATATGCCCACCACATCAAGTTCAATATCTGATCCGTCTCGAGCATCAAATGTCAAGGACAACAACAACAAACCCCAAACGCCAGTTTTAACATTCGGGGCAAATTCAAATGTGCCCACCACATCAAGTTCGAGATTTGATTCGTCTGCATCTACAGAGTCTGTTGATGATGCGAAGCAAGAACTGAGGACGGTGTGCATCAGAGACTCCAAGTCGATTCTGGTCACGACCAGAGGAGGCAATACTGGCGTTGTCAAGGTCCAGACATCTGACATCAACAAGCACAGGGCATCACCTGCTAGTCCCATTTTCAGTCTTTGCCCACAATTCAAAGGCCTCTTGGTACCCACATCCACGCCACCTGCGAAAGCTCCCTCGTTGGCAAAGCAAGTGTCTACGACTACAACCATATCGCAGCTGCCTACAGTAAAAACCTCGTCCCCACAGAATGCAAATGCAGGAAGCATCTCTGTGGGCTTGTCCTGCAAAACTACCCCGAGTACAATCGCTGGCAATCATTGCCTAATACCTGTGGTCTCTCCGCAAAATGTGAACGTGTTGCCCTTGCCTGCTATCACAGATGCCTCACAGCAGTCACAGACAAGGCAAAGCAAGGGAGTCACCCAGCAGGCGCCACGGAAGAGGCCACATCCACCAGAACACAGTGGTCAAGATCAGGTTCCGTATCAGAAGATGTTCCTTGTCGCCCCTTCAGTTAGCGACGTAGCCAAGAGTGCCACCCTCTCTAATGTCTCCCCGTCTGTGCCACCCGGAGCCAGGCTAATGGTTCTCAGTCACAAGTCCATCTCCTCTCTTCCCGCCATGTCATTTTCAAAACAAACTACCCTCAAACTATCCACCACCACCACTACTACGACTACTAATACCACCACTACCCTCAGTCCTCAATCCACAACAGCCACAGAACCCAGCACCATGTACAAAGCTGATTCCGTTCAGCTATCCCCAAATCGCTCTGGTGCCAGCGGTGTCTTTTGTAAAATAAATGTCCCAACTCTGCCTTCTCCTGTAGTGCACACGAAAATATCGACAGACGTCTCCGTTTCCAGCAGCAAAATGGTGTCACCCGAGTTGTCTGCGAAACCAGTTCCTTTCTGCGTCTCTAAAGCAGGTGCATTGACTTTAAGTAGGCCTGTGTTTGTTCAGAATGCTGCAAATAGCAGTTTGTCTGCGATCACAGATGGTAAAGTAAAAGCTATCACTGCCCTTACTGGTAGCCCTCCGCTTGTAGTGGCGCCCGGGCATTCGGGTCCATCTGTGGTCAGGCCTGCCAGTCTGCCTCATGCCACTTGTGTACCATTGCCACTTTCAGTGCCCAGTCTTTGCCAGAGCATGGCGAAGTCCCCCAGTGCTTTGAAGCCCACCATTGCTACCCGACCCCCACCCACAAGCGTCATCAAAAGCCAGGGTCTGTCCGTAGTGCCACGCTTCCCCTGCCCCGTATTAACAACACGGGCTAATAGTAGTGTTAAACAGCCGTCAGTATTACCACTGAGGGCTGTTACACCTCTTTCTCCACACAGGGGCGCTGTTGCACAAGCTCCCGCCTCTCAAGCCACAGTTGGACCGTTAACAGTAGCAGCAGCAGCAGCAGCAGCAGCAGGGCCCAAGCGTGTGCCTGCGACGCCTTCAACTACACAACAGAAAATAGTTATCAACACAAGTGCTCCTCTGGCCCCCGGCACCCAGCTCCTTATAAATAACACGCGCTTTGTCGTGCCCGCACAGGGTCTCGCAGCAGGCAGCCATGTTTTGCTGATTTCCAGTCCCCAGCCTCCCTCAGAGCCTCGGCCTAATGTGAATCCGACCGAAGCGCCCGGTCATGTGGTGAGGGCGCCCGGCGGCGCCCCAGTTTCTGTGCCAGCTTTGCCATTGTTCCAAGAACGCAGCAGCCGCAGGATGGCGATGCCAAGAACCGCGCCTCCCCAAAAGACTGCAGTGTGTAGCAGGCTACCTTTACCTGCACCGGCAACTGCTGTCGTCGAGACGGCCCCACCGCTGCAATCTGTGCCCGTTGTTCCTGTTTGTTCAGTGAGAGCACCTGTGCCAAGCGTTCCGTGCTCGGCACAGATTTCTCACTTATCAGGGGCCGCTATGTCAACAGGGGCGCTGAACGTGGCCAGTGAACCGAGGTCACCCTCCTCCGTGTTGACTCCCGGACAAAAAAATCCAGCCGCCACCAATACTTTACCACCAGTTCGCTTGTTTACTGAAAGTGTAGTGCGGGTGTCCGCCGCTGCTCTCCCAAAGACGCAAGAAAGCCCTTACGCTGTGAACATCCCGACTCCTTTGCACACAGTGTCTGTGAGCAGCACGGTATCTACAACGCAGCTTGCGTCTCGGACTGTAGCCTGTGTAGCAAAAACAGTCACTGTGCCTTTAATGAACAGCTCCATGTGTCGAGTGCAGGCAGTGCCTATCGCAACAGTGCAGCCTATTGATGGCAGACATAACAACAGACCGCCGGTACCAGCCACATGCCCATCCCCATCATCAAGCAACGCGGTAATTATGACCCCATGCCGGCCAGCGGCCAGTAGCAATACCACGCTAACAACATCTATTGGTCTGCCTGTGGTTGTGGCAGACTCGCCGCAAAACAAAGGACCTCCATTTCAGATCCCTGCTCCCTCGGGGCTAACGGGCTTGTCATTCAGCAGACTTTTGGTCAGTCCAGACGGGGCCATCTTGAGTAGTGTACGAGCGCCCCCTCTCCTCCCCACCATTCCCCTCGTCTCGTCCTCCGGAGCCAAAGGCTCCAGCCCCAGCAGCCTAATGGGCATGGAGCAGCAGACACCACAGAAGGTAGCCAACTCATTGACATTATCCCAATCCCAGCCCACCCAACCTCAAGGAGGAACCAGCAGATGAAAAGTATAACTTTGTGGACAACAGTGGATCTTACTTTAATGAAGTAGTAAAAAAAAACAATTACATGGGGGGGGGGAACGACAATAACCCTCTATTTACCAACTCTGGGGTGCATTTCTAGAGGCCATAGTTGCTAACCTCGTTTTTAATGTAATTTCCCATTGGAAACTACCCAAGTTGCTACCAGGCTAACAACTACGCTTTCGAGAAATGCACCCCTGACTTGAAGCAAAAAACAAAAAAAAATCACCTCAAATCAAGTGCCTACTGACACGTTTGGAAAAGCTGGTTTTAAGAGTTCTGTATTTCATAAATCAAATGTTAACTCTGATTATTTCAAATTAGTCCAAGTTTTTTGTTTTGTTTATGCCAAGTATGTGTAACAATATGTTAGTGTACTTGGAGCGCTACTTCAATGTAATGATGAAAATAATTAACACACAACTCAACTACACGTTCTCTGTTTTTACTGAAAATGATTTTGATTAATTTGGCTTTTACACACAACTTTTTCACATCAGAATATCTCGAGTCCAGTACACAAATCAAAAAAGCGGTGTATGACTTATGTAACAGTATGCGCCTCAAAGTTCCAAGTCACTAAATGCTGTTCAGTTATTTATTACCTTTTTTGTTGTTAAAAAATACTGTGGATATTTTTGCACCACCTGCAATATTTTGCAGTCTTTGTTGCATTTGAAATAAAATTGTTTTGTATTCAAACATTATTGCAAGTATTTCAATGCTCAGTAAAATTACCTAAATAAAGTATACAGTACGTACACCAGAAAATGTTGAAAACACATGCTCTAAAGACACTTGTGGCCCATCATGACATTGACAAAAACCTATGGTTTCTAATGGTCCTAAAAAATGTGATGATATTACAGATGTGGAAATGTACCGAGCCCTTAAAGTGACGTGACGGTTAAAAAAGAATAGCCAAGTGTTTCTCGTGTCCACCAGAACCTTCCTAGTGGGCACCAGAAACTTTCACGTGTGCACTTGAAACTAGCTTCTGGTGGGCACAAGAAACCCTCGTTTTTTTTTTTTTTTTTCACTCACACGTCATTAAAAGGGCTTTTTAGAATTGTGATGCTTTGACAAGTCAGGGAATAACTGCGAACTTTGTTGTCCCTAAATTGAGATATTCATTTCATTGCACAATGATGGTCCTCATCTCTTCTCTGATTGTTTGATGCCCAGAAATTGAAACACAGTTGAAGACACTTGAAATCGAGATGAAGGATTAATTGGTCACAATAGCATTTATTTATTTTTTGTCAACCATCTTCGTTCCACCCACAAACATTAGGCAGGTTCTGTCACGAGTGTCACCTTTCTATTCCCCCCGTTTCACTCAAAAACTATTACTCTGTCTACCAGTCTTTACTGGGGGAGCATCATGACCAAATAAGTGACTTAAAATGAGAAACATTAAAGATGCGAACATCACCAGATAGTTTGTATAAACTGCAAAACTTATGCAAGATGCCATAAAACACAATAAAAAGAATAGATATATAAACAGTAAATATGTCAAATATATTCAATGTAAATGTTGAACAAAATGATTTCCTTTTTACTTATTATTACTTAATATTTTTCCTTCTACAACAGTACTTTTGAAATGGATTTTTTTTTCCATGTAAGGCTCCCATTTCAAGGTGAGTAGGGTGGAGGGGGTGCAGTTGAAGCTATCTTCTCATAGGCAGGAGGTGCGTTCGGTACCTGCAGTGAAAATAAAATGAGGGGAAACAGTTCACGTAATTCATTAAATGTCTGATGCTTGCCAGTTGTTACATTATCATTTTATCCATGCCATAGTCAAAAGAGCTAAGTAGACAACCTACAAGGCAGCACTAGCTTTTGGGATGCGATTTGGTTTTAAGACATTTCCAACTGTATGTGAACAAACCCATGCCCACCTCAAAAAGGGCTGAATAAAAATGATGTGTATTCAGGTACTGACAAGCCAAGGGTAGAGGAAGCAATACGACTGCATGTTGAAATTGGCTGGAATTCTCCTTTAAGTGACCTTTCCAGATCTTAAAAATGGGAAGTCCTGTTGCTTAAAAATTTTACTTCTGTGTGTAAAATCCTTGATTACACAATGTCCTAAAACCTTACAACACCGACCTATATTCTGTATCATTGGATGGACCTCATGACAATCCGGCGCAGCGTAGGACCAGCCATTAGTAAAAAGGGAAGACATCTGGTGCCACACGGATGTGTATTTAGTTAAATATTTATTTATTTATTTATTTATTTACAGTGCATTAGACTAACATTTCGACACAGTGTCTTGGTCAGAATGCAAATAAATAAAAAATAACTAAATACAAATAGGCATCCGTGTGGCACCAGATTTCTTCCCTTTTCACTGAGAAAAAAAGTACTTTGACCTTTGACCTTGCACACAGCAAGTCAGCAACCTAACGGTTTTTCCTATGTGCAGTTTGAAACGTAGTCAGCTATGAGGGCACAAAGTTAATTCATAAGTCAATTCATAAGTGCTGTGAAATCATAAGTGGCATTAACCATAACCTAGGCCTACTGAGTGACAGCTAACAAAATAAATGTGGACCAAGAGGAGCAGATTGCAGCATTCTAGGTCCAAATTCAATGTTATGTAATCCCTGTTCTCCTGCATTTTAACACATAGGAGGATTAACGAGTGAATGAATGAATGAATGGTGGCACAGGTGTCAAAATGTCTCCCCCCTCCTAAGGACTTTCATACCATGTGGCAGTACTGTACGTATTAGGTAAGTCCCCATCCAGATCAAATGAACAGCCCCCTCCCTCCCCTGCACCCAGGGGCCTATAGGCACTGAGATGAAGAAGCATTTTCCTCCAGAATAACACAGCTGATTTTCTGACGAGATTCAATGTGTCACGTGAATTCCTCAGCCCCTAAAGCTTTACTGCAAGTAAAACCACAATGGCTGTGTCCAAATGCACGCGCTGGCCGGTTAAGGAGCTTTGAAGCGACCTAGGTTAGGAATGGGTTTGTTCCTGAATTGCTTGGGAAACCTCACAACGGGCAAAGCAAGGAACACCCCACCCTGAATAAAAACTAGAGAACAATGGTTTCGAGGCACATTCCAGAAACATACCACGGGGTGCAGGTGACTGAGGTCGCGCAGTGGGAATTTGTTGTCGGCTGAAGTGCCTGCCTCCTCACTGTACTGGCCAGAGTTGGACGACCATGGCATGGACCTGTTTGGATTCTGTATAGAGACAGGCAGGCAGACAGACAGAAACCAGGCAGACAAAATGGGCAAAATGGCAACCTTCACAATGCCCACAAGTGAATACCAACTCCCCCAGTCAGTAGGCCTAGAATTACATCTAATGATTGGTGAGATGTATAGATAAAATCTTACCCTTATGATTTTGTAGCCTCTCCTCTTACTGAAGTAGTAGCATCCCAAGATGAGAATGGCCGCCAAAATAATCACAAGAAGTGCGATACCAAGGGCTCTGCAGACAAACCCTATTTGTTATTTTCAGCTTCATTACCCAGCTGCTATGTGAATAATTATATTTTATAGCCAATTAAGTTCATTATAATCCACATGTCCTGTATCACACATGCACCACATTTAGACAATTGGGGAAACATGAAGGCTACATTTAAAATATTTTTAAAAAGCATTACATTAAAATATATTGCTTAAAACATGGGTAACGAATACATTTTAAAGATTGGGAATTGTTTTTAAAAGCAACATACTCCTCTGCCCGAACATGTCCACCGCGTCCTCTGCTCGCAAAGTGGACGTTGAATTCACTTCGCGGCATTTTGATCAGCTGGAACAAAAAATAGCCTCCTTTTATGTGCGCTGTGGGCCTATAATAAAAAAAAACCCCGCTTGAATAGGCCTACAAAACTAACTCAAAAGATAACGGAAGCACTCCTAATTAGATTCACACAAACTTAAAGCATCTCACTGAAATGAAGTTTTCTGAACTCTTACCTCTGGTAGATAATTTAATTTAGAACGGGATGTGGTCGGCTCCGTGCGCACTGCGCATACAGTCCCAGCGGATCGAGTGCTCCACACCAGCTTCTCTTGTTAGGCTCAGGCTGCGAGGTAGAAATCTTCACAGCAGCAAATCCTTATGACCGTCACGGGTTCGACTTTCAGACCAGGCTATTGAAGCGGAGTAATTAGCGTGACAGACCCCGGGGTTCAGAAGACCACCTCGTGCAAAAAAGTCTGATGACTCACGGGCCTCACTACAGTAGGCCTACAACGGCATGAAATTGTCAAAATAGCACCAACATTTGGTTCGTAAACACCAGCCATTCTGTGCAATTGAAATGAATGGTAGAACAAAGACTGGTTATGTCATTAATAATCCACTGACGACTTTTGTGAGAGCTAAGAGGAAAGTCATTTTCAGGGAATGAAATTGAAAACATGTTAAAAGAAGAGGTGGCGATATTCCAGGCATTCAAGCTAAACAGAATGCAATACACAAATCCCCTGAAATAGGCTTAGGCCTATATTAGGTCTAAATAGTAGCCTATCTTATGAAGTGTGTGTGTGCGTGTGTGTGTGTGCATGCGTGTGTGTGTGTGTGTGTATGCAACACGTGTGTGTGTGTGTGTGTGTATACTTCTGTGTGTGTGCATGCGTACGTGTGTGTGTGCAACACGTGTGTGTGTGTGTGTGTGCGCGCGCGAGCGTGTGTGTGCATGCGTGTGTGTGTGTGTGTACAACACGTGTGTGTGTGTATACTTGTGTGCGTGTGCGTGCGTGTGTGTGTGTGTGTGGTGGTAGTAGTGTAGGCAAGAATACTGTCAGTGCTACTTCACAGATATTTTGGTGTCAGACTCTGAAGCTGACAACATGAAACTTGGATGTACACCAGCACACACAACATTCGCCATTACTATTTTGCTCTTACATCACGTTTTCTGATTGATCAACTCCCTTGATGTCTGGATCGAGAGAATGTTAATCCGACCAGGTTGCAATTTCAGTGACCCTGCAGTTAATTCTAAACTTTAATGGTCCCCCCCGCCACAATTAGCCTATAAATGCATAAGATTATAGATTTGTTATAACACTAAATCTGATAATCTTGAATGGAACGTACACAGCCTAAATATTTAATGACCAAGTCAGTGTATGCTTTTTAGGTGTTGGGAGGTTTATGAACATTCTACACCAAACTGTGCTAGCTTGAAGTTGAGTCTGTCAAACATATTCTCAATCCCTTCAACCTCCCTCCGAATCGTGTTTACAGCACCACTATAACAGAGCACAGTGCTGCATCAAGCTTGCGTAACAGGCCCAAGTAGCCAGCTAGCAGAGTTCAACAGAAGGACGTTAGTAAACCTCCCTCCTGAAGCCTCCTACAGATGTGGTAGCGTTGGACTATTGGCCTAGACCAGGGGTGTCAAAATCAAATTGACCGAGGGCCAATATCAAAATCTGGAACGAAGTCGTGGGCCGAAATCATCATTTATTTTTTGAAAATGGACTAAAATTGTGCGTACATGAACTTCATAATCATAGTTCAAATTAGTTTCTTTTTTTTGTGGAAAATGCTCGTTTTTTTGTCTTTATTTGATAGGACAGTGTGAGAGGTGGACAGGAACCGAATTGGGAGATAGACGGGGAGGGGTCGGCAAAGGACCTGGGCCGGGAATTGAACCTGGGTCAGCCGCATGGCAGGCGAGTGCCCTACTGGTTGGCCACGACAGGGCTTCATAGTTAAAATTCACACACTCTCTTCGCCATCGTGGTTGTCTGAATGTGTCATTACAAATGTCATGTTGAAGTCTTGTTACATTGATGGTATACGTGGGCCAACTGCAATACGCATTTAAAATGATCTCGCCGGCTGAATAAAATGGCTCCGCGGGCCAGATCTGGCACCATAGCTGGCAGAACTCAAGTTTTCCCCAGGTTTCTTCCACCTTAGGTTTAGGTAAGGTTGTCTGCCCAATGGCACTTCAGCCATGGATGGAAGTGTAGGGAGAGGGCAAAGTAAGGGTGGGTTTCGAACCTGCAACCCTCTGATTTTAAGTCTCCCTCCCTGACCATTACGTCACAGCTGCTGCTTCTGTGACACCCACACCTGCCCAGGTGGAAACGGTACAGCAGCAATGGTGAAAGTGAAAGCCGGCCCTACTGGGAAACTCCAACTACCTTTGTCATTGTGACACAGCACTAAAGTGTTCACTGCACACTGCACACACAACGAAATTGCATGTATGCCTCACCCTTGCAAGGGGGCAGCCCCCTATGGCGCCCCAAGGGAGCAGTGCAGCGGGACGGTACCATGCTCAGGGTACCTCAGTCGTGGAGGAGGATGGAGGAGAGCACTGGTTAATTACTCCCCCCAACCAACCTGGCGGGTCAGGAGTCGAACCGGCAACCTTTGGGCTACAAGTCTGAAGCCTTAACCTTTTGCCTATGGAAATAGTAACAGGAGGTGTGCTGGTAATAAAGCTTGGCATACAGTATAACATTGGTAAAGATGATGGCCAATAGACAGGTTTTCCGTTTACAAAGGAGGAGGGGCAAGAGGCTAAGCATCCAACTACGTGAGCACATTTTTTGAGTGACAGCAGTTTCCAGCAATCAGAGCTTGAACAGTGCGCAGCCAGGGTCACGGAGCCAGGAATTGTTTACAAACGGGAAACCCATGTATACCTCAAAAACAAACACTACCTACTTACTGAGGTAGCTTGAGCTCACTTGTTGGTTGGTAGCATCAGGGGGTGTTCACTCACGGAACTAGCTACTAGCCACAACTGGCTAACCCTAACCACGGGACAGTGCAAAATGAATGGGTGTCAATGGAGTTTTCTACCATTATAATTTTTGTGATTTTTTATATTTTTTTGTCCTGAAATATTAATATTAAGTTCGAAGCTAGAAATAATAAGACCCCATTTGAGTAGCGTTTCGATTATTTTGCGCCACTAGGTTATTATATACTGGGTCACAAAGCTCAATTTTTATGGGGCCAAACCCATAAACATTAGCACGATGCTAGCGAGTACAGGTTGAAATCTTCTAACCTGCTGTAAAACTACACACCTGAACGATTTGTCAATACAGCCTATTGTTAAACAACAGTCATAGTGCTTACCAGGAATGTTTTGTTGATAATATTTGTGACTGGAAATGGCAGTAGCAATGTATTTAGCATGGGTTCCCCTTTCCATTCCATACATTTTCCCACATGAAGGACTGGCCTACGCTCGTTACTGCAGTATGCATGCAAAGCTAACTGGCTACAATGGGAACCAATGAGACTGAGCCTTCTCCCTGTGTTCTAATTTCTCTGGTAGCATGTCTGTGTGCCAGAGGTCATCTTGCGCAGTCCACCATTCTGGGCTGTAACTCACAACCTCACCGCAACCCTGTCATGAGAACACCACTGAGCTAAAAGCCTAGGCCGCAGCACTCCACAGCACACCAGTGAACACTGCACTCTACACACAGCGAAATTGCATTTATGCCTCACCCGTGCAAGGGGGCAGCCCCCAATGGCGCCCGAAAGGGGGCAGTACGGCGGAACAGTACCATGCTCAGGGTACCTCAGTCATGGAGGAAGATGGGGGAGAGCACTGGTTAATTACTCCCCCCACCAACCTGGCGGGTCGGGAGTCGAACGTGCAACCTTTGGGCTCCAAGTCTGACGCCCTAACCGCTTCCCTCTAAGAATGCCCTCTATCCCAATATGATTATGCTCCATATATTTATTATTAATTAATTTTTTTCATGTTTCTCCTGTGCTCGCGGACCCCTAGTGGAACACATACCATTGATTGGGAAACACTATAGGACAAGCTTTTGAGGTGTGAGTCTACTGGTCTGTGTAGATCCTCTGCATCTTGTTAAGGTGTGGCTTTGTGGAGTAATTATCATGTGTTGTGGGTGGGCCCCAAACGAGCCTTTGTTGAGTCTTTGTTGTGGATGTTTGACACCTTGGAGACCAGGGTTGCCAGATGAGGCTGATGATTTCCAGCCCAAAAAAAGCTCAAAACCTGCCCAGAAGCACAAAATCCCGCCCAATTCTATTGATTTCTATGGCAAAAATTGGCCGGGTTTTTCTGCTAAATGCCATTTTTAACCGCACATGGCCATCCTAAGCAGTCAAATTGGGCAGGAAACAGCCCAATCTGGCAACAGTGTTGGAGACCTGTGAGTTTGAAGTAGCAGGTGTGGTGACAACTCCTCCCCTTCAAAGACCCTGATGTCTAGGGTTGCCAACTGTCAATGGATAAAATATGGGACACTTCATTTAGGCGGGGTTGTGGGGGTCCTCCCCCAGAAAATGTTGCATCTCTTAGATGTCATTTCCTGAATTTTAATGCATTTTAACGTCCTGTGTCCCGTTTCAGCTCAATACGGAACCCATACTTTTATCTCTTAATACGGGACGATTCCATATTTCAAGGGACGATTGGCAACCCTAGTCGGCCCTAACCATAGGGCACAGGGCTGCTATGCCGGCGACCCCAGTTCCATTTCGGCCTGGGTAATTTGCCAACCCCTCTCCATCTCTCTACCCATTCACTTCCTGTCTACCTCCCCTACTGTCCTATTATCAAAACTGGAAAATGTATAAAAAAAGACCCTGAACAAAGAAAAAGGGTCAGAGGGCTTCAGCGTTCACTCAAGTTTTGGCGAAGGTGCTCTTTGGTTATCCTTTACTAAGGATCCATCCAAGTCAATGAAAAATATCCAAGGCACTCTTCTTCTTGGTTAAAAAGCTTTTAATAAACAGCTAGTTCATAGTGGGACGGTTAAAAATTGCCAACATGTTTCGGCCGACAATGGCCTTCTTCAAGGCTCTAAAAACCCTATATGTTAGTAGGCCTACGCCTCCTTCCCTAGGTCTACACTTGAAATAGGATAATAGCCTGGATGTCTACTCACTTGGTATCATCTCTAATATAGTTCTAGCCTAACAGAGGTTGCAACCTCAACTATACTCAGATGTTTGACGAAGAACAGTTCTGCCTCAGAGTTGCCTCAGAATTTCTTGACCTGTTATGATGTACATGTGCACTTCGATTAATTTTGGAAATTTGCATATTGATGTTTTCTGTGACAATTTCGTAGTCCAGGATCAGGTAGGCCTAGGCCTATTTTCTGGTCTCTCAGAGTGCATCTTGCTTGTGAGCGGCTTTGTGATGGAGAAACCATCACTAAGGCTGGGGGTACAGCTCTAACTGCCATACCAACCAACCTAGCTCTGTGGTGTGGTGTGCATCTTTAGTAGGCTACCTTGGTGACTGAGCTGAGTTGAAACTTGGAAGCCTTTGTCCTTTTTGAAACATGAGACATTAAAAATAGAATTGAGAAATGAGAAAACTATTTACATAATTGAGCTTAAACTAGGTGTGCCTACCAATCAATACGTTTTTGTGCTTCACAAAGCAAAGAGCACAGCAACAGCATGCATAATAGCCTACCATATAAATATTGCTATCCAAAGCATCTTTGTTTGCTTTGGGAAAACACCTGAACTGCAGCTGTAGAGGCGGTATAGTTTTCCAGTGTATTCTTCCACCATTTTTGTCCCTCGCCGTCTGCCGTACGTTGCCTGCTAGTCTGACGCAAGTCCGTGTACCAGTACTAAAGATGGAGAGTGACACGACTGTTAGGAGAATAAAACTGCATAACAAACAAAATAATGTATCAACGGAAGGGAATTATGCACATTATGGACAAGATCGGAACGGATATACGGACACAGATAAAAAGTCCGAGGTTAACTCGTACTTGCTACGAGAAGGAGTGGCCGCTGTGCTGGTAGTTTCATTTATTTTTGTGTTGTGGGGACTTGTTCATTTATCTTTACAACAGCTTGTCCTCGGAAGATCCACTGGCGAGTTCAATGCAGTCAGAGCAAGGTAAGTAGTCCTTCAATTTCGTTGCAAATCTAAAAGGTGCGAGAACCTGAGCGTACCTGGCTGACCTCAGTGTTCCCTCATGGGTGGAGATATTCGTAAAATGTAAAGCATTTTAAAGCAACTGTCGCTTTGCAGTGCCCTATGCAAAATGTGTTCCTGTACTCTCTGTATGTTTTTTTCATATGTTTGCATGTTTAGGCTAGTCCAAGTGTAGATGAAGGCCCTTTTCATTGTTTGTAAAAGTTAGCTTATTTCCGCAAACAGAGGATATGGGGCTCGGTTTGGGTGTCACATTCCCGCAGTAGTAGTAGTGGCTCGTGCGTTACCTGATAATACGAATGTAACTTGGTTTGTTTGCGTACAACGGTATGGAAACTATAACTCATGCTCCATTATAGGCTACTCATGCTTCACGGTGAAGAGGTTGCTTTTACTTGAAGGGGTATACGGAAGTCCCAACGTGAATGTTAACAATGTTGTCAGGCCTGCCGTTATCTTGAGATATCCATACCTTGCGGTTTTTTTCAGAGCGTGAAAAGAAATTGATGTTCTTTCGCGATGATAGTTATTTCAACATGGTACGATCACGGGACAAATATGAAAATAAATGCAGTGGCTTGTGGTTTTGAACTGCGTCCAATGACAAGCTAGGGATCCCAGAACAGTCAGTGAAACTGTAGACTGGTAATGCTACCGGTTAATCTGGTGTTAGATTTGGGCTTTAGACTAGAACAGGTGTTAACCTAACTAAATTATTTGGCGACACAGCACAGCCACAACAAAACATCTCATTCATTCGCATTGTATTCTTCTTTGACAGCAGCCAAAGCATGTCTGCCGCCTACTGGCGAATTCATAGAAGCCCGTTATAAACAGAGCGCTTCTCTTCATGTGTGGGCTTGGTAACAGCCTACTGTAGTTGTTTGGCATGTAGGCTACTCACTCTGGCAAGTTGGCAAGGGTGAAGCTGGTGTTGAGGAGGCGGTAGGCCTACTGCTTTTTACAGATCCGTTTCACTCTCTTGCATAGATGGGGAGGGCACACATGGAACTATTAGGCCATTATGCAGTATTGACCTTACTTCTCTTAAAGTCCTGACTATATTACCTTAAGTCATGTCTATGCAAAAAAAATAACTACTGTCACCTTGCGATGAGTATTTTACACCAGTTTTGTGGTTAGGGTAGGGCTTAAGTTATGGTCTTTATTGATCAGGTTTTTTTTTTCTTATCTGTAGACACACACACACACACACACACACACACACACACACACACACACACACACGCACACACACACACGCACGCACGCACACACACACCCTGACATAAATCTTGCAAGATTTTGAGCTTTGCACCCGGCAGTTCTTAAATATTTGGACCCGCAACCCACAAAATCATATGACACACACGCTGTGTGGAACTTGAAAGTGTTCTCCATGAAAAGCATATCAGATTGACTCTTAATGCGCCACAAAAAAGCCTGTCGACAATCTAGGCCCCCAGACTCCTGAACCTTTAATCTTGTTAACATCTTGTGCTTTGCGCACCAACTTTTATAGAAAAAAAACCCTCTGCTCTGTTCTTCAACCATACAGCTAAGTCACTTCGTTTCAGTTGGAATGCCATAACGGAATGGAATTTACTTCGGAATTAATAAAGGAATTCTACAATGTAAGGCAGTGGTGTGAAACATAATCCAGTCTGACATGCTACTTCACATGAGCTGTAGTTGAGAACATGCAACTTGTATTCTATGTTTATGGTTTCCAATAGTTAGAGCTATCATTGCATGTTGTTTATTGTGTATTTGGCCGTGCATCGATGAACATTATGGATTGAAATCTATGGAAATTTCAATTTTATTTAGAAAGGTTAGAGACGACAGTTTGACACAGCGTCTTCATTAGAGTCTCTTTGATAACTTGTCTTTGAATGATGCGTATTAAATGTTACATCAACCAAATGAACGGAAAAGCCAAGGAAAAAAACAAGTTTGTTCACTTTCACTCTCAGTTTAAAAAAAATGGTGAGAAAGTTTGCTAAGGGTGTGACCTGAATGCTAATTTGGGCAGTGTATCAGGTGGAGTACTCATGTCAGGCGGGGTAATATCCTCTGACACTACTATATTAATACAACTCATTTCACCCTAGGGCTGCACGATTATGGAAAAAATCATAATCACGATTATTTTGGTCAAAATCATAATCACGATTATTAATCACGATTTTTTGATTTTTGCAGATTTTTTTGAAAATTATAACAAGATGAAATATAGCCAAGAATGAATTGCATACGGGAGGAGCAAAATAAAATGAATTGTAATAATTATGTAAAGGCAATAGCATGAAACTTAAGTGGACAGATTTCAGGCCAGAAACACCAGCCTGTCATTATGTTCTGGGTTCAAGGACGCTCTCAAAAGTAGGTCACTATTGCCACGATTAAATCACGATTAAAATCATGAGTTCGATTTCACTATGTTAACACGATTTTGATTATTTTTTGATTAATTGTGCAGCCCTATTTCACACTATAAGTCACATTATCTCTGAAATGACTCAAGTATCACTCACCATATTTTCAGGTGCTGGTCAATTGCTGATCAAATTGCAGGCTTGGTTTAGACAAGATATTGGTCATATTAAAATAAAGCTTTTTCGATAGTCAATTGTTAAGGGATGTATAGTGTCCAGTCCTACCCTCGTAAGATTCATGAAAAGTGTTGGGGTTCTACCTTGCCTCTAAAAAGGCACTTCAAGTTTAATTGAAATCCGTGTCGGTCAGGCTATAGTTTACATTGCCCAGTGCCTTTTTTTTGGCCTTTATTATGATAGTGCAGTGAAGAGTTGGACAGGACGTGAGTGGGGAGAGAGAGACGGGGAAGGATCGGCAAAGGACCCGGGGCCGGAATTGAACCCGGGTCGGCCGCACAGCAGACAAGTGCCCCACCGCCAGCGACATGGCAGGGCCACATTGCCCAGTACCTTGAGAGCGTTCCGAGGCCTGTGGGCAACATGATTGGCTCCTAATTTTCTGATCGAATGATTTTAAAAAGTTTTTTGCTGCTAGTCCAAGTTATGTTGTTAAAAATGTTACAGTGGTAAACAGTTTCATATAGTCAAACAACATACTATAGTATCATTTCCCAGAAACAAATAAAAAAGCCCTGTGTATCACCACTTTCATTGTCATATACTGTTTATTATTTCACTTAAACTGTGTGGGCTTGTTGGGATGAAAAATCTGCACATCATGTGTGAAAAGACGTAGGACAACAAAAGGTCAAGTCAGCACACTTCTTGGAATTCTTTTCAAGATAATTGGCTGTTGTTCCAATAACATGGATATAGGCGACACAACTTCTGTCGGGGGCTGTAATAATGTTATTCTCTGTCTGTCACTTGACTTGTCTGTAGGGGTGTAAATCACAGCCTTCATGACGATACGATACGGTATCGATTTCTTAAATCAGGGATTCGATTTTTTTCCAATACTTAAGAATTCCCCACGATATGAAGCGATCCGGTTCGATTCGATTTTTTCCAATTACTTTTCCACTACTTTTGTGTTATGCGATGTGATTCGATTAAATTGCCAGCCGATCCTTCCGATACATCAATACATTTCGATTTTATTTACATCCCTACTTGTCTGGTGGCAGGAGGCATCTGGAGAGCATCACGAGTGTGGGTCCCCGACCAGTGGGCAGCGAGGAGAACGAGGTGCTGACTGTGCGCTACCTGTTGGCCGAGATCGAGAAGATCCGCGAGGAGAGCAAGAATGGCCCCCACACTGTCACGGTGGACGTGCAGCGGCCCACCGGCTCCTTCAGCATCGACTTCCTGGGCGGCTTCACCAGCTTCTACGACAAGGTCACCAATATCGCTGTCAAGATCGAGCCCAAGAGCGGCGCCAACCATCTCATGCTGGCCAATTGTCACTTTGACTCGGTGGCCAACAGCCCAGGTACTGTGTGTGTGTGTGTGTGTGTGTGTGTGTGTGTGTGTGTGTGTGTGTGTGTGTGTGTGTGTGTGAGAGAGAGATTATTGTTAAAGGGGTATGCCACTATTTTGGGGCTTAATACAGTTAAAATCGTTGGCCAGAGTTTATAAAGGTGGTAAAGTGTCTTATTTTTCATGTAAGCCGTTGTCTTGCTTTAAGACAAGTTAAAGGAGGGAGCATGTCGCTAAGCTAGTGAAAGTCAATGGATCCGTGCTACACGGATCCATTGACTTTCACTAGCTTAGCGACATACTCCTTAGCTACATACTCCTTTAATAGCTGCATACCCCTTTAATATCTATATCAGCATGTTTAGTTTTTAGCATGCTACACGGATGCATTGACTTTCACTAGCTTAGCTACATACTCCTTAGCTACATACTCCTTTAATAGCTGCATACCCCTTTAATATCTATATCAGTATGTTTAGTTTTAACCGCACAGCAGAGTCCGATTAAACTAAATTTCAGTCCTCTGTCCTAACGTCTGTTACATAGATTTTTGACCATAAAGTACTCTTTGTCTTCACTATTGAATGCAAATATGTTAAGTATGGCCATCTCTTGATGTGCTTTTAGTTTGTCTTTCTGGGACAGTAAGTTAATATCACACCATCCATTACACATTTATTGCTCACAACGGTTTGGTCATTCAGACATTATTACTTCTTCAGGAATCTCAGCTCAAGAAGGTCTGAATGACCGAAACGTTGTGAGCCATATAATTGCAAGTTGCAGTTACAGACGGTGTGCGGATGTTGACATACGACTTTGAACCATGGCTTACATCCAACGCCCCCGTTCGAACTGATATGTGCCAAAGTCTGCTATATGGTGAGTTTGTCTTTCTGACGGTCTTGTGGTCGTTTACATGCCACCTGTAGGAGCAAGTGACGATGCCGTGAGCTGTGCGGTCATGCTGGAGGTGCTCCATTCCCTGGCTAACCTCTCGAACCCTCTTCGTCACGGGGTCGTGTTTCTCTTCAACGGGGCAGAGGAGAACGTCCTGCAGGTCGGTGTTTGAGCTTAGTTTAACTGTGACTCTCTTAGTACACACAGGCAGCGCCATCAATGTTTAATCGATGAAATCAATATCGGCCACGTCTTCCACAGACAGTCGATTCTTGCTCAAAAACAGTGAGGTTAAGGTGCGGTGAGACGCATTGAACCGTCTAGACCATGCTGAAGTGAAATGATGAAAGATTTGGCTGAACTGTTCATTGCGATATCCAAGCGGTGTTTAGTGACTTTATGACATCGACGTAGGGTGAGATACAGTGGCTGTGCCATTGTGTGTTCGCTCAAGAGAGGTTGTGTCCTGAAGAACTGCAAGCCTCCTTCAGATGGGTCATGTTGGTGATCAGAATTCATAATTTGATGAAAAGTGGTGTGAAGTGGCAAAACTATCTATTTAGACATAAACGTGTTGTGAATTTAAACCACCATTGAAGTTACGGGGCAATTAGTCATTTTGAAAAATGTAAAAAAAAATATTATTAATATAAATGAAAGCAGTTTGTATTAAATCAAGATTACTGTAGATTGCGCTGGCCTTTACCCCGATTGCAGTTGCTGAGATTAAGAGGAAAGGTCGAATATGTACACTACTCCCACTGTCTTTGTCACTGTCTGTCCAGTTTTCAGAAATGGGAAGTGATTGTGACCATGCCCGAAAATATGCTTGATGATGATGCAACCTAATGATGATGTCATGTCTTTCTCTTCTCCTTTCACTCCTCAGGCCAGTCATGGGTTCATCACCCAGCACCCGTGGGCCAAGCAAGTGCGAGCCTTTATTAACCTCGAGGCCGCAGGAGTGGGGGGCAAGGAGGTCGTGTTTCAAACAGGTATACGGATATTAATAATTAAACGATTAATAATAAAGGAAAAGTAACATTAAGAACAAAACCTATATTTGTTTTTTTTTCAAGTGAAGCAGGTGAAGGCCTGCCTTTGTCCGTTCATTGGTTACCTCACAAGAATTTCAACAAATAAAAAAGTTGTTGTTGATGTTTTTCCCCAGTTGTTATTACCATTATTATTTCAACAATTGCACGTGCATAGCTGACACTTGATTTTAAACCTGACAGGTCCAGAGAACCCGTGGCTGGTGCAGGCATACGTGCATGCTGCCAAGCACCCCTTTGCCTCCGTGGTGGGGCAGGAGGTCTTCCAGAGCGGGGTCATCCCCTCCGACACAGACTTTAGAATCTACAGGGACTTCGGAAATATTCCAGGTATGTATGTGTATTCACTCAGCTGCTACAGTTGTGTGGGTGTGCGTGTGTTCGTGTGTGCGTGTGTTCGTGTGTGCGTGTGTGCGCTTTTACAAGATTCATCCTCTTTTCTAGGGCGTATTATCCTCATATGTGATCCCTACTGTATGTTTATGTGTTATATATACTGTATTTCTAGTGGTGTGTAGGTTGTGCTTGTGGCATGCTACTGGACATGAACTAATACTGTATTTAATTAAGTAATATACAGTATATATATATATTCAATTTCCCCTGTGGGGATTAATAAAGTCTCTCTCATCTCTCATCTCATATGTAGTACTAGCTATTTGCTGTTGGTTGTAACGTGTCCTTTTCTGATCATCAGGCATAGATCTGGCATTCATTGAGAATGGCTACATCTACCATACTAAGTATGACACAGCAGACCGCATCCTGACCGACTCCATTCAGAGAGCAGGTGAGAAACTCTTATTTAGGCGCTTTTATACATTTCAACTTAGAAACTTCTCAGTCCCCTCCAAAGGTATTTTAACACAAGACAAGACTCCCTATTTTTTTTGACATTTGGGTTTAAGATCAAAAGATGAAAGAGTTTGGAAAGTCCCCGTTATCCTTGTTTCCTGATCCTCAGTGAAAAAAACAGAACAATGGAATTTGCCTGCGAGGGGACTGTCTGTGAATTTAGTTTCCTGTTTCCTTCTCCCATAAATAAGTAATACAGTGTGTATCATGCTCAGACTTAATGAATTGCCATTGAAAATTTCCTGTATTCCCTGTAAACTCTAGTCCTGTAGCTGCACATGTGTGATATAGTGCATTAAGTCCCTTAGATAGTTGTGTTTGTTGGATCCTATATGCCTAGTATGGGCTCAAAGCATGTCTTGCTTTTCAAACTTCAGTGTCACTCGTGAAGCAGCTGCAACTTATCAAAAGTATCTTACACATGTACTCTGTATGTATTGATTCATGAATCATGTTTTAAAAATCTTTGTGTGGTGCCTTGTCAGGAGACAACATCTTAGCTGTGCTAAAGCACCTGGTGATGTCGGAGAAGCTGGCGGATGCGTCTGAATATCGGCACGGCAACATGGTGTTCTTTGACCTGCTGGGCGTCGTGGTGGTGGCCTATCCTGCGCGGGTCGGGACCATCATCAACTGCCTGGTCTGCATGGCAACCTTCCTTTACCTGGGCAAGAAGTATGTCATGCCCAGCAGTGCCGGTAGGTGAATCTGAACGAAGGTGAACTTTAACAACTAATGTTGTATTGTATTGTGTATTTATTATACTTTTTTTTGACTTGCCATGACTTGCAGATGCAAGGGGGTTTTAGTATGGAATGCTGAAATTTTGGAATAATGGAATTTTTGGAAAGAAATGCTGAGTGCTCTTCAGAATCAGTAGACTCTAATCTGCAGAAACTCTTGGTACAGTTTGCCATTTGACAGGGAGCTATGGACACGTTTTCTCATGCATCTTTCATGCAGTCTCATGAAAGTCGAAAGTCCATGCCACTAACTTAACCTGTTTTCACCTCCATGTACCTGAGGGCCTCCAACATAGCGGTGATTACTAGGGCTTGTTGCAGCCTGTTTTGCTGTATGTTGTTGTAACAGATGTGTTGAAATAAAGTTTATTTCAAAGAAGTAATAGTGAGACTATTTGTTTATTAACTGAATAAAGGCCTAACGGGTCTAAAAACGAAGAGAATTGCCAATGCTTTTAAAGTTAACATTTGCATAGATGCTGCAGCCAATCTTAAATATTCACACAGATGTGTTCCATGGTCTTCATCGAAAAGTAAAAGTATTTATTATTATTTTCTGTGTGTGTTTGTGTATTTAGGGGGTCGAGGTGTGCGAGAGTTGGTGTATGCGGTTGGCGTGGCGCTCCTGAGCTGGCTGGTGACGCTGCTGTCCGTGCTCATCGTGGCCCTGCTGGTGACGCTGCTGGGACGCTCCATGTTCTGGTACAACCACTTCTACGCCTCCATCTGCCTGTACGGAGCCGCCTCCGTCGGCAAGCTGGTCCTCATCCACACCCTGGCCAAAAACCTCTACTATGGGGTGAGTAGTTAGCCTGATTATCATTGACTTTCAAATCTCTTCGAGACTTGGTCTGACCAAGACCATAACAATTAACGGTTCCCAAATGGCATGGTTGACCCGCCTCCCTAGGTTTGCTACTGGTTGACTGGCGTCTGAGAAAGTGGGTGGAGTTCCATTTTTTTCGGGAGATCAGAATCGATATTTACATTTTACATTGCTCTTTGCCTGACTAGAAGCAACGCCGAAGGCTAGTGAGTAGTGCCACCAACATCCATCTGGAGTGGCGCCATAGGCGTAGGTCTCCGACAGTGTGGTTTTATTTTTTAAAATCCTTGCACGTGATTGGGGAAACGCATGACTGAATTCATGAGCTGCTACTTTAACTACTCATAGTTAAAATTACAGAATCAATGTCGATGAGTGAGTCCATGCAAAGTCCATGCGAGTGGGCATTGTTGCTGAAACAATTGTCGCATTTCACTTATCTTTTCCCTTTGCCACTACATTTTAATTTTGACTACATCACATCTATGAAAATCCTGCGATCCTGATTAGTTGTTCTGTGTTTTGGTTTGGCAGCCAGGCGAATCCAAAGTTCCTGCAAACTCTCATGTGAGCTCCCGAAGCTCAGCGGAAATACACAATGGTCTTCTGGCCAGAGTGGGGCTAGATGAAGCAACACGATACAAAGCACTAGTTGGATGTTAATTAATATCGTCTTCGATACAACACAATATAACCCGAATGTTCTTCTATCTCAGAAACAATAGTGTTTAAGATTTTCCAGTGACACTGAAAAATGCAGCAATTTTTCCTGAAATGAAAAGGTAACATTTTAAAAACTAACTTCTCTGAGATGGAAGACAATTCAAGTTACAATGCAAAGTAATTGAGTTAAAGTTTCAGCCACAAGTGCATTCCATAGTTGACTCCATTTGTGGTAAAAAGTCAGTTTGCTGTCTCTGCTTATCATTACAAACATTGAGACCCTTCACACTGGAAAGAAAATCTAATCAAATACCATAAAGTCGCACAGAGGGCCCTGTCACTGCTCAAGATGACTGCTCAGTGCATGCACTGTTGTGAAATGGCACTTTTTCTACATTGTCCATAATGGTGGCAATTCAAAAATGCTCCCGACCGCCTTCAGACTACAGTGTTGTTTAATCACGCACAGTGTTTCAGTCTGTCACCGACAAACGATATGATGACAAACAGAAAGAGATCTCTGTCCCTGCCGAAGTGCAGCCGTGTAATATGAAGCGTGCCGTCAGTGTTAACATGCTGCAAAAAGTACTCACTTTACTCACTTTACAACACAGTTACGAGGCACCTAAAACAAGCTATATTTATGTTGTATTTATACAGTAAGTTGTATTTAGGTGTTTTTTATTAACCTCTGATGGTGTAGTCAATACTCACACCCTATTGTGTGTTTTTTTGTAGCATTTCATTGTTACTCCATAGATTTTTTTCAATAGTAACTGCATCAGTTCTCTGCCTGTGGTCATAAAACCACTGGTCCCTATGGAAAAACAAAAGCCAATAATACAATGAGCACAATGCGCTTTGTATGTTATTTCACAGTCCAGTGACTTCCTGTTTGGCCTCTCCTCTCTTGTGTGCTGTGCTGTGCTGTGCTGTGTAGAGTGTGCAGCGTCTGGAGCTGGGCGAGCTGTTCTTCGACGTGAGCCTGGCGCTGTGGTGCTGCGCGCTGGTCTACCTCACCCAGCGGGGCCTGTGCTCCGCCTACGTGCCCATGCTCATGGTGGCCTTCCCCCTCGCCACCAAGCTGCTGCTTGCCAGGGAGTTCAAGCACAGAGGTACGTTACGGAAGAACGCACGCAACACTCTCGTGCTGCTGTTTCTTTTTTTGTCATTAACGTTTTTATTTTGCCAGGCTGGGGCATAGTGGCCCGCCGTGAGGTCCTATGCCGAATTACAAATCGCAAATTTATGAAAGTTGTTTTTTTGTTCTTTTCCTTTTTTCGATGGAAGAGCGTGATAAAAAAAATCGAAATCGAGATTTCGTATTTTTTAAAAATCATGATATGACATTTTTGCCATATCGCCTACCCCTAATCTTGCTTTTGTTGTGGATAGCATAAATGAGAATCTTGAAAGGAAGAGAGAGAGTGGTAAGGGTTAGGGTTAGGGTTGGGAAGTGGCCCAGGACAGACTCAAACTCAGGTCGCCATGTGTATGCATAATGGCCTGTTTAACCCCATGCATTTGGTTACTTGGTGGATCCCCATTCTTGGTGTCTCGTATTCAGTAAAAAAATTAAAAATAATAAAAATTGCATCATCATACGCATAAAGATTAAACGAGTACATACATCTTTCTTATGTCTGCCTGTGTTATCCTTGGCCATGTTCTCTCAGGTGCGTCTGTGAAGTACGCCGTCTGCTTCCTGTTTGGGATTGCTCTGCCCTATGTGCACTTCATGTTCCTGATCTGGGTGGTGTTTGAGATCTTCACTCCTATCCTGGGCCGCAGCGGCACCGAGATACCTCCCGATGTGGTCCTCGCCTCCCTCATCGCCGTGGGAACATTCCTGCTCTCCTCATACTTTGTAAGTTTCATTGGTCACACTTGAAGGAGAAGTCCGGCTGTTTTGGGTTCATATCACATCATGTGTAGCCCCAGGGAAATGGGCCAAAGCGACTACCGCGAGAAAGTTTCATGCTTGCTGCGCCAAGTTGCTCAATTGCGCCGTTTTCAATAAAGCCTGGCCCAGCGGGCAAGCTTATAACCTTTTATATGAAGCTCATAACCTGCATAAAAATGCTTTTGGACGTTTTGGCTGTGCGCTGTGTACCATTAGCTGGCACAGAAACGATACATTTGGAGTTATCAGAAATGGAGCACCCACCTCTCTCAGCTGCCGTCTTGCCACAGGCGTCCGCAAAATTGTCACCGACGCCGGTGTCATAGGTATGACATCACAGTGTCGCACCACAGTCATGGATGTGTCCTCAATGTCATATCCATGTCATAACCATTTTATGACTGTTGGCATCAAGTGACATTCGGTTATGGTAAAGACAACCCTAACATTGTCAACTTGACTTCATGAAATAAAACGTCTGACATTGACTCACCTATGACTGTATCATGAGAGCCCTATCTCACGCCTTTCGTAAAGTCTTCACGAAAAAAATTGAGTAATTTTCGTGGTGCATTCACGTTATTGCCCGCCTTTCGTAAAGTCTTCACGAAAATAATAGATTAATTTTCACGCTGCCTATTCACTTGAATTGCCCCACTGCTGCTATGGTTATCCAAACGTCTGCAGGGGCGGGGAGGGGGTGCTGACAGAACACTGCTGATACACTCGGGACTCACTAATTCGACGCCCTTTCGGTACTTACGCCTTATGTCCCCTAAACCTAAACCTAACCCTAACCTTAACCCTACTTAACCCTAAACCTAACCCTAACCCTAACCCTAACCTTAACCCTAACCTTAACCCTAAACTGCTTGTTTGAAATTACCATGTGACGGTAGGCTACCGAAAGGGCATCAAACTAATGGGTCGCTAGGCAACAGTCGGGCAATTCAAGTGAATAGGCAGCGTGAAAATTAATCAATTATTTTCGTGAAGACTTTACGAAAGGCGGGCAATAACGTGAACGCACCACGAAAATTACTCCATTTTTTGAGTGAGAAACGGTTGATCATGACACTATTATGACACTATCATGTCATGCATATGACGGCGACGTCAAGTACAGTGTATAGTTTTATTATGTATCATCACATATATAATAATTATTTTAGCAGGGAGCATTTCTTACTCTTTGTGTACTTTGTCCTCCTGCTTGTAATGACCATTTTTTGTTTTGTTTTAATAGATTGTCGTGAAAGCTAGAGTGCGTAGTACAGTAGTTTATTTCCAGTATTTATGACTTCCATTCAAAACTGTTAGCTTTTTTCATGAATATTTTATCAATTTTTAATCAATTTTTAAGTATTCATTTTGACTTGGAAATGTACTGTTTTAGGTGGATCTTCTCCATGTTTTCCATTTTGCATTACCAGCAGTCATAGACATGTTTTGGCTGCAAACAAAACGTATTTTGCTTTTGATCAAAACAATTAATGTTGGTACATTACCATGTGCATATTCATGAGAATATAAAAATTTTAAATATTTCCTCTGTACATACTGGGCCTTATCTAATGAACCATTTCATACAAGTCTCCTTCACTGCCAAATAATGTTGCAGGTAAATGTACTTAAGATATAATAATGAATATAATCTACACTTATCTGGTAACAAACTTTCTTGCCTGCATTTTCTTTGCCTCTCTCTCTCTCTCTTTCTCTCTCTTTCTCTCTCTCTCTCTCTCTCTCTCTCTCTCTCCCCACTGCTCATGGGCAGATGCACTTCGTCTACTTGGCTCGCAGTACCAAATGGATCCTGGCGGTGCTGGCCTCTGTGTTTGCGGTGGTATTTCTCTTGGTGGCGTGTGGAGTGTTCTTCCCCTATTCCTCAAACCCGTCCAGTCCCAGACCAAAACGAGTCTTTCTACAGGTACATTTAGAGTTAGCAACGGTTTTATGGGTCTTCTCTTCAGTTGTCTTTTGAACAATGATTTTATGTCATAGTCCGCAATATAGTTGACAAGTGATTCTCCTGAATGACTCTTGAAAGGGAACAACTTCTCACTGCTTTCAAATGTGGTGGAATTAGGAAGAAAACAGAATAATGGATTGATTGATAAAATATTGCCCGGCCCAGCCTGGCTATGATTATGTCCTCGTTTGTAAGTTGCTTTGGTTATAAAGCATCTGCCAAATGCAATGCAATGCAATGCAATGTAATGTCATGTCATGATGGTTACCCATTTAAACCTAAAGCACCAGCAAAAAGCCCTAAGCCCTGTTTTGGGAAAAGGTGCCCTCATCTTATTAAAAAAAAACGAAATATCTCAGCCTCTGAAGCACATACGTACAGTAAAAACATGAAATGAATTGCATTTAAAAGCTAGGACCCTCATCTTGCATTAGAATATGTTTATTCAGCTCTAACATACCCACATTTGTAATAAAAACTAAAATCTCAAGAGCCTGAATGATGCAGCGTCTATGCAGCTCCAGGCAATGCAGCATATACACAGCAATCAGGCCTAAATGGGTTAAATGTGATCTTTTATGTATGTGTTTCACCCAGCCCTATACATAGGTTTCCCCTTTACAAACATTCACGCTGTGAGGAGGGGCAAGTTGCTAAGCAGCCAACCACATGAGCGATTTTTTTGAGAGACAGCTGTTTCCAACAATCAGAGGTTGGAGGCTGCACAGACAGGGATTGTTTACATGATGGTTAAGTGGCTCTGCTTAAAAGAAGAGAGAAAAATCCGCACAGAACACGACGTTTAGACCTCAGGCGGTCTTCGTCAGGTGTATGTGTTCAATAAATCGGTGAGCAGCAACAGTGTGCGGATTTTTCTGTATTCTTTTACGCACGTTTGTTTTATCCAGCACCTGTTTTACTGGATGTGCGCGCATCACCTAGACTGCTAAGTGGCTCTGCTGCCTGGTGTTTCCCCACAGCACACCACGCGCACCTTCCACGGTCTGGACGGCCAGGTTGAGTACAAGGACTCAGGGCTGTGGATCAACAGCTTCGACTACACGGCCATGAAGCACATCACGCCTCACATCCCCGAGATCAATGACACCATACGCAGGCGATGCCAGGAGGACCTGCCCTTCTGCGGCTTCCCCTGGTTCCTGCCAATCAAGTTCCTCGTCAAGTGAGTACATATCAGCAGGCGGTAGTACCCATAGTGCTGTTCATTTAGTTGCAAAAGAGAATCCGATTTAAATCGCTCAAAGAGCAAGTACCAGCTAGGGCACTTATGAGTTGGGTATATGGATTCTTTTTTGTATGTTGGGTGTAAAAGTTGCGAAGAGCACCTGCCAAAACTATTTCACACAAGTAAAATTATATATTTAAAGAGAGAGTACCAGAGCACTTGTAAGTTGGATATAGATTGTTTTTTTATTGTAACAATTGTGATGGTCATCTATGGAAATGACTTGAATTGGTGGAGCTTTGTGTACAGTATACTTAGTAAAACCACATGCTTTTGTTGTTTTCCTAGGTGTGTACAGTAATCATACACACAAATTGATGTCTGTATAGTTCAAATGTCTGTAATGTGTTTTTTTCCCTACCTCTGGCTGTGGCTTATAGAAAGAACTGGTACCTCCCTGCTGAGGAAGTAAGTCCAAAGTCTCCTATGGAGTTCAGACTTTTATCAAGAGAAGAAAAGGAGTGGGGAACAATCAGAATGTCTTTTGAAGCAAAAGGTGAGCAAAGTGCTCTGAAAGAAAAAGTGTGGTAGTCATGCAGTCATTGTTTCAGTTTTGCAGAAAGAGATTGTTTTGTTTTATACTATTTTTTTAATATACATTTCATATTTTTAAATAATATATTTTATATTATTTTTTTCTGTAATACAGGTAATTGTAATGTGATTGAAGGTTATGTTGATGCGCTGTGAAGGAATGATGCGCTGTTGCATGTCAGTGGGTCATGTCAGGCATAGCAATCTCATGTTCTCTCGGGTGTGTTAAATGGTAGACTGTCGCCCCCGTGTGTATGACGACTGTACTGCAATGCCCTCTCCTCTCCAGGCCCAAGCCATATGTCTCTCTACCTCCGACCCCTCCATGGCTCCACGTTGACCAGGTGGTCGTTTGGCGATGGCATCCCGCAGTTTGATCTGAGTGGGGAATACTTTATTTTCTACTCGCATGGTCTAGAAGCCCCTGCTTGGAACTTTTGGTTTGAAATCCAGGTGAGGGACTTCACCTTGTTTGCCTTCAAATCAAGTCGGTTTTATTGTCAATTTCTTTACATGCACTGGTCATACAAAGAATTGAAATTACGTTTCTTACTTTCCCATGCAGACATAGACATAAACTTTAGGTGTGGACGTAGACAATTAGACATAGACAGTACACATACATTATATACTTATATACATATAGCATTTACACTGTCATATGTCCTGCTCCCTCTGTGTTGCTGGGCTGTCTGGTGATTGATCAGGGTTTGGTCAGGGATTAAATATGTTGTGATCTATCATGAAAGTATCATTCAAAGTGAACAGAGATTAAGGAAATATCTTGAATTGAGATGCTGATTTCACACTCAGTAGTGCTGCGACAGTATGGGCGCATAATAAAACCCATTTAAACGGCACACAAATTCAGCTTTTTTATTTTTAGATTTTGTGCTGTGTCTCCTGCCTCAGGATGTAGAACAATTTTGTACATTTTTAATGTGCTTGGATTCAGTGGCACTCTAGGCCATATTCCTGTTTCACATTATCATTTTTATCGCAGTAAGAGATTTGGACACTGTTCTGCACAAGTCACTTCACAACTCTATCACCTTTAATTTTATTGCACTCAGGTTGCATTTGATTTAATGAAGATGAAGTGGCAGTGAATCATATTACTCACCAGAATTAACAATTAGTAAATCAAAGTCTACCAGTGACATTACAATAATCTTGACACTTTTTTCCAAAGTGACTTACAGTTATTTTACAAGGTATTGGTTACAGTCCTTGGAGCACTTGTGGGCTTAAGTGCCTGGCTCAAGGGCTCTTAAGCCACGGATGGAGGTGTAGGGGGAGGTAAGGGTGGGATTCGAACCTGCAACCCTCTGAATATAAAACCACCTCCCTAATCACTAGGCCACAGATTTATGGATTACTTATGACTGTGCGTCACCAGCATCTGGCCATTGGCTGTGCTTAGGGACTCTATGCCTTTTGAATACAGCTTTAACTTCACTATTTGTCTCTGGCCATTGGCTGTGCTTAGGGACTCTATGCCTTTTGAATACAGCTTTAAAGGGACACTGTGCAGGAAATGGTCAAAAAGGGTACTGCAACTATGCTGCTCATTGAAACTGGGTTGTCTATTGCCAAATTTGATCTTTACATGAAAGTTTACTAAGTAATAAACAAATATTTTCTAGTATGGTCCATGCAATTCTGTGAAACAGCTGATTACTCAATCATTCTCATGCAGACATGATCAAGTCGTCTACACAAGGTGTAGAATTGGCCACTCTAGACTCACTCATGCTTTTTTGCTAACTGGAAGTGAACCTCCCCTCTGTGATTTTTGTGGACATCTCTTATCAATTAAGCATATTCTGACTTGCCCTGCTATCAGAAGGAAAAGACAACAGTTTTTTAAAGAAGACACTATTTTTGGAATTTTTAATAAGGTCCCACCTTTAAAGGTTTTGAACTTTTTAAAATGTATTGATATGACCAAACTTATTTAATCTATTTATTCAATTATTTATATCATTGTAGATTTTTAATATGAGGCAAATTCTATTACCTGTACTGGCCATGAAATAGCCACAGTTGCATATTTGGCCATAAATGCAAACAAACAAACAATCTAGTATGGTCCAAGTACAGTAATTTTTGCAGCTAAAAATGGCTATTTTTGGAAATTCAAAATGGCAGACCATGGAGAAGATCCCCCTTTTCATGTATGAAAAGTGCAATTTTTCCAGTCATAATGAATACTTAGAATTTGATGCTGGTGGTACGTATTCATGAAAAAGTTAACATTAGTGAATGGGCAACATGAATTCTGGAAATAAACAAATAAAAATCTCACACAGTGTCCCTTTAACTTCACTATTTGTCTCTGGCCATTGGCTGTGCTTAGGGACTCTATGCCTTTTAAATACAGCTTTAACTTCACTTTTTGTCTTTTTTTATCTGTTTGTCTGTTTTTTTAATCCGGCAGCCTTCAGATTCGGGCTCGGAGGAGGGCATGATCTCGGTGGCCATCTCATCTCATCACTTCTTCGGCGAGGACAAGCTGACGCCCCAACTGGATCTCATGCTGCAGCGCTTCCCTCTCTGGGCCTTCCCCTCTTCATGGGTCAGCACCTACAACCTCTACCGATACTGAGGAGACGTGACCACACCAGACCATACCAGACCACACCACACCACACCACATGATACCACACCACACCACACCACACCACACCAGACCACATGATACCACACCACACCACACCACACCACACCAGACCACATGATACCACACCACACCACACCGCCCATACATACAACCTCTACCGATACTGAGCTCAGCCCAGCCTACACCACACCACACCAGACCACATAATGCCACACCACACCACACCAGACCACACCAGACCACATTATACCACACCACACCAGACCAGACTACTCCACACCACACCACATGATACCACACCACACCACACCAGACCACATGATATCATACCACACCACACCAGACCACACCAGACCAGACCACACCTCCCATACATGCATACAGACTCCTATATGCACCTACAACCTCTACCAATACTAAGGAACCCACATCACACCACACCACACCACATCACATCACACCACATCAGCCCATACATGCATACAGACTCCAATATGATCATAAACGCCACCATGACAATACATGCATGCACATTCATACAAATATACAAGCATACATATACAGTACATGCATACAGACTCCAGCAAGTTCATAAACGCCACCCACAGACATGCATACACATTCTTACATGTCTACAAACATACCCATACATGCATACAGACTCCAATATGTGCATCAACACCACCCACAGACAGACATACAGTACATGCGTACATGCAAACATACACCTACATACAGGGGTTGTTGGACAATGAAACTGAGACACCCGTCATTTTAGTGTGGGAGGTTTCATGGCTAAATTGGACAAGCCTGATGGCCAATCTTCATTAAGGGTAAATTATAGCTCGGCATCAACTGGCGCGAATTGTCGTTTGGGTCTGGTCACAAAAACGTTTTTTTTTCCTGTGAATCGCACGAGGTCTCGTGTCACGAGCCACATTTAGAACAGGGCGAGAGTTTCCTTCACCAAACTGCAAGCACTACGGTCATTAAGCAGTGTTGCTTTCTGGCACATTGCACTAGCAAGAGCAGAGTGTGAAGGTTCAATTAGCAGGGTAAAAGCACACTTTTGCTCAAAATATTGCAATGCACACAACATTATGGGTGACATGTCAGAGTTCAAAAGAGGACAAGTTGTTGGTGCACGTCTTACTGGCATGTCTTTGTCATGTATCATGAGCCACGGTATCCATGGTAATGTCAGCGTACCACCAAGAAGGACAAACCACATCCAACAGGATTAACTGTGGACGCAAGAGGAAGCTGTCTGAAAGGGATGTGCGGGTGCTAACTCGGACTGTATCCGAAATGCATGAAACCACAGCTGCCCAAATCAGGGCAGAATTACGGTAAATGTGCACCTCAACTCTCCCGTTTCCACCAGAACAGTCCGTCGGACTCGGGAGCTTCACAGGGTCAATATATATTGTCAACTAATCTGTCTAAAACCTAGGTGTTTCAGTTTCTTTGTCCAACACGGTACATCCATACAGCTTACACCAACACACACCTGAGTGTGGAAAAAAAATTACATGCCATCCCCACACATAAATCGCGCACAAAACACACCCAGTCTGCTGCTGCACAAAACATCCACTGGATGAATCCATCTTTAAAAAAAAGAAAAAGAAAAAAAATGCACAAAAGATAGAAGAAGAAAATTACTAACTTGTACTGTGTACATATCCTTACACCCCCTCCAGACAAACTTACTATACTAGTGCAACCATCACTGTGTCAACAGGCTAAGATATGACCGAGCAGCTTATAAAGCTAAGCCAGTTTTTATTTATTTGAAGACCAATCAAACATGCTCTGTCCATGATCCAGGATGGTCTCTCCCTCTCTCTCTCTCTTTTCAACCCTTTCTTTTGAATCTGCCTTTCGTGTGAATGGCTCTGTGTTTCTGAGTTTGATTTGATTTGATGAGGGTGTGAACATATGGATTTCAGTTATGAAGAAAGAATATAGGGAGGGGTCAAGGTTGCTCTTGCATCCCCCTCTTCTCTTCTCTTCTCTTCTCTTCTCTTCTCTTCTCTTCTCTTCTCTTCTCTTGTTGGCTGGGCTTAAGAGCTCTGGTGGCTCAAACAGGATCCAAGTGCTTTGAACTCCTACCTGCGTACACTTTCTTCTGATGGTTTTCATTGCTAGACAACAGCGATGTGTGTGCACCATCTGGAAGTATCTAACCATGGGACTGTACAAGAATGTTTTAAAACAGTTGAGCACTTTCTAATCAGAAGTTATCATAATGAATAATATCTATGTTGATCTGTTGACAGTTTTATTTCAAGATTGTTTTGGTTGGTGGTTTTATTTTAATTTTATTTTCTTATATTTTCTTTTCTTTTTCTTTTATTTTAACATGACCTGACTTTAAAGTTTGAGTGATTTTAGCAGCCGTCTATTGTCTCTAATTGAAGGGTTTTATACAGTAATCGTCTTCTTGTATATTGACTACATCAAGAGTCTGATCTAGCGTCTGATATCTGGCTTTGCAGGTACATTATTGGGTCCTCAGTTTGAGAAAGTCGCTGTGATTAGCAAAATGACAGCTGGCATCGAATGATACTTCCTTTTTATATCAGAAATCTGGGATTCTCGTGATCAGTCACTTTTGAAGAATGTGCTGCTTGTCATTGTTGCTGATATTTTGACCATGTCTCGCTTTCTTGATGCTTGGTCATGGATATTTGTTTTATTTGTGATTTTTATTTTATTTTTTTACAGGTTTTTTGGCAAGAACTCAGAGTGATTTAAGATTTTTTTTAAAATAGCACACGCTGTCATTGTTTAAAAACAACAACTTCAATATATCAGTGCTCTCATGCTACAACTGTTTACCTTTTGCAGCAATTCTCCTAATGTGCCGCCTGCACAAGGACACTCAAGATCATTGTTTTTTGTTTGTTTTTTTGTTTTTACTTTTTCTTTGCACATTTTTTTTTATTAACATAAGTGGTGCTCTTTTTTTGGGAAAAGCTTTCAAATGTGCTCTCTGTTAAAAGGGTGGAATCCTGTTTTGTCAGGTGTGCATATTTCAAAACTATGCAAAAATGACCTCTCCGCTTGTGCATGTGGGTGGCGGCAAAGACGCGGCGCCACGACAGCAAGCAATATGTGACTAAATATCCATGTGTCCTCTCAAGTTACTGCAGTGTGGTCACCGCACTGGGAACCACAACTGTCTCATGCTACTCAACTAGTTATGTGTGGATTTGTGCTGATGGGAACAGCAGGAATTCAGTACTTACTCCAAGGGCAGTTTGTCCCACAGGTGATATGGATAGGTGGTGAATCATTTGTACTGAAATGATGCTCTCGCTTTGATGACTGCAGGTCACAAGAAAAAAACATGTTTCAGCATATTACAAATGGGAAACTTTTATTGATTCTCCCAAAAATATAAAAATATTTCACAATAGAAATGAATGCATCCAAAAATCAGATAATTTCTCTTAAGTCTGATTATATATACGTAAGATATACAAATGACTATGTTTATACGTGGTCATGAGGTAACATAATCAGATGTGTGATTGAAATTGTATTGCTGATCAGTTTTGAAATTATTTATTGCTCTTGATTTTTATTTTAACTTAATCCAATGATGTGTGCAACAAGAATAAGCCCTAAATTATCACTCAATATACTGTTCTTTGGAGGGGGGGGACACAAAATACCATCACGCTTTTGTTTCTAAAAACATTATTTGTGAAGGTCATAATCATTTTGAGGACTTCAATGGAATTCTATCTATCTGGTTCTAGAATCCTTCCCACCTTATGTCACGTCTATCCTTTACACCGTGGTGTACATCCTGGATTAAGTCAATAAACAAGCCTTGCACGCGATTCTGTCATCAGACTTCACTAAATAGCTGATGTACTTGATTACTTGAGTTGAAATCAGCTGATGTAGATTGGTTGGATGAAGTTTGCGGCAGTGGCTTTTTTTTTTCAGCTTTCTGCATCCAAAATGAACACCTCTTTGCTTCTCCACCTTGGTGACCATAAACTTAGCCTAACTTAAGCCATACGGCTACGTTTTGCCACACTACACTCGAGGGCGTTCTGGTTTCCTCAACGGAGGCGAAACATACCAGCTGGCCAGAGTCAGGTTCCCATAACCCTAGGTGTGTATGAAAATCCCAAACAGATTGAAGTTCCTAGGGGTTGATCACATTTCAGCATCACTTGTCTCACGTCACATACATATTGTCCATCTTGTGTTATTCTGCAAAAAAAAAAACGTTGAGCAAATATGGACTTCAATCCTCAACCCTTTCTCTGCACTTTTTCCATTAAGAGTACAAAACTTAACCCAGAACCACATGCCTTACTTAACCACTTAGTCATGTGTAATGAAGGTGTAGGCTACATAGTATGTATGTGATGAATTGCTTAATCAATTGACAAAGAAAAAAGAAGTTTATTTAATCTGTTTCATGTTTTTTTTGTCATTAGCACTGGTCTGTGAATTGAACTGTCCCCTCCATGTCATGATCGTCATGACTATTGTCACACCACTCTGTAATTTGTATAGCAAACTGACTGCTCTGGTTTTTTCGTTTGTGCCTAACACCACTTTAATCCTCCTTAAGTATCACTCACCTCACCTCCGGACAGTTTATCCTTGTTGCATTAAATGATACGAATCATTAAGTGATTGCTCAGTTTTTGAAGTAAGCATCTCCAGCCTTATCTGGTTTTTCAATGTTAATTGTTATCTTGTTTTTAATGCTGGACTTTTTCTGTGGTTTTTCAAGGTTGTATTTATTGATTTGAAAATGAACCTTATGCCACATGTCTTTTTGTTTTTGTTGTTCTTAATTCACACGTATCTACAGTCTTTGTCATACCCTGAAAACAGCATATTAACTGGGAAATGGAAACAAATTTGTTGATTCATTATGATTGATTCAAATTAATTGAACATGTCACAATTACATGGTTTTGAAAATAGATTAAAATGCAAGGGAAATGAAGATATCACTAAATGTCCATTCATTCATTTACGTCTTAATCCACTGACGCATTGCGGAGTGGAACTACATTCCTGTTTTGTTAATATGTTGAAGTGCACTAATGTCTAACTTTTCTGTTCTTTGTCATCTTACTGTACTCCTTCATAAAACACTGAATAAAACTGTTTTCTATGACATGATTTAATAATCTGCTTTATTTTGTCATTTCCCCCTCCCCTACCCAAGTAGTACTATTGGGTTTCCTTGTTCATCTGTCACAATTTATTTCAGCAACTTGGCCCACAAACTAATGGATAGGAGTGGACCACATTATCAGGAAATAAAATGACCTTAGATGAGCTCATTACATTTCTGGTCAAGGTCAAGGTCATGAAAGGGTGAAACCTGGCTGACGTGGGATTTGCTTACCTGGCACCACATACAGTATATTCAGGGCTGCTGACAGACTTGGCCAGGCCCAGAATAAAATCCTCTGAAAATCACCTCTCATTACATTCTGTCAAAGTCGCAAACTTCAGCTCAACATTGGGGGGGTCAAAATTGTATAATGTTGTAGGCCTAATTACTAAATTCGTGTGTTCACACATAGCCTAGCGAGCTAAACCCCTACAGGGCATCTAGATTCCTATGCTAGTGTTCACAGGCATAGGAGACAACAATCAACATTTCATTACATTATTTCATTATTATTATTGGAGTCAGTGTCTTTGCCCTCTACCATCTCTCCACCGTCTTTTGGAGGTCAGTAAGGTCTGTGCTTTTTGAATCATAATGGGATACCAAAACGGCATCAATAGCGCTTGAAAGGCTTTGTATTGTTATTCTGTCAACATGAATTAGAGGTTAACAATATTCTCCCAACCGGTTTCGAACCTGCTTCTCCAGGGATGACTCACTTTGACATCATGGTCCGAATGGATATTTGGTAACTTGTAGACCCCGGTTTGAAGCCCCAGTTGCCATTACAAGTTGGAGTGAAATTAAAAATTGGGGATAACTACAGTTCTTGCAAACAATTTACACCAGTGAGACTGCAAGTGGGCCTGCTGTATTTCCACAGAGCTCCATGCTCCTCTAGTTGGGAGTAAAAAGTACACATTTTAGAATGGGATTAAGGAGGTCACTCCATCCAGTTTCGAACCGGGGAATCTAGGGAGACAATTCATGCAAGTTGGTGTCATAATCAAAGTGGATGTTTTTACTTGGTATCCTGAAGATGTATGTTCGAAGCCCGGGTGGGGCAACTTCTTCAGCTTAGCCGTTTCAAGTCAGACATTTGATGGATTGACAAATAAAGGGGGTCAACTCAACCCATCAATGTCTTTCTACAATATGTGCCCAGTAGCCTAGTAAACTAGTGCCACCTGCTGGCGGTCTTTTTTCTTTTTTTTTTTTAACCTGCGACTGCCAATCTCACATTTAGTCTGGTTTTGGTTTATCAGACGATATGCCCAGTTTACTACTGTACAGTGACTACTACATTACAAGTCAGAAAATTGTGAAATTATAACAAAATGTCAAATACGCTGCTGGAACTGAGCACTACCTCTTCTGACGGCCAAGACCACTGTAAAGCCCTCATGTACTTAAGAAAGAACAGTTAGACTCAAGCTTGCTGGTGACCTTTTACCGTTCTACCATAGAGAGCCTGCTGACCTACGCAGTGTCAGTGTGGCACTCAAGTTGCACTGAGGCTGACAGGAAGAGACTGCAGAGGGTGATCAAAACAGCACAAAAAATCATAGGCTGCCCACTGCCTCCCATACCCACCATCTACAACTCACGCTAGAGCCAGGAGTATCATTAATAGACAGGTCATCAGCTGGGAAAATTAGGCCTTTCGTCCTACCGCACTTTTCTTTGTGGATTACTGACCAGAAGCCCTATTGGAAGAAATTAAATCATGGGGCCACGTCAATTTTTGCTCAGAATTCAATATGGCCGCCATTTTCCAAAATGACTTGTTTTCATGCATTATTACATTGTACTATACGGTGATATTCATGAACGATGAACTACTTTCAGCACTATTCTGTCCTATTTCCTTACATACATGTTTACAAAGGTTGACTAAACCAAAAGAAATGAAAATAAAGTTGGCCACCTTGCAATATCCAAAGGAAAGTGCTGAAAATAATGATTAAAATACACATACAGAGTCTATGGCTGCGAAAATTAGGCCTATTGTTCTGTCAGGGTTTTCACAGTGGATTACAGACCAGAAGGCCTATTGAAAAAGATGAAAACGTGGGGCCATCTATGTGCTCCAAAATTCAAATTGTTCTCTGTTTTTCAGAATGGCAGACTTTCACACATTTTTTCTCAATACTGTAAGGCCATAGTACAAATAAAGATGACCTATTTTTCAGTTAAATTGTCCTATCTCCTTACAGACGTGAGTATAAAGGTTGTCTAGAAAAAGGCATGAATATATATACAGGGGGTGGACAAAATAACTGAGACACCTGTCATTTTAGTGTCATTTAGTTCCTCTTGCGTCCACAGTTAATCCTGTTGGATGTGGTTCATCCTTCTTGGTGATATGCAGACATTACCTTGGATACTGTGGCTCTTGATACAAAAGAAAGACTTGCTGTCTTGGTCAAAGATGCAACAGCAACACGTCCTCTTTTGAACTCTGACATGTCACCCATAATGTTGTGTGCATTGCAAAATTTTGAGCAAAACTGCGCTCTTACCCTGCTAATTGAATCTTCACACTTCACTTTACTGGAGCAATGTTCCATTAATGACGATTGGCCAACAGGCTGGTCCACTTGAGCCATTAAACTTACAACACTAAAATGAAAGGTGTCTCAGTTATTTTGTCCACCCCCTGTATCTTGCCACTTTGAAATATCCAAAGGAATGTTGTCAAATGATTGAACTTTACAAACACAGTGGACTGCTGAAAAAAGGCATATTGTCTTGCCAAACTGTGTGTGTGTGTGTGTGTGTGTGTGTGTGTGTGTGTGTGTGTGTGTGTGTGTGTGTGTGCGTGCGCGCGCTTGTGTGTGTGTGTGTGTGTGTGTGTGTGTGTGTGTGTGTTTGTGCGCGCTTGTGTGTGAGTGTGTGCACGCTTGTGTGTGTGTGCGTGCGTTTGTATGTGTGTGTACGTGTGCCTGAGTGCGCTTTTCTCAAGTGTGAGTGGCCAGTGTGCTTCTTTACATACACTGACATAGACACAGTAGACAGGGTCTGTGTGTGTTGAGGGGGGGGCTAAGGTGGGGGGGTAGGGAGGACCGAATGATGTGGAGGAGCGGGGGGATGAATGAGGGGATGAGGTAGGGGGGCAGAGTGGGGTTGGGGGGGGAATGAGTCTGGGTTGAATTTAGGAGGTGGGGGGCAGAATAGTGTGTGGGGGGATGTGGGTGGTTCGGGGGCAGAATAATGTGTGTGTGAGGGGGGGGGTAAGTGAGTGGGGGGGGGGGGGGGTTGACCTGCCAAACTTTTCACATTGGGTGGGGGGTGGGCGAGTATTATGTGGGGGGTGGAGGAAGAATGAGTCAGGGGGGTTGAGCGTGGGCAGAATAGTGTTTGGTGAGTGAGGGGTGGAGGGGCAGAGTAGCATGGGAAGGATGAGTGAGGGAGTTGGGGGGCAGAATAGTGTGTGGGGGGGGTAAGTGAGGGGGTGGAGAAGGCAGAATAGTGTGTGGGGGAAAGACACTGTAGAGCAGGGGAAAGACGAGCGGGGGATACGCGCGTGCACACACGCACGCACACTCACCCTTGCTTTATGCAAAAACTTTTGGTCAGAAATCTAATGTGAAAAGTTTGGCAGATCAATAGCCTTTTTTCAGCAGTCAACTGTGTATGTGTAATTCAATCATTTTCTGACAACAATCCTTGGGATATTGTCTATGGAAATTTACATCTTTCTGTTGCCAACCTTTGTACTCACGTCTGTAGATAGGAGATTTCACTGAAAATAGGTTATCTTTATTGATAATTATGGTCTTATAGTATTGAGAAAAATGTATGAAAGTCTGCCATTCTGAAAAACAGAGAACATTTTGAATTTTGGAGCACATTTGAGATGGCAACCAGCTGGTGAATCTTTTTCAATAGGCCTTCTGGTCTGTAATCCACTGTGAAAACCCTGACAGGACAATAGGCCTAATTTTCGCAGCCATAGACTCTCTATGTACATTTCAATCATTATTTTCAGCAAGGTGGCCAACTTAATTTTCATTTGTTTTAGATTAGTCAACCTTTGTAAACATGTATGTAAGGAAATAGGACAGAATAGTGCTGAAAGTAGCTCATCGTTCATGAATATCACCTTATAGTACAATGTAATAATGCATGAAAACAAGTCATTTTGGAAAATGGCGGCCATATTGAATTCTGAGCAAAAATTGACGTGGCCCCATGTTTAAATTTCTTCCAATAGGGCTTCTGGTCAGTAATCCACAGAGAAAAGTGCGGTAGGACGAAAGGCCTAATTTTCCCAGCTGATGACCTGTCTATAAAGATCCCATGCATCCTGGCTTTCATCTCTTCACACTGTTGCCCTCTGGCAGGCGCTACAAGGCATTGCCAGCCAGAACAAATAGGATGAAGAACAGCTTCTTCCCCAAAGCTGTTACAACAATGAACACACACTTACTGGACAATGATCATCTATAAAGGACTGTGCACTTCGTAGGGAAGCTAAAATCTCAGTATACTTTGTATACTGACAATAAAGGCTTTCTATTCTATTCTATTCTATTCTATTCTATATGTCTGCTGTGTTGGGTGTTGAGAGTTGGGTGTTGAAACATAATGGGATTGACATAGAGAGTGACACCCACCCATCAAGGAGCTGCATCAGAAAAAGAAAGGCCATTTTGTTCCAAGCAAATGATTTAACCAGTTGAGCTAACCCATTTAGTGTAACTTCTCAACATTCGTTGATTTTTTTTTCACAATCACAAAAACCAGGCAAAATAATAAAAATGCACTCAGATGTGAATGACATAAAATTGATTAAATGCAGGCTATTTATTCATTCATTCATTCATTCATTTGGACATTCCCAGAATTATTTCAAGCCCCGATAGTATGGGAATGTAAATTTGCGTCAGACAAAGCGCTGTGTTGTATAGAATTTCGTCCACTAGAGGGCCCCATAGGAAAAGATTTCACAGAGCCGTACGGCTCACAGACAGAGCTCCACAGAAAAGAACGATGTCGTCGGCACTTGAAACACAGTGAACATTCTTCTACCGATGACGTCATCAAAATTTCAGCCAATCCTCGTTAGTATAGTGGTGAGTATCCCCGCCTGTCACGCGGGAGACCGGGGTTCGATTCCCCGACGGGGAGGCAGTCTTTTTCTCTTTTCTGCAAAATTCGTCCACTTTCGCACATGATGTGTGGATAAATTGGCCGTGTCCACCACAATGATGACACATATGATGGGACATTGATACTTACAAGTTCAACGGTGGCGTTGCACATGTTTCAACTGTTCAACAATTCATTGATGTGCACGCGTGCATCCCTGCATGCAGATATCGACTTCTCGCTTTCTACATGATTCGAAGTCGAATTAATTGCGTGATTGGCAAGGTATGTCGCTTGTGATGCAGGGTTTCAAACGAAGACGTCCATTCGGTAGGTTGTCAGTGGAGAACTTCTGTTGTTTCATCGTGAGCCTTCCTTGAGAAATATATTTCATCCTTGTCCACTGGTGCTGCACAATTGAAACACGATTGGCCTGGCGATCACTAGTTCTATATTTGAATTCTTCCGGTGCCGGATCCGAACGATTGTTAAAGCAGCTTATTTTCCAGGCCAGATGGTTTTTCAAACAATGTATTTTCTCTGTCCACGTTTTACTGAAGGAGAAAGGTAATTAGCGCAACTGTCCAGACTCTGACTGTCCACGCGGCTGAGGGATGCAAGCAAGTTGCAACACTGCAACACGTGAGCGCGGTTTGGGGGTCCACGCGGCTGAGGGATGCAAGCAAGTTGCAACATTGCAACACTGCAACACGTGAGCGGGGTTGGGGGGTGCCTTGCATTTGCTTGTACTGTTTCCATGCCGTGTGTTCATATGTTTTTAGCTTTTCTGTGACATTTTATGTAAGATTCATTTTGTGTCTGGACGGCCTAAACTCGCACTGGCCTTATGCTCTACTACAGGTCTGTTGTAAGTTTAAATCATGTTGTGTGTGTACTGAGATGACATTAATTTTCAAATTACTTGAATGAGTGCATTTTTGTGAACCTGTTTTGGTAAGGTACTATTTCTTTTAGTCTTATTTTGTTATCATGTCATACCGTATTTTTAATTGTCTTATTGGATTTTTTGCCCTGCTTATCCAAGCCATATTCCTTCACTAAAACGTTAATAAAAAAAGATTACCCTACCAACAATCTGCTGTCACTTGACAGTGTTGTCGTGCCGAAAAGCGAGTCCCTGCCAGAACACGAGTGCCCTCATTGAAACCAATGGAAACCAATGACCAATTTTTCAGATATGTTTTACCCATTTTTGCAGACAAATCTGACACAATTTAAGATGGAAAGCATATCAATACAGCATCTACATTCCTTATGGAAGTATTACAAAGAGCTGGTTACAATTTCAGTATTAATTCCATAAAATAATCAACGAATTTTCATAACAAATGTTACAGTTTCATTAAAATAGCTCAAATTAAGTGGAGGACGAGTAATGTTTCATAAGCATATGTTTAGTTCATAAATGATGTTATTAATTCTGCAAAAATTACTATAATTTTCTCTCAAAAAATGTCATTGATTTCAATGAGGACACTCGTGTTCTGTCAGGGACTCGCTTTTCGGCACGACACCGTCATGTCCACCTTCCTACTATCCTTTCTGGGGACTAGTCAGTCAGTCTCTGAGGTTTCTCAATTTGCCTTCTCTGTCAACCAATAATAACTGAAATCAATGTTGTCCCTAAATCATTATAACAATCTGGCATTCCATATGCATTGTCCTATAGTTCATTTACACCAATAGAAGTGACTGTAAAATTGCAAAGTGTGGTTGTTTTGAGTTTGAGCCGTAGTACGCGGAGCGGTGGTTCACTGGTGTGGTCGCAACCAATCAGACAGTCAGAGAAGAACGCTAGGCTGCAACCACGCAGAAACCACGTGTTCTTGACGTGCGTTGCAATACTGCTGAAATCACGCATTGGTGGTTCAGTGGTAGAATTCTCGCCTGCCACGCGGGAGGCCCGGGTTCGATTCCCGGCCAATGCATCGTTTTTTCTTTTTTTTGTATATGAAAATGAACATTTTGTCCAATTTATGCTTTTTGGAAACAACTGAATGTTCTGAATGAAGACTTTGAGCGGAGCCATAGAAATAAAGTTCACAACAGCCAATCAAATTTAGGCTTTTCTTCATGTCTTGCATATCATTAGTCTCACCCCTGCATCTCATTAGTTGCAATACTGTCAATGGTTGCAATGGTTCAGACCCATGTCACAATGAACAATAAAAATGTGGAAAACAGGAAGTCAATAATAAAAAAATAAATAAAAAAATAGAATATTGTGATGAAATCACCATTTCCTTAAGAAAAAAATAAAGAAGTCACATCAAATCATTTGGGTCAGATCAAATCATTTGAAATTTGGTACTTTTTAAATTACATGTGAATGTTCAATATGTGGTTAGGAATCTCTTTGCCTTAATCACTGCCATTATGCGGTAAATATTGAAGTCAATGGCAGTGGCATTGCATGCATGGAAGTTATGGAAGTCCAGATATCCAATGCTTTGCTGTCTGCTGTTTTTTCTTTTTTGATCTGGTGACCCACAGTTCCCATTTGATTATACCCAGTAGAATTCCATACCACTATTTTGGTGGTTTGGTGTTATGAGCATTCTAACTCACTAGACATAACAAGATTTTCAATGGGGTTTGGCATGGAAATCTGGTGTGGGTCACCAGATCGAAAAAGAAAAAACAGCGGATAATTATTGGGACATTGCCTTGTAGACCTAGACTATAGTTGTGAAAAGTGGCGCACAGAAAACAAAAGTGTGTCACAACACCTGTAAGGACCTTGGCTGTTATCTACCAGTATATGCTGGGCCTTATGGTAAAATTTGGGAACCCCGGCCTAGCCTATCCAGTCTTTGTGCTCATATAACTCCAAATTATGTGATGCAGATTCATCACTGGAATCTGTTGTGTGCAAACTTCCATGGACACTAACAGGCCTGTCAGTTGCTCCAAACGGCCACCTGGTTTTGGGTGTCACCCTCCTTGCTGTGGCATGGCAAGAGATAATGGTCTACTGCAGCGTTAGTCAACGCGTGTCAACCAATCGTGAGCTTAGAATTATAAGGTTCTATCTCCGTTTAGGGTAGTTCTGAGATATTGAGCATCAAAGTTTTTACATCCCAGCTGGCAAAAGTGTTATGTAGTATAATCTACTATTATAGCTCAACAAGACCATCACCCTACAGACACTTTAAGGACAGAATATCAAAATCCTGGCACATTTGGAAATGGGATTTTTTAACATGGCCCAAATGGAGATAGAACCTTATAATTCTGAGAGCTCTGATTCTGTTCAGAATTATAAGGTTCTATCTCCATTTTTACAAATAAACCCCTGTATTTCAAAGAATAAATGTATATAACCATTAATTTTAATCAATTTATGTATTTAGAATACAAGCACACAGCTTTTACTATAAAATATAATATATAACATTATAGTATACATCACAGTCAAGCGAGTTTGTAAAAAAAGAAATGTTTTATTTTGTTTTTCAAAGATCATGGACATGGAAACATTACAACATTTTGAACATTTTAATTAAAATGTAATTTTTAAAAGAGTTCATTTATTTAATTTCACCCTTTATATCCCCTTCTCTCCAGCCATATACCCCCCCCTACACTGTTACTAAACATCATTTAAGCTTAACACTTTTTAAAAACACATTGTTTATTTAAGATAGTGTTAAACTATGAGACACTTTTATTATTTATTATTCTGTATGTCTATTTTGTTATGTATGATTTACTTCATGTATAGATGAACTTCAGATATCACTCTCTATCCATACCAACACACACACACACACACACACACACACACACACACACACACACACACACACACACACACACACACACTGTTACTAAACATCACTAAACACTTTTTAAAAACACATTGTTCATTTATTTTACACGCTAGGGTTAAACTATGAGACAGTTTTACTATTTATTATTCTGTATGTCTGTTTTTGTATGGATGTTGTACTTCAGATTTCACTTTCTAAATACTGCGCTGTAGTAGGCTTTGTCAACAGCAGGCATGTACTTGAACATAGATAAAAGGTCAGTCTTCTTTGCCTCTGCAATTGTGTTTTTGTTGGTTAGATACTTTGGCTCGGGCAGCAAGAGCGCTGTTGGTATGTTAGACCTGGTTTTGGTGTTAGAGCCCCTAATATCTACCTGTATGGGAAGCTGAGCATGAGAGGTACTGTACTGTACACTGAACAGATTTTGAGTGAATGTAATTTTGGCCAATGTTTTTATTTGTTTGGCTGGCACTGTCTCTTTAGACGTGTTCATGTGTTCTTTACCCTCTTGATAAAGCCTCTTTCTGCATACTGACTTCCATGATGATGGAGTGCAGACCCTTTTCCGACTCTTCCCTTGCTCTGATCTCTGCTGTATCTCAACTGCTGGTGTCTCTGCTGCAATGTCCCTGGGTGTCTCTGCTGCAATGTCCCTGGGTGTCTCAGCTGGTCTGGCCCTGGGTGTGTCTTCTGCAATGGCCCTGGGTGTCTCGGCTGGACTGGCCCTGGGTGTCTCAGCTGGTCTGGCCCTGAGTGCCTCAGCTGGTCTGGCCCTGGGTGTCTCGGCTGATCTTGCCCTGGGTGCGTCTGCTGCAATGGCCCTGAATGTCTCAGCTGGTCTGGCCCTGGGTGTCTCGGCTGGTCTGGCCCTGGGGATCTCGCCTGGTCTGGCCCTGGGGATCTCGCCTGGTCTGGCCCTGGGGGTCTGGCCTGGTCTGGCCCTGGGTGTCTCGCCTACTGTCCCTCTTGCTTCTGCTCTGGGGGTCTCTGCCTCTCCTGACATGGATACAAAAAAAAGACAGCTGAGTATCACAATATAAAGGACTACTACCATCATTTTCCTTATAAAGACTTAACAGGATAAACAGTCAAATATGCTTAGTGATTAATGTACTTCTTAGTGTACACACTACCAGTTGCATGTTTGCCTACATAGTAGTGTCTGAAAACATCTGTGCAACTCGAGCACTTACTGCCCGTCAAACCTGCAAAAAACATAACCCCATAGTAGCGAAGAAAAGTTAAAGATTCTTTCTTATTACATGATCCAATATTATAATAATGTGGCCATTTATTATTTTGTTTCATGACACTGAGAACATGGTTTGGGTATTTTACAAACCTGCAAAAACATAACCCAAGCAGTAGCCAAGAGAAGCTTAAGATGAATTATTATCACATGATCCAATATTATAGTAATGTGTCAGTTTATTATTTTGTTTTGTGACACTAAAACACAGTTTGGGTATTTTACAAGCAAAAGCATGGACAAATACAATAGAAAAGAAATTCCAGCCATCCATACCCACCACTATCTGCTGTCCTCTTTGCTTTTGGAGAATCATTTTCATCATTTCTGTAATAATAAAAGCAAAAATAAGTATTATTATCCTGATATAAATGAGGCAACTTTTATCAAGACACCATCATCTAGGAAGCTTAAAAAGTTGATTAGCTTGCAATTATTGAAGGGGAGTAAATTAGAAAATTGTCATCAAGACAGCTTCTATCAAGCTTAAAAGATAGCAGCTAGCTAGCTTGCATAAGGAAGTGGAATACAGTTAGAATTCATAACATTCATTTAACTAATCTGTTGCCCATCTACAAGGATACAAGGATACATGGATGTTTATTTGTCATAAATATAGATGTACAGGTGCAAAATGGTAAGCAAGCTGTTGGTGAGCTAGCAAGCTGATGATAAAGTCCGCTAGCAAGTTAATGCTAACGTTCGCTAATGCTAACCGAACTAGTTAGCTAGCTACTTTGGCAAACAAGCTGATTTACAATAGTAATGACTAGTAAACTATCATATACCAGCTGTATGTGCTTCTACTTACCGATCTCTTCTAGTACTGGTGAATGTGCGTTTATATCTTTTGGGGGACATTGCCGGCTTCAAATGTCCTCAGCTTAGCCTTGGTGCCTTAGCTCTGTGTCCCAGCAAGAGAGCCAGGATGTGGGTTTTGATTGGTCCGTCCGTGTTCAGCCAGGGTTTTCATTGGATATTGAATCTACTGGAGATAGAACCTTATAATCCCAACTCGGTTTATGTTTTTTGAGATAGAACCTTTTTATTTTATTAATAACAATGTGAAATAATATTTTTTTTTACAAAATAGCACCACACAGGCATTAATAAACGTGTAATGGGTCAGATTATGTCAAAAACTCAATTTCGACCAAAAATGGAGATAGAACCTTATAATTCTCAGCTCACGCAATGGCCACGTCATCCTCTTTAAAACTCCACAATACAATTTTCAGAACAGACATAAGACACCAATATGTACTCCCTGTTAGCTAGGCTACTGTGCAGTGTGTGCACAAACATATTTCGGATTGTTACACTGTTAACGGACCTACGCTCAGTATGTAAACCTTTTAAAAACAAACTGGTCTTCGTTCGACCTATAGACCAACTGGCCCACAGTGAGTTGTTTCTTTGAGCTGAAGAACTGAAAAGGTTTGCGCATGATGGCCTGAAGAACTGAAAAGGTTTGCTTTGTGCGTTATGGCCAATCAATTAGATGGGGTGACACGCAGGGGTGAATTAATGCACAGGCCTACCGGGCCCAAGCCCATGGGGCCAGAGGCCCCAAGAGTCCAAGCCAACTTGGCTCCACGGCCACGACCCAAACCGGCCTTCAAAACCACCTTTGCAATAATAATCTTTCCAAGGTGGTTCATGTTCCAGCCGATATAGTGCACAATGTACTGGTATAGTCTCTAGGCCAAGCCAGGTCCGGGGCCCCAAGGGGGCCAGGCCAACTTGGCCCCATGGCCACGACCCAAACCAGCCTTCAAAACCACCTTTGCAATAATTATCTTTCCAATTATTTGAGTTCATGAGTTGCTACCATTGATTGTGGTTGCTACACAAATGACTGTTGTGGTGGATTTGGTGGATTCAGCATTCAAAATCACGCTTTTGGGCTTTCAGTCATAACTGATGGGTGGTAATCTCTGAATACCATCATATGTGTGGCCAAGTTACATTAATTTTGTCATCTCAACATCTCAAATCTGAGGGAGTGAGTGAGAAGGGATTTGCCATTCCTTGCTCTAAAATTGATTAGAATGCAGGAAATTGCATCTAAAAAATGCTAAATTTTCTGGTGGAGGGCCCCCACACCGCCCAACACAACTTGCCCACCCAACAACAGCACCCCCTGCCAAAAATGTGTTGCCTTGCCTCTGCGCACACACTAAGTAGGCCTCTAGTTCTGCCCCACTCTATAATATGGGAAAAATGGTGTGTATCGTAGTGTCCAGGGGTCCGTATCTCGAAAGCGTCTTTGCTAACGACGGTAGCAACGTCCTTCGTAAGAGCGACTCAACTCTCTCTCGACAGCGATGCTCACCATTAAATCCAAGGGAATGGTAAGATGGTCTTAAGACGGTTAGCAATGACAAGAATCGAGAAACGGACCCCAGGTCTGCCAGCTGTGAGCACTGCGTATGGTTCTCTTAGCATGTACGATTTAAAGGGTCAAGGTGCGTTTTTTTTAAGGTTGGGGGGCCAAGACAGTGTCTGGCCCAGGGGGGCATAATTTCTTAATACGCCCCTGGTGACACGTCACAAGTTAGAACCAGACTTTGAATGCATGGAACCACGGCAGAGGCAGTTCTAAAACCCTTCATTTGTTTAAGTTAAAGAACTTTAAAGTCCCCCGACAGGATCCTACCCCTACAGTAAGGGTAAAGCAGAGGTTGCATGCATCATGTCATTCAGATATAGCTTTATTCAATGTATTTTACAAACTATATTACATTAAAATGCATGATGTGACATTTGTAAAATGCGGTTCTGTAAGAATATATAGATATAAGGCATCCAGATTTAAAGCCCTTGTTTGATACCATATGAAAATAGTTTTTCATGGTGATCTCTAAAAACAGGAAAATTGCAATATAAAAGATGGGTATTATACACATTCAAAAATGTAACAGTGGTGATATGGGTGAGGCTTGAGGCAACATTAAATCATTGAGGTGCAACCCATAACCCCCCAGACTAACTGCATGCTTAGTAAGGTTATGACATTAAAGCGACACGCCACCACATTTCTGGAAAGGAGCTCAGTTTGGGTCACCTCCCCTTGAAGCAAACATTGAGTAATAACTTATCTCTTGTACTGACACACATTCTCAGTCCAGCAACACAGCTTCTAGCTCCAAGCCGGCATGTTTAATTAAACTGTATGGGACCAGCTACGTCCCATTCCATTCAATAAAAAATGCTAGCTTGGAACTAGAAGTAACATCACGAGACTCAGAGAACCGCTGGAAGAACAGGAGAAAGATGAAACTCAATAGTTTAACTTGAGGGGAGGAGGGGAATTAACTTATTTCCAGAAAAATAGGGGAATGCCACTCTAAGTGATATACAGTATGACTAGCTCCAGATTTCACTGAAGCCAATTTACACATGATAATCAGTAGGTGCAAAATGTGTATCATGATTGAAACAAAATAAATCATGATTTTTGGCTCGGGAGAAGAAACAAAAGAAAAAAAAACATACAACTAGTGGAATTTAACAGTCAAACTGTAAACATCTCTGGTTTCCATACTGAACACAAAAGAAGAGCGCAGTTCACTGAACCTCCCCATTCCCCCTCCTGTTCAAAATAATCATCCCTACTCACACCCCCTTAAATAAGACCACGAAGGAGAAACCCTTGACTTTTTGCAAGACCCATCGGAGCAAAACAAGCCAGCCAACACCTGTGTTTAGAAATTGCCGGCTTGTGTCAAAACAAACCAAACTAATTTAGCCTCGAGAGGAGCAGGAGGGGGACACAGACAAAGGCATTACAGGACGCAAGCCCAGAGGAGCTCCTTGCCAATTGCAACACTGATGTAGAAAGGACAGAAAGAAGAAGTAGTCAAGAAAAACAAACTTTTTGTTAAGCTTACCCCCAAAACAACATGAGTTAATAACGGTCCCGACAATGAAAGACATTTAAAATAACGAACTTAAAATCCTGAGAAATACAACATTGTGCCATACATACGTACGTACACCATTAAAACAAACAAAAAAAGGAACAAAAGAACAGAGAAAACGGTGGCCTTCGGTGAGTGTCAGTCTTTGTGTTTTTTTTATTTTGCTTAGTGCAGTGACTCCCTCCCATAGGGGCCAGACCACCTCCCCAGTCCTCATTCTCTTGTCCCCACTCAGATGTTCTCAGCCCGGGGGACTTCGCGGATGCTCTCCTGGGGGTGCCTAGGCCGGGGTCTCTGCCGGAAGCTGCGTCCTGAGGCGATGAGGTCGGCGTAGCCAGCCGAGTGCGAGAAGGCGTAGGCAGAGCGCCGGGAGCGGCGGCCGCGCTGGAATGGAGTCGGCTTCTTCTTCTCCTCCTCCTCCGCCTCGTACTTCCTCCTGTTCCTCTGCACCTGCACACAAACACAAACACACATACACACAGATCATATTAGGACTAATACAGCACTACGAGAAGTGAATACACACGTCCAAAAGACAGATATATACAGCTGCATCAATTGGTATTCGTTTTTTGGGGCCTTTATTATGACAGGACCGTGTGAAAAGGAGACAGGAAAATACAGGAAATAAGCGGTAGAGAGAGTTGGGGTAGGTTTGGGAAAGGAGCCAGGCTGGACCCTAATCTGGGTCCCCGTGGGCATGCAAGCACATATGTGGGGTGTTTTGCGAAAATAGAGCCCACCACAATTAGTATTCAAAAGAAATGACTTCCGGTTCGCCACACGGTCAAACACATCTACTATATAGGTATACACTACTAGGAGAAAAACAACTGATTTGAAATAATTTCCATTTCTGCATATTCAAAAACACATATTATCGCTCTTGACTGTGTAGGAGTAGGAGACCGAATATGGTTCACAAACAATTGGGGTAGATTTGAAAAGAATTTCTGCTGTGCCGCACAGACAGGCACATTCCAATGTACTACATATCAGCAGATATACTGTATAAACACAGTAAGAGTAAAACTCATTGTGTCGTAATGGTCAGTACCTTGTCTCCAACAGAAGGCCGTATGGTCTTGAAGAGGAACTGGATGCAGATGACTGGCAGGAGGCTAATGCCCACCGTCAGGATGATGGTCAGCCATAGGTAGGGCTGTCTCAGGGCATTGGACGCCACTCCTGTCAATCAACCACATGGCCAATGGTTACCCAGTGCACAGCAAATTACAGGAAGTAATATACCCGGATCAAGACCCAAGAGTTTTGTAATTGATGTAAAATGTAAAAGTTAGCATCAGTAAAAAAATAAATAACTGACCAGTAAATGTAAATGCTGAGGGGAAGAGCACATGTATTCCTGCACTGTGAATGTCAAACATGATTCCAAAGTAGAGGGCTATACTTCCCAACACAGCAAAGCAGTTCACAAAGGTCCAGTAGGATGTATCCAGGGATATCTGTGGGGGGGAAAAAACAAAAACAAAACCATTGTAATAATATAGCACAGTGATTCCCACCTATGGGCCAAGGCCCACTGGTGGGCCCTGAAGGTATTCCAAGTGGGCCTTGAAATCATTTTCCAAAAATAATAATCATATTTTGGTGTGTGTTGTTGATTTATTTGAGTTTTATTCTTAATTGGGTCAGAGGTGGGCGCTGAACATTTTTGACAATTTCGAGTGGGTCCCAAGTTGAAAAAGGTTGGGAACCCCTGATATAGCATATACTTGACTGACTCACCAGACCTAATATCCTATTTTCCATGGGGTTTTAGATCTGGTGAGTTAGAATGTCCATACCACCAAAGCACCAAAATGTGGTGTGGTAATCTATGGGGGTATAATCAGGGGGGACATGAGGGGCACCAAATCAAAAAAACAAAAACAGCTGAAAGCAAAGCATCAAGGATATATTTTCTTCCATACAGTAACTTCCATGCAATGCCACCGTCATTTAGTTCAATGCTAAGGCGCATAATGTCAGTGATTCCCAAAGACATTCCTACCCAAGTATTGAACATTGACATCAAGTTTAGGTACCATATTGCGACTGATTTGATGTGATCTGATTTCAACACAATATTCAATTTTTTTTAAATCCTGTATTCATGATTTTTATTTTTAAGCTGGAAGCCCAAAATATGCAAGAATAAACAAATGAATTATTGGTATAGTTTATAAATGTGCGTCATGAGTCTATAGCCTATGAACGTTTAACAACTTTGATGGAAGTATGGAAATAAATACACTTTTCCATGATATTAATTTTTTTTGGAAAGGAGCTGTATATTTACCATTGACATTACGTAAAATATAAGTCACCACAAGTCTCACCTGCAGATGAACAGAGACCATCGCAGCTTAAGTCACTAGTTTCACCTACAATACAGATTAAGAGAGACCATCACAGCTAAAGTCAGCAGCACACGTCTGACCTGCTGGTTGTGATAAGCGAGGAGGAAAGGAATAAAACCGGGGAAAAAAGGATTTCAACTGTGCAGACTCCTGTATAAGTCTTTGTCCTGCACATTAACCCATTGATGCCTGATGTTGTGTTGCGCAACATTGGCCCTGGCGCCTGGAGCGTCATTACGCAACATTCAGGCTCACGAAATTTGAGACAACTTTATTAAAAATCATTGTTTCTTTGAGATGAATGAACACGTTGAAATGAAAGATGAGGGTCTTAGCGTTTAAATGTCTTCTTATTGCATGTTTTTATGTGCTTCAGAGGCTGAGATATTTAGGTTTTTATAGGCTGAGGGCAGCTTTTCTTAAAGAGGGCTCAGGCATTCAGCACCCTTTCTTGCAGGTGCCTTAGGCATCAATGGGTTAACCTGAACTGAAAGCACCACGAGTGTGTTGTGCTCAAAAAGCGTAGTGGTTGCCAGTTAGCAACTTGGGTTAGTCGTCAATGCGAAATTGCATTTGCAAACAACAAAGTAGCTAACAAACTTAGCAACCATGGTTTTGAGAAATGCTCCCCTGACCTGCAGGTTGACGGTGATGATGAGCGAGGAGGCGGTGACGACGGCGAAGGACTGGTAGTCGGAGGGCGCCTCCCCGTCCTGGCCCATGGTCTGCAGGAAGGCGCCGTATGGGATGAAGAAGATGATGAGCGAGGTGAAGATGCCGTGGAACAGACTGATGAAGAAGTTCTTGTAGTTGAAGAGCGCCCCCTGTTGGCCCGGCAGGTAGAGCTTGGGGAACTTCAGACTCAGCTTGTCACTCACGTCCTGCCGCAGATGACAGAATCAGATTATTATGTTATCAGGCAGTGCAATCGGGGCAAGGTTTTCAAAGTGTTATGTGCAACCTAACACAGGATGATGCTTCTCTATATCGCCGTCTTCAGATTCAGCTTGTCACTCACATTCTTCCGGAGATGACAGAGAGATTTATGTTATCAGTAAGGGCGAGGTTTTCAAGCCTACATGTATGTTTTTTTATGTATCTTTGCATCTGTGTTTTTGCCATTTTTTGGCATTTGGGTAATTTCTGTTACTTAGCTGATTTTTTTTGCCCTTTTTACATTGATGGACGGTATTAATGCTACAGACTTTCCACTCGGATACAAAACTGATATGATATTTAATAACAGAAATAATAACATTGCAATAACACAATTAAACATAAAATACATCATAACCTTAGAAAACTCTACACATACCCAAATGCCAAAAACATTCTCAGCTCGATTGGTCTGTAGCATTATACCGTGCATCACTGTAAAAAGGGAAAAAATCAGCTAAGTAAGAAATTACAAAATGACAAAAGACTTTCCATTCGGATACAAAACTGATATGATATTTAATAACAGAAATAGTAAATGTAAAAGATGCTTGGTGTACCTGATCCAGTAGGCCGACCAAGAGGACAGGTAAGCTGCTGTAGACCACGTTGTAGAGAGTGATGAACCAGTCCTCATACGCAACCTGTTGGAGTGGGGGAAAAACAATCAACACCGCAGTCAATTCAATTCAATTCAATTTAATTCAATTGCAAAACTCCCCTAACAATCATCATAGATATTGCAAGGCAGGCAAAGCAAATAAACAGTATGTGACACAGTAAAAATAGAAAATGAAGAAATGTGGATCTTATGGCCAACCATGATGACAGAATTCTGTATGAGGTATTTTTATTTAAAAGTACATGTGCTACATATGATTACATTTGGAAAATGGAGAAAATAACTTTTCCCATTTACATGTTTCAGCAAAGGATCAATGAGCAATATTTACCATACAGATAACATCACATTTAGCTGGCGCGCTTACCCAGAGAAACTTAAATTGATACACACACACACACACACACACACACACTCAATGTTTGAAAATGCTTTATGATGTGTAGCGATCACTTGGCACTGCCCCTCAACCAGGGGCGGTTCTAGACCAAAATTACCAGGGGGGTCGAGGTGGGGTCCTTATTTTTTCAGGGGGCACATGAATTGGCAAAAGAGATACATTTTGAATGTTATGAAAATCATGTATAAAATTGAAAGAAAAATGTCTGCACACTTAAATCCCCTTTGTGTTCTTTTTAATAATAGGCCAAGCTTTCAGTCTACTGACCTTCCTCAGGGCTCCTGTGATCCGGTTAAACACATGACAATCATGTATACCGCCCTGGCCCATGTCTAGAACCGCCCACGCCATCAACTCTATCTTTTTTTTTCTTCTTTTTTAAATTTTTTTTATTTTATTTACATTAACATGATTTTGAGAGCTATCATTGCTATATAACTCTCAGTATTGTCAACATATACGTAGATATGTTAGCAGTGTACCTGTGCCTTTATGCCACACATCAGCACAGACAAGCCTGTGGTGACCACCAAAGCTACAGGGTCAATTTGCCCGTAAAGCTCATCAAACAGCAGGATTGAACGACCTGTGCCGACTATCATACAGGGCTACCATCAACTCTTAATCATCTTAATAAAAGTGATCTATCTAATCTGTCCATGTCTCTTGTTGCTCACCTGTGAGGAGTAACCGCTGAAGAAGGAGTACCAGAAGTGGACCAGGGTGAAGGCGAAGTTCTTGTAGAAGAAGTATCTGAGGAACTTGCACATGCGGATGTAGGACCAGCGGCCGTGCACCAGCAGGAGGCGCTCCAGGTAGCGGAACTGGGCGAAGGCGTAGTCACTGGACATGACCGCCTGCATGCCCTCCTGACCACTGATGCCCACGCCGATATCGGCAGCTGCAAACAGATAAAAAAAAAAACCCATGGGAGCATGAATGCCCTGCAAAGGCAAAGTGCAGTATCTACACCAAAAGAAAGAAGTCTACCGCACACTTTCTTGACTTTATGCTCATTTATTTAGAGTGAACAACGCGCTTCACGACACAGCGTCTTATCCATATCGCATAGAAATGCCTTTTCAGAAATGGTATGGCTTTAGAGAAAACAAAACGTCTCATCATCATTTCTCTTACTCTTGATCATGTTGACGTCGTTGGCGCCGTCCCCGATGGAGAGGGTGACGGCCTTCTTATATTTCTTGACCAGGCTGACCACGTTGGCCTTCTGCTTGGGCGTGACGCGGCAGCAGATGACGGCGCTGCACTCGCACGCCATGTCCACAAAGTCCTCCTGCCGCATCTCCTTCTCGTACTCGTCCTGCGGCTGACCGTCCTGAGGGCCGCCGGGAGCCGCCGACCTCTTGCCCAGCCGACGCAGACGCAGCCGCCGACGCTTCTTCTTCTTCTCGTACAGAATCTCGTTCTGACATAGAAATTAAAAAAATATATATATATCATGTCATTGAAAAGGAAATGAGGAGACGGGAAGAGGAAACAAAGGCATGGATAACACACTACTAGGACTACTACTATTACTACTACTACTACTGCTAATAATAATCACATGAAAGGATGTTTGCACATCTGTATTCTTCTACAGAATCTTGCTCTTTCAAGCAGAAATAAACAAAGACGTGGAAGCAGAAATAAAGAAAGAAAAGGACTTTTGCACCCCTATTTGGGTGTGTTCGAGATGATTTCAATCTAACTTAAGGACGCAAGACCTCCCGCACACAAGCACGAGTTAAAGCACAAGCACATTTTAACAAACGTGTTGGTCATTATTGTCATTTGTTTGTGTTTGTTGAGAGCGTACCAGCCATGAGCCTGTGATGATCAGGGCGTTTTTGTCTGTGCCGGTGAAGAAAGGCTCTTTGGTTTTTTTCGCTTTCGCAATGGGGTTGTTCCTTCTGTTGGCTTGACGTTGGCTCAGTTTCTCACTTAAAAAAAAAGAAGAAAGTTTTGACATCATGATCGATAACACAAACTTGTCAATGTAAGCTGAATTACACACATTTGTCTGATTAGGTTACACAATGTGTCTCACACCCAATTACAAAAAGATGTCAACGCAAGCAAAGGAGGCAACATTGAGAAAAGAAAAGAAACATAACATAACTACAAATCATCTCAATGAGATGTGGGAGATGCTCTATTCTTATGGAAAGGGAAGACTTCAGAATGTGTCCATTTTTCTGTATCAGTCCTTGAACAAAACAATAAAAAGAGTAATAATAAATAAAAATCATAACAGAACTCATGAGTATCTGCCGGAGACTTACTTAACATTCTCTCCATAATGGATCTGCATGTCATCGGTCAGCAGCTCACATGAATAGCCAATATTCTCAGCAGTTTCTAAAAAAAAAAAATCACATACCGTAGATGATGTTTTACAACAGGAAGGCTGGAAAATTATGAGAAGTTGAACACTGCTACTTAACCCATTGATGCTGGATCTTGTGTTGCGCAACATTGACTTTTGGCACCTGGAGCTGCATGACGCAGCATTCAGGTTCATGAAATTTTATATTTTTATATTACAAAAGTGGGTATGTAAGAGCTGAATGAACACATTCTAATGCAAGATGGGGGTCTTGGCATTGAAATGCAATTTAATTTATGTTTTATGTGCTTCAGAGGCTGAGATATTAAGGTTTTCATAGGCTGAGGGCAACTTTTCCCAAATAGGGCTTAGGCATTCAGCAGGCATTTTTTGCAGGTGCTTTAGGCATCCATGGGTTAAGTGTTTATGTATTTGGAAAAACTGATGAAGGTTTGGCCAGTCACACCGTTTTCTTTTGAACCAGAGAATCCCAGCCAATTGCAACATGCAGTTGTATTAGTTTGTTTACATGGGATTTGAAATGTCTTAGTTACAAAGATCATCATAAGAGTCATGCAACATCGGCAAACATCTCGACAAGTACAACACAGCACTAACTTCCAGGATGTTCTACAGTAGTATGTAATCAAACAATGCCCCAGGCTAGCTGGCCAGGACCGTTGAATAATAATAATGATGAATGTTTTCATGTTCAGGTACTGACTAGTGAAGGTTGGCTTGAGCAGTACAACATGTATGTTGAAATTAGTCAGGATTCTCATTTAAATGAATGAGTTACTCTGATGACCTAACTGCCCAAAATTACAGTAAATCAAGGTCAAGCTATTTTATTTAATGATGCATAAAAGCAACAAATGCATATCTTGTATTTGCAAGAATGGCCTCTTATCACCTTGTCATTACTGCTATCATTCCCACCTCTCATTTTCTAAAACATGATGGGTGTGTGCTGTAGGCCTACCTTTCTTATCACCCGTCAAGACCCAGATCTTGATGTCAGCCTTGGCTAGTTTGGCGATCGTTTCTGGAACCCCGTCCTGAAGCTTGTCCTCTATTGCCGTGGCACCGATGAGCTGCAAGGCACACAGAACAGCACCTTAGTTCTAGAACAGAAATGGCACACCAAGGCCCGGGGGCCAAACCTGGGCCGCAATGGCATTTTATTTGGCACGCAAGATTGTGTCAAAATGTATTACAGATGGCCCACGTACTCCATTATATTTAGTAATAGGACTTTGACACAAAATCGTGTGTGTACAACTGAACTGTTTGTGACATTTGCCTAGCTTTGAGTATTAAATGTATGGAAGCACAATTTTAGTCAGGTTTTTTCCACGTTTAATTCTGCCCGCAGCTTCGTCCCAGCTTTTGATGTTGGCCCTCTTTAGAATTTTAGCCCTGTTCCAGAACATTCCTTCACTTCTCTACAGTACATCAGTGGACAGTTATTGCTCAACTGTTAGGGAGTTGATTTTGGGATCATCCAGTTTCAATCCCTCCCTAAACATAGAAGGTAATGGCTGAATGTAACTGAAAATAAATAAAACCAAGAGAAAATCGTCTTTTTATTACAGAGACTCATTTCTATGTTCTGACAAATTCCTGTGTGTGGACACATTACAACGAGGAAGGAGGAATACCGAAAATAGTCCGTGTCGTGAAAATTTAAAAAAAGTTGCATGGTGGGAGATTTGTCTCATTCCAGTTATACATTATTACTTTATTCAGCGCCCTGAAAGAAGAGAAACATACAGCGAGGAAAATAAGTATTTCATCTCTTGATGAATCCTATCATATTCCTATGGAGGGAACTGAGGCTCCCACTGGACAAGCTACAGTCATAAAACTTAAATGATTTAGAGATGATCTGCAAAGAAAAGTGTACAAAATCTCTTCTAATATATCCACAAACATTGCCATTAACTGAAAGAAACATCTGACCTCTGTACCAGAAAACAAGGGCTTTGCTACAAAGTCTGTCTTCTTTGGCAAGAGGGGTCAAATACTTATCTTCCTCAATGGAAAACAAATCAATTCAAATATATTCTTCAAAGTTATTTTCTGGATTTTCTTTTTAATATTCTGTCTCTCCATATTAGAATACATTTTATCATTAACATTAACATAGACTGATCATGTCTTTATTAGTGGGCAAACCAACAAAATCAGCAAGGGATCAAATACTTTTTTTCCTCACTGTATGTTAGGGTGAAGCCTGCTCCAACTTTTATGAATACTTAAATGTAAGTAATATAATGCCTTTCCAAGGTCACCAGTGTCCAGCTTTCAAGTTTATTGCAAAGATTTACAAGACACATTCCAGAACTTTCATATTAATCAGAGGAGTGTATTACAACTCTGACTGAGGAGCTCATTTACTGAACACACCAAGATGTGAAGGATTTGGTGATAATACAAAGTCCTAGGAGCATTGCTGAAGAATAGCAAATGGAAGCACTTTCATCAAAGTCCTCAAAAAACACATATCAAGAACAGCATGCCGCCTACAGTGCACCCTTACTACCCGTAGGCTTCTTTTAATGATGCATAGTGTGGTATTTTTTTGGGGTGATGATGGCATAAAAAGCGTTAAATTGCATGTATAAAGCACAAATAAATTTTTTTTAAGTAAGAACAGAACAGACCAACTTTGTTTGTTCTTCCACATCTTTAAAATCGTCAGCACGGGCATACATAAGATTATCAGAAGAGGGTTCAGATGGAAAATTACTGAGCTTATTTTAGGAGACACATTAGGCCTACATGCTCACAGACAAGAACATTTCCCCTGTCATGTAGCCTACTATAGCAGACACTTAGACATACGAATTGTAAAAGGTTTCAAACTAAGCTTCTTTTTTTAGACAACGATTCTGTGCAAAACAAGATGAGATGTTCTAGCGCAAAGGCTTGTGCGACTAGCAGAAATAGGACGTGATAAAACCACAACGCTGTTGGGTCAAGCAAATGGAGAACTAGATTTAAGGGTGCGAAAAAACACAATGCAGGGACAATTTGTGTTTAGACTAAGGCCAAGAGGGTGGAACAAAATGTAACGGCTGAGAGGGGTGAAGGAGCAGTCTCATATACTTTTATTCTATTTTATTTGACAAGGATTATACATTATATGCAACATGCAATTGTGTATAATGTGTATAACGATCCATATTACAACCATAAGGGTATTATTCATCTGTAGTCCTTGGACAACAAGTGTCATTGAAAAGGAAGATGATAAGAAGCAGGTGTACCTTGGCTCAAGGAAAGTTGAAAGCCACTGTAATAATTACACTCGACTCGTAACCTGTTGTTTGCTTATATGTCCTGTGTGCTAGAGAGAAAGAAACCAAGAGAATATTGCCTTAAAAGGAATTCAAAGCAAGTAAGATGAAGATATAAATAAATTAAAGTCTCCGTGACATCATGGAAGATACTGATTGGCTGAGGAAATGGAACATGCTAGAAGGGCCTGAGATGATAAAAAGAGAGAAGAGTCAAGCCCTTGGGGTCACTTGCTTTGGGTGTGCTACTAGAAGCATCTCAGGGCAGGTTTCCAGGTTGCAACTTTGTGTTGTGTCTTCTCTGTCTTTTAAGGTGGCTGTTTGCAGAAACTTTGCATCAGACTTATGCATTGATTGTATCGCTATATTTATGGTGTACTGTCTTTTGTGCATCTTGAGTAAATAAACCTTCAGCAATATTTAGACATGTTTGGACAACTTTTGTTCTGATTTGAGACGAGTCCACCCTCTGAGGAGGTCAGAAGACAACATTTTAATTCACCTTTCTTCCACAATAGCTTACTTCAGGGGTTCCCAAACTTTACCCTGACAAGGCCGCCCATATATGGGTAGATTCCAGCCAAGGCCAGTCAAGAAAATCAGACAATTTTGTATACAATTGCAATGAACAGGCACGGACAAGAGTACTATAGTAAGGTTTTACACTTTGGCCAAAGGGAGAGGAAGAGAGGAGCGCTTTTCAGAGAACGAGCTCTGTCTCATAGCGAACCGATCTTGACTCTCTCTGAGTTAAGCAAAAGTAATTGTTTTTATTTCACAATTGACATCATAGGTGACAGTTGCCAAAAATGGCTTTTCCTATTTCTAACATGTGCTGTCTAGTTTCAGGATGAGAACACTTCTTCAGTTCAGTATTTCAGTATCATCTTTCAGTTCAATGTTCTAAAAGGTCTCACTCTGAACTATTGAACTTTTTACAGAACAGTACAAACTGTTTTAAAATTGTTATTAACATCAGTAAAAAATGTACAGAGATAATTATGCCTACAGCCCCCTTACATGGGTTGTGCCTCACTTTTTGTTTCTGTGCACCCCCTTAAGTCTAGGTCGGTGTGGCAGTGCCCCACTAGGATATATAAAATAATAACGATAATAGTAGGCCTAGTAATATTCAAAGATGCAATTGTCTAGCTGGTCTATTGTTTAGCTTTTTTTGTTTGTTTGTTTATGTTAGTTATTTAGTTTATGAAATTATTCACTTTGTTGTGCTATACTTGTCTGGCCAACCTGCCGCGGCCCCCCTAGCACCTCCTCACGGCCTACCAGGAGTCCCCGCCCCCCCACTTTGAAAACCAATGGCTTATTTGTTTGCTTGCTTGCTTGTTTGATTTTGTGTATGTGCTTGCAAATGCTATACCATTTTATTTCAAATGCAAGGATGATTACATGATCAGCTTGAGCACTTAAAATGATTGAGAGGTGATTTCACTGACAATATTGAAATCAGACCACACAGAAGTTTTCAGTACGCAACGGAACTGGAAAAGGCCAGAAGCAAAAGCTAAAGTTTATGAAGAGACATTTTCAGGCTGTTGTTTAAAAATGCTGCACTTTTGTTAAAAAAAAATATTTTCACAGATATCTCAAATAGAAGATGGTAGGCCATCATTACCTTGGTTTACTAGTACTGCTGAGGACAATAGATTCCACATCATACCCACCAGGTAAGGACATCTTTGTTTACCTAAAATATATGTATGCAGTGCACACATACATGTGTATATACATATACAGACATGTACAGTATATGTATATATTACAGTAGATTGATCGAGATGGAGAAATATGGTAACACTTTATTTTAGTGTTACATCTATTAGCACTTATACATACAATGTAAATGCCTGTACAAGCAACTTGTACGGCATGTACTAAGCAAAATCAAACATTTTTTATGCATGTATTCACAAATGTCTTGTTCATGCACAATTACGGATTTATTACCAATATAACCACCACTTCAGAAAAGGGAGCCTATCTTCTAGTTGTTTGGCAAGGTGCTGTGGTAAACAGCTCCTGTGACCCAGAGCGATGAGGTTGGCCTGTCATTTGTGCTTATTTCATATCTGTTCTAACACTGTTCAGGGTTTGTTCACATCGTGTACCAGGAGCTTATACACATTGCATCTGGCACTTACTGCATACTAATAAATAGAACTCTAGGCCTACTAGGTCCTTACTCAGGTTATATTGGTAATAAATTCCTTATTTTGTATGAACAAGACATTTGCGAACACATGCCTAACAAATGTTTGATTTTGCTTAGTACATGCCTTACAAGTTACCGTACAGGTATTAATATTGTATGTATTAGTGCTCATAAATATAACACTAAAAAGTTACCAAATATATTTATGTACGGATGTACGCACGTGTATTCATTTAATTAAAAAATCCTTTTCATTCACTGCTAACATGTAATCAGCTTACAACTTTTTGTAGTCTATATCGCTATCAAAATCAAAATTTATTTCAGTAAATTAAACATGTAAAAGGTATCAGTATTCCGAAAAACTGAACACTGTAATCTGAACATATTTTTTTCCCCTTATACATCCACAATACACATTCCTCTTTTACAATTGTAGAGCCCAAAGGATTTGGCACAGACTTCTCCATCAGTGTCCCAACCAACATTTCTGTAGAGGCTGGCTTATGTGCAGAAGTGCCATGCAAATTCACCTATCCACCTAACACAGTAGCTGAACCCCACAAGAGAATATGGTTTAGGGGGAACAACACCTCCAACCCTGACTATGTGCCTGAGAATATCATCATAGGTACACTCATGCTGAAGCAAGGAGAGAGGAGATGCAGTTTTCGAGTGAATGATGCACAGGAGGGAAAAAATGATGGCGAGTACAGATTCAAGTTGGAATGGGGAGAGAAAGAGACATACATTTTCACTGAGAGTGTATTCATCTTCGTTTCTGGTGAGCATTAGAGAAAAACTTTTGTATTTTCTTACACTGCCTGACTGCATTTTCGCAACACTGTTCTTTGACTTCTTCATTTTCCAAACACATTCTAGACCTTTCCAGCAAACCAGAGATAGATGTTCCAATTCTGACCGAGGGGGAACATCACACTATACACTGTTCTGCCCCTGGATATTGCCCTGGGACTCCACCAGTTATAAGTTGGAAGGGAAATGCTGAAGGACCATTTGAAGTTGGTCGAATAGTAATGTCTAATGGCCATGTTCATCATAGCTCATATCTCGAACGTTCGTTCAAATTCACTGACCACAACACTGTTCTGACATGTGTTGTTGTCTACTTGGGCTCGATCACCACAGAAAAAAATGTGACCCTTGAAGTTCAATGTAAGTAATGGCTTCTCATCCAAACGTATTGTTTTTTCTGTTTTTGATGCCCGTGTATTGTGTATACTGCAACATGTGCCATCTGCAAGATCTTGCATAGATTTCTGGGTAAAAATAAAAACTGTTTATTATGTCTGCTTCATGTTCACAAGTCTCCACAAAAAAATATTTGAGTGAAGTCAAACTTGGTGTAATGCTCTGGAGAAAATCCCATTCATTTTTGTTGAAAAATGATTGAACACACAAAATTCATACGCAACAAGGAAAAAAGTTTAAAAAGGTACATTGTGCAGGAAATGGTCAAAAGATGTACTGCAACTATGCTGCTCATTGAAAGAGAGTTGCCTATTGCCAAATTTGATCTTTTCATTAAAGTTTACTAAGTAATGAACTAATATTTTCTAGTATGGCCCAAGCAGAGTCATTTTTGCCGCTAAAAATGTCTATTTCTGGAAATTCAAAATGGCAGACCATGGAGAAGATCCCCCTTTTCATGTATGAAAAGTGCAATTTTTCCAGTCATAATGAATACTTAGAATTTGATGGTGGTGGTAAGTATTCATGAAAAAGGTAACATTAGTGAATGGGTCGCATGCATTCTGGAAATAAACAACTAAAAATCTTACAAATTGTACATTTCACAGAGCTTAGTATTTTGGAGGTAAAGGCTGGGTGTGGGGATAAGGGTTCATTGTGTGTAACGTCACTTTATTCCTCTACAAAACAGATGCTCCAAGGATAAAGAATGACCCTCACTGCATAATGGACGGCCATTTCTTAACCTGTACATGTGTGAGCCATGGCTGGCCTATTCCCGTTACCCAGTGTCAAGTAGGGCTCAACTCCAAAGACTACAACATCACAGAGTCAGTATCGATAGCTACAAGCACCGTGACCAGTACTATCACCACAGCCAATTTCAGCCTTGTCAATAACACCATGGAGTGCTTCAGTGTAAACCAAATTGGCAAAGCAAGGATAAAGTTTACTTTAGTGGAGAAAAGCTTTACAGGAGAGGAAGAAGGTAGGTTTTTATATTCAGATTTTAGAAGATGCACTCTACATAATAAAAAAGAGCTTCAGAGAATGTTGGGCATTGTACTGTGTTTGATTATTTTGTATGCATGTGCAGTATTTTTTATTTGCACTATTTAAGTTAAGTCTGGAAAACTTATCACAGGGACTTAGAATTTGTGCATTTTGCCTAGATGTGCTGCAGTATTTTCAATTTCATTACAGGAAATGTTTTAGTCACAAGTCCACATTACAGTAATATAATAGCACTTAAAATAAACAACCTCTTGTGTATATTTAGATCCTGGGAACTGCAACCTGCCATGGATTGTAGTGAGCACACTGGCGACTTTGAATGCATTACTCCTTTCTGCTCTGATGGTCATGGCAGTGGTTTGGTAAGAGACCAGTGCTTTTCATGAAGGGGTGAAAATGTAGTGTAGAAACGATGGGGATGATTAGGATATAAGACATCTATGGCTGATCAGATTATTTAGCTTATAGATTATTTTTGTTTCCCATGCAGGAAGAGTCAGAAATCTGCCAAGCAAAATGAGACTTCACGAACATACATGGTGTTGACCAAGAGAAATGAAGCAGTCTACGACACCATTAATCAACAGTCCTCTGAGGGTGCATTCCCAACAGAAGTGATGTAGATGCTCATATGCGAGTGTTCAGATTTCAATCCCAGACACACATTGGCCAAAGAGAAAATGAAAAAACTGCGGTCTTGAAGAAAGTACTCAATACTTCAGACAAAAACAGTATAGGTTTTTCAACTAAAATAATACACTCTGTCCTTAAAAGACCTTGCTTCATGCGTCTTCTATGGGCGAGAGAAAGTTTCAGAGCTGAATCTTTCCATTCTCTGTTTTAAGTGAACATATAGAGATCACAGATCCGTCAAATATTATTGGATTGCCATGTGTAAGTGATCAATGAAGCTAAGAATATGCTTTCTCAGAACCGATGATAAAACTCAATAGGCCCTACTTGTGGCCTGTTCCTGCGGCTTGTTGTCACATAACATAGTCATGTAGCTTCAGTGCTGCCGCATGTACGATAATTATCATATGTGTACCATCATTTTGTCCATTTTGTCCTCTGTACGCTAAAAAAAAAATGATGTACAATAATTTCAGAGTTGTCATTCAGTTCATTTAGATGCCTTGAAACAACAATTTGGGTCTTGCAAGATAATATCCTCCCAAAAAACATAATTTTCCGGTTTTGGTATGATAATTCAGCATTTTCCATCTGGGAACACCGTGTAGCTTGGAATTGACTTCACATAGAAGGAGTCTACTGCTATGCTTTGCATCTATATCCGCCATTTCATGTAACCTCTGTCACATTAAAGTATTCTTTGGCACTTGTATTATGAAAGTTGCTTCAACTTCTTAAAAATGTTCATTACTAATATTTGAGGTTTAATTTAAGACATAGGGTTACATCATTATGTTTGTAGTTTTTATGTTTAGACCACGGTCATTTTTAAAAATGTAACAATACAAAATAAACATAAATAAAGATTTCAAAAACCCCTTGAAATCAGTGAGTGCGTATACATGCAGTTCAGTATCCCGAATATGATCGGGATATTAAGTATCCCGAATTTGCGTTTGCGCATATAAACACTTCAGTATCCCGAATAAGCCCTTATTCGGGATACTGAGAAATCGGGATATGCTAGGTGGAGTTTTCCGAAAGAAGCCGGGATACTGACGCATGTATACACCTTATCCCGAATACAGGGGCTTCCCATGGAACGCTGTTGCTGGTATCCAGGCTACACGCATTTGAAGAGAATTCTATAACGGCCAAGAATGTAGACTGGGATATAACGTTCTGTGCGCATATAAACACCTTATCCCGAATATGATCATAACCGGGATAAGCCTCATATTCGGGATACTGAACTGCATGTAAACGCACTCAGTGGTTGTTTGGAATGTACAGTAGTAGTGATCCCAATTCATTCATTTGAAAATTCAGTAACATCAATATCCAAGGGCTTTGTTGTGCTTACAGATGTCGCCTTCTGAAAAAACGACGCAACAGCGACATCAGAGTGATTAGTTGAAATTGCATGAATTCGTTTGAATTGCATGAAATCGACACTTGGCGACCACTATGAAAGAAAGCCGTGGCAAAACAATACCAGACCGAGGCACCCTTCATTTTTTGTTGACAAAATGGGTTATTAAAACAACACATACAGTAGTGTAGAACTATATTGGTAAGGCCAATTCATTTAAAAAAACTTATCAAAGAGACAATCATAAGCTGATTGCATAACTGATTGCTGTTCATCATGACTGTTCTTAAAATTGATTTGTAAACTTTCTTATTTGTATTTTATATTGCCTGCATCACTGCACATCTTTATGAATTGTTCTTTACCTCCAGTGGCACACTGTAATAGTCCTTGAAAACTTAACTACCATAGTACTACAATACTATGACATGACACAGGGCATTTGGTAATGCACTACGACATGAGTCATTGCCATTCTGGTAACAGCAAATTTACAGCACTGTGTTTTAACGGGTTAAAAGGAAAGTACCACGTGCCTTCCTCTGATTCCTCCCAGAACAGTAAATTAAACGATAAATGAAATGAATAAATACAATTTTGATTTGATTTTTCCCCATAACCCAGTGCCAGTTCTTCAAGAAATAGAACGATACAGTATGCGAGTGTTGATATTTTCTTACCAGCATGTCCTTCTCGATCAATTCGTACACGGTGTCCAAGGCCTCTTCCCTGTTGCCCAGGGCCACACTGGCCTCGTGGTGCTTCCGAGTCCAAGCTTCAAACTCAGCATGACTTATGTCCTTGTAGCACAGGCACAGGGTTCGAAGTGTCTCATTGGCGAAGATCTAAAAAATGCGAGATCATGGTTTGAATTTGATTTCACTCATGGGCTTTTTTTTTTTTACTCGTCAGTTTCAGAATGGTACTTTAAATACAAGACACATTTACACCAAGTGTATGTTTTGGTCTGAGAAACCTTTTCAATCCATCTCTCTTTAGATATCTCGTTTTAAATTGTACTTATGAAAACCAATCACTCCCATTCTTAGCATTATATTTAAATATGTGTAAAAAATATTCTACTTTTCTGGAGTACATTTAATACAAAGGATGTAGTGCTACATGTGCCACCAAGGAATATATAGATACTGTACATGTAACCACTGAGAATTCAGGAAAGGTGACATTCAGCTCCATTGGTGTACAAAAGGCATTCAATAACTTCTAAAACTGCTTTGGTACTGTTTGAAAACTGTGATACTGGTTGTAAGCACTAGATGTGACTCTCTGCAACTATTTCTGTTTTTGAGCACTTATCAAGTTGATACAGGAAACTAAGAGGGTTACAACATGGTCCTTACGTCTAATGCTTCTTGTGTCGTCTCCTTGTGGCGGGATTGTGGGCTTAGGCGCTCGTAAATGACCGTGTCAGCTCCTTTGCAGTACAGGCGAATGCGACCATCCGGAAACCTCACTGTGAAGCAGAGAAGAGGCACTTAGAGGCAGGCAGAGGACGTGATGTCGCAGGATGGTAATGTGTCTGTATTAGGGCTGTAACGATACGCTCAACTCACGATTCGATTCCCATCACGATTTTTGACCTACGGTTCCATACAGCCCATGACATTTTAAATGTACATTTTTAATTCAATTCATTTTCGTTTTTTTCACATTTGCAACCATTGTAAAATAAAATTGTAAAAAAAAAAAATGTATCATGATACTGCCATGTTGCACCACGATACAGTATCATGACTCTGCATATCACGATCTCTTGGTTTGATACAATATTGTTACAGCCCTAGTCCGTATGCAGGATGGTAATGTGTCCCGTACGCTTGCCAAGAAGCAAGAGAACAGAATTTCTTGGATGGGAAATGGCACACTGACTTCAAAAGCCAGCCCACATACAATTTCTACCACTATGAGTAAGAGAGGCGCAACCAAGCAATGGCATCAATGTTAAATGAAGCATTTTCGTTGACACCCACACCTGCAAGTGTGGCATTTCTCCCCATTCCACTTGATAGTTTGCAAACAAGCACACATTTTTTATCATGTAGCTGCAATTGAAACTTGACGTACATGTAGGTTTTGAGAAAAAAAAAAGGCTGCACTTAATGTCACGGTCCCAATAAGTTTCCGTATTTGGGTACAGATAAAAGAAATATGTAATAATATGTACCCTATGCACTTTAGGCTTTGACATGTTCAATGTAAGTACACAATATTGTGATACATGAAGATCGATGCACTAAAAAAAAAAACTAAACAGCAAAATAAAATTACCAAAAGTTACCAAAAACTAAGGTACAGACAGTACCAACGGAAGCATCAGAGAAAGAAATGAGTAAACGGTAAGGCTACTAACGGATGATAGACATGCGCTTGCGGTCGCTGTTGAAGTCGAGCAGGGCGAGCATCTCGTAGGTGGCCTCCTTGCCCATCTCGCTGATGGTGATCGTGTCCTGCGTGCGCGACAGGAAGACGAAGCCAAAGTTCCGCGCCGCCGTCACAAGAGCGCCCTCGTCTGGGGACGCAGCCTGGTAAATCAGCTCACCTAGGGCACAGGTGTCAAAGTTCAAGAGTTAATTGGCATTGTCATACAAGTAAGTACGATCTCCTTCCCCTAAATTTAAGTGCTGTTTATATTTTTAAAAACCACACTTGATCCCCCATGAATAAATTAATGATTTACCAATAAGGAAAAGGTTTGTTATAAGAGGTGGGGAAGGAACAGGAGTAGAGGGAGAATGCATTGGTTAATCTCAAGCCCACAATAGGCCTAGACATTATAAGAATGACTGGTGAAAGCATTTCTTTTGATTGAAGAGCTGCCTTTCCTATAAAGGCTCTGTGGGCCAGATGAAATGGCTCAGCGGGCCACATAACCTTTTTTTGTTTGTTTTTTGTTGTTTTTGTTTTGTTTGGGGTGGGGGTGTAGTTGTGCCTAAATTGATGTAGATGCGACGGAGGTCATCTTGCACCTGTTCACCCCCCTCGGGGATCGAACCTGCATCCTCGTCAACTACAACGGTCCGGCATTGGGAGACACAGTACGATACCACTGGGCCAAGAGACTAGTCTCTCGGCCAGACGGCACTAGACTGTATGAGGCTATCGGAGGGAGGTTTACCAACGTTCCACGCCAACTCTGTGCTAGTTAGCCTCCGTTACATAGAGCAGAATAGTGAAGGTACAGACAGGAGATGACAGGGAAAGGGAGATGGGACAGTAGGGTTGAGAAATGACCCAGTCAGGCCACGGACTCGAACCCAGGTCCTTATGGGTAAATTGCCCATTTATGGCATAGGTGCAAACTGCGTGCTCACCTTCCTTCTCCTCCACCATGACTGTGTGACAGAGGGATAACAGCTTGAAGAACTCCAGCATGTCCTTGTCTTTCTTCGACTGGATACAGGAGATCAGGTAATGGTCAAAGAACTGGAACTTCTTGTCTGCATAAGGGAACTTGCTGAAGTCAACTGGCTGTAACAACAAAAAGACAAATACAAACCATCAGCATATAATGGAAAATAAATTTATGAAACGATTAAAATCAAGCACAGCACTCGAAAACGTTCACTTGGGAAAATAAATTACAAAAGCAAAAAAAGAAAAACGGGAGAAGTGTGCGGACATGAAACGATTAAAATGATAAGTTACCCGTCCACGGTCTAACGTCACTCCTTCAGCACTTGTGGGATCCCCTAAAAGAAAAAGGAGAGAACGCATTCCCAAAGTGAATACACCAACAACCACAATTGCACAGAGTCACACAAACACTTACTGTACAAGCAAAAGGTGGCAAAACAGTTTTTAAAACATCCATAAAAATGCACTTGGACTAAACAGAATAAATGCTGCGAAAGCGCGAAAGACTCGATTTGGTAGATTCAATCGGGGGGAACATTCAACCGAAGCTCTCGTTCAGAAAAATGTAAACTCTGCCTGCCACCACACCACGCCACAGGCCATTACATATTGTAAGCTTACTTCTGCCTCATTTGCCGCTTTTCCAGCCTACAGTATGTTGCCGGAGTTATGACACCTTATGACCAAAAAAAAGGAGCTGAAGGTTGTATTACCATAGCTGCGGCCGGATATGGTGCACTTTTTGAAGGCCATAATGTTCTGAGTGAGCGTGCCGGTCTTGTCGGAGAAGATGTACTCGATCTGGCCTAGCTGCTCGTTGAGGGTGGTGGTGCGCGCCTTGGCAGGGGTGTCTTTCTCCTGGTAGTACATCTGCAGATCCCAGTTGATGAACTTACTCTGGCCCAAGCGGATAACCTCCACGCTGAGAGAGAGAGAGAGAGAGAGAGAGAGAGAGAGAGAGAGAGAGAGAGAGAGAGAGAGAGAGAGAGAGAGAGAGAGAGAGAGAGAGATTTGGCATCATAAATGCTTCTATTTATTCCTATGGGCACATCAACTGTACCTGTGAGAGATTTCGAAAGCGAGGGTAATGTATCAGTAATGACCAATTCAACAATAACAAAGGAGAGTGAGAAAGTTTTGCTTGAGGAGGTGATAGGGCAGCGAGTGAGTCAGACGATGAATTAGTGAGCAAGAGCGAGAGAGACGGAGAGAGAGACAAAAGAGACAGATTCTCCATTTCACCAGTAAGAATAATAATTAAAAAAACAAAAAGCAAACTCCAACGCACACTGACCAATTTGCTTTATTCACGACAAAGTGCATAGTTTTTTTTGACCAGTAAGAAAGGAGGATTTTTTTTTTTAATTACCTGACATAGAGTGAGATGGGCACCATGGTGTTGAGCACGATGATGTAGCCCCAGAAACTCAGGAAGCCCCTGTATGAGGCAGACTGCTCCTTGCCGTCCCAGAGGTACCAGGCCTGGCTGCCAATGTCTTCATACCAGTACGTGTGGCCGATGGCCAAGCCAGCACACACCAAAATCAACACGGCAAAGATCTGCACAGCAAGCCAGGTACAGAAAACCAACTTCACTACTCAGGCTGGGTTAAGGACAGTATTTGTATGCCAGGCATGGTATTGTGGTGTTGAAAAACAAAATCAGCAGTGAAAATTATTGAATAGTCTGAGAAATGTAAAAAAAATATATGTAATATATGTATATATGATATATATGTAAACTTGTTTGTTGACACTTGTAATCCTCACAGACAGACTTACAGTGTACACCATGTAGTTCATGAGTATGTCGATTTTCGTCCTCTTGAATCGTGTCTTTCCGCCGTTCCTCATGATTTTGGTGTCAAAACCTTAACATGAAAAAACATTAGTCTATTTTGGGGCTTTAAATTGCTTTTTTACAAAATGTAACAAGTACCCAGTGGCATTGAACTTAAAGGACCAGTTTGGTCAATTTCAACATGCAGTTGTAATGCTCACACTACCCTGGACTTGTCAGTACCTGAGGTTTTTTTTCCTTTTCCGAGATCTTGGTCATTGTAATGGGGGCAGCTCTTTGTTTACATTTCATAAAAACATTTTTATTTATTCCCAAAAACATCTGAAAGGTTATACAACATCAGCAGACAACTAGCAAACAGCGGTACCTTATGGAAAAATATTTGGAGTAGGCCAAATTTTTTTTTAAAAACGCTGCCCCCATTAGAATAGCTCATATCTCGGATAGGGCTTAGCCGAAAAATGTGGCATCACCGGGTACTGACAAGTCAAGGGTAGCATGAGCAATACAACAGCATATTGAAATTGACTGAACTGGTCCTTTAATAAAAAGAAGGCAGGGTGCGAGATGGATATACTCATGTTAGTGGTCAGCTAATTGATCAAAGCAGATGAACAAAGTCCTGTTGTATTCCAGTTGTGGCACACTTTAAATGAATAAAAAATCTGAAGCCCAAGGTTTTTTCCTTTTTTTAAAATGCAGATTATAGCTAACATACACAGTCTCTGAAGACCAACAAAAGTGTCTGTGGCACCCAGTGGTGTAGTCTCCTTTTTTTGTGGTGGGTATACCGTATATTTGAGCATTTTTTGAAGTGGGTATACTGTATCAATCAGATCAATCAATTTTAAGTGGGTATACTGAAATCCCTAAAATTTAGAAGTGGGTATACTCCGTATATCCGCGTTCTACGTAGACTACACCACTGGTGGCACCCCTAAAGCAGCTGCACGGCATCCTGCACTCTGATTGCGAAACACTGCCATGCGAGTGTGTTGGGTGTAGGGAAGAAAGCATTTCCGTCTCACCTGCATAGATGACCAGGCCGTGGCAGTACTCAGTGTTGCGGATCTTGCAGCCCCTCAGCAGCATGTTGTCCAGGTCCACAGGGTAGCGCTCATTCCTCCAGTACATGGTGCCCGTGAACTTATCCAGACGGTTGTTGGGCTCCTCACATAAAATCGTAGCTAGAGAGAGGGTGGGAAAGTCAATACTTTTTCATTTACGTTTTTTTCACCCAGATGTGATGCAAACAATAGCCCGCCTAGCACAAGCTGTAGTGACTGGATTTAATTTAAGATTTTCCGACAGCAGAGTGGCAGGTAATGCTACAAGAGCATCCATTCGCCTACACAGGCAGACTCAAGTTTTTTTTTTTTTTAAAGAGTCAGGCATGAACGGTCAAGTTGCTCAAGAGAGCTTCAGACAACACAAGTACCATCGAAGCCAGCCAGCTGAGCCTCCTCCTGCAGCCTCTCGTCAGTCACTTTCGACCCCATCTTGAACTTCAGGTTTGTTTCCCTGAGAGAGGAGAAAAAAACAAATTTGATGAGCAGGCTGGCTAGCTTTGTCGGCCTGTACAAAACTAATTTGGAGGACTGATCCAGGAGTGACTTAGTGATTAGATATAAAGAGAAATGTAAATATACCCTCAAAACTAGCCATATATTTGTAAGTCTGTGTAAAACAATTCTGAGAACTGATCTGGAAGTGACTTAGTGAGTAGATATACAGAAAAATGCAAAGAAATTTAACTGACTAGATACAGCTTTGCAGGTCTGTACAAAAAAAGTGGAAGAAGAGATCTAAAGTAATGAGTAGATATAGATACATAAATATTGTACATCGTCAAAACTAGCTACAACACTCCAAGCTTGTACAAAACTATTTTCAGAATCCGAAAAGGATCTGCATTTACGGACGGAATCAAACAAAAACGCAATAATCCTGTGATCTAGCAGCTCACTTAAAGTAATGAGTGGCTAAAGGAAATGTAAAGACACTCTCCAAACTAGCTAGAACTGTGTAGACCTGTACAAATCAATTCCCAGAATTGATCTGAAATGGCAGAAGTATTCAAGGTTCAAGATTCAAGAGTTTATCGTCATTGTCAAAAAGGCAACGAAATTGTGTATAGTATGAACAGAATCGATAGTATGAACATGATCAGATCAAAACACCACCTGTTTGTGCTTGTAATGTTTGCCTAAAAGGCGTTATTTCAATCCTATCAGAAAAGTCTAGGTAGGCGACCAAACAATCATTGCTGCTACAGTGCGCTACACCACACCACAGCCAGCAGCAAAGGCCCATCTCGCCATGAGGCTTTGTGATGGACATTTGAAAGCTACTCTCCTTGTCAAATATTGACAAACTGATTAAGCATTCATAAGCATGGAAATAAGACCAAACACAATGTGTCTGTGCCAATTTTCTTCTTTACACTTCCGTGTTTAGGTGTGAAAACCATTTAGGACAACTGGCTTGTGTCATTTCAAACACACTAAAAGACAAAGTACACAAAACACACACATATCCAAATACAGTTTCATGTGGAACGTAAAAAGGGATTTGCTCCATCATGTGAAAAATACACAATCTATTTGAAGAGAATTTAAGTTACACCTAATCCCACTACGTGAAAAAGTGTAGCAAAGAGCACAGCTATAAAAATAAAAAAATACATAAAGCAACATCCTGCATGGTGTGTCCTGCTTGGATTACATTACATGACATTGCATTGCATTACTCTGCATTTAGCAGACGCTTTATAACCAAAGCGACTTACAATCGAGGACATAAATCATAGCCAACATCACTAGCAGATACAAAGTGCAAAGGATCTTTTTATATAGCTGTAATTTTATGCAAAATGGTCTTGCACCCCCCCACCCACCCAACAGAATGTGGATTTTCACAGACAATGATCTCACCCATCGAGTTCGGCAGTCTCCACATAGGTAAGGCTGTTTGGATTGGAGCTGGACAGCAGTAATAGATCTGCCTGTAAGACACCAAAATAAAGACAGATGTTGAGAAAAAGAGTGGTATAGCGGTCAAAACGTTCAATAATTCAGCAGTACTCAAAAGTGGTACTAAAAAGTGAAAATATCAAAAGGAAGGTATATGACGCCCATAAGTAAATTATTTATAAAATTTGTTACGTACAGGAATGAAATCATTCTTCTTCAATCGCACCACGTCTCCAACTTGAATGAATCTCCACTTTGATTCCTTGAACCTTGATGACACATAATAATAATTTCACAGGACTGACTCAAAACACATTTTAAAACACGTCGATACAGCTGTAAAATACAGTGATACTTAATTGCCCCACAACAACATCATTGGGGGTAATTATGATCATACCTGCCATTCTCCAAGACCTCACACTTCCTGTTATTGATTTCCTTGTCCATTCGATGCCGTGCCTGCGACATGAGAAGATATGCCATAGTCATTACATAAGTATCCACAACTAACATGTGTACAGTATATTCAACTATAGTACAGAGGCTATATAATAATCCTGAAGACCGCAGAGCTTCAATAATCAGTCTAAGGAAGAGCGAATAGTTTGGCAACGTTCACTGGGACGGGAGCTACTTTCCAGATATTCCAAGAAGTAGCGAAGAATTTTGTGTACTATACATATTACACAACAACAAATATTGTTTTACATGTCAGAAACATTCAACATTCAAGAAGCCATGAACTAACAAAGCCAGTGTGCAATGTTTGCAAAAGCGAAATTCCTGCCATTTCTTAGAGACAGACAGACAGACAGACAGACAGACAGACGCATGCACGCACACACGACAGTGAGACTCACCAAGTCGTCCACCAGGTCTTTAATGGCGGTGATGCCCAACACCAGTACCAGCGGCACTAGAGTGGTGTACCATGGCAACGTGGTGATCTCAGGAATGATCTAGCACAGGAGGACAACACATGTTACTCTTTGATGAATGCAGTACATACAACTTTGGGATTTTTTTTTCTGCACACCTCAGATGGTAAGTTCGTTGGAGATAACCTATAGGCCACTAATCAGGGAAGCTATGAAACTCCGCACACTCCGACTACCGTATTTCACTTTTGCTTCATTCCTGGCATTTCGGTCTTAGACCTTCATCAGGTAAGGTCTGAGAACGAAACCTCATAAACAAAGTAGGCCCGACATTATTTTATTTTTTGTTGTTGTTGTGCATCCAATTCACTTCTTAGCAATTCCATTCACTTTCTCTAATGCGTTACCATGTCAATCACCACCTCGGGCAATAATGAGCATGTTGCATTAATACTTAACAGGCAGTATGTTCACTTTACTAGCACAGTACTACATCCATGACAACATTTCACACAGTCTGTGGGAATACATTAGTCATATATTAGCGCAGAGGTTACGGAAAGGATGCATTAGTGCTTGCTTCAATTAGTGACATTGTGATCTGTGTGTGTGTGTGTGTGTGTGTGTGTGTGTGTGTGTGTGTGTGTGTGTGTGTGTGTGTGTGTGTGTGTGTGTGTGTGTGTGTGTGTGTGTGTGTGTGTGTGTGTGTGTGTGTGTGTGTGCGCCAATGTTGACACAAGAAACGTTTGATCCATTAGTGCTACCTGGACATCATGACACTGATGTGTGTGTGTGTGTGTGTGTGTGTGTGTGTGTGTGTGTGTGTCTGTGTGTGTGTCTGTGTGTGTGTCTGTGTGTGTGTGTGTGTGTGTGTGTGTGTGTGTGTGTGTGTGTGCCAATGTTGACACAAGAAACGTTTGATCCATTAGTGCTACCTGGACATCATGACACTGATGTGTGTGTGTGTGTGTGTGTGTGTGTGTGTGTGTGTGTGTGTGTGTGTGTGTGTGTGTGTGTGTGTGTGTGTGTGTGTGTGTGTGTGTGTGTGTGTGTGTTGATGCCAGAGATTAGTGTACATCAGTGCTACCACTTGTTTTATGTGAGGCATCGAGTTGCAACTGTATAAAATGCACTATATAATTAAAATCACTTGGCAGGCCTTGCCACCAGATGCAGGGTGTGTGTGTGTGTGTGTGTGTGTGTGTGTGTGTGTGTGTGTGTGTGTGTGTGTGTGTGTGTGTGTGTGGCGATGTTGACAAGAGGGGCAGAGATAGGAGCAGAGGTGTACCTGTAAGATTAGCAGGGCGAGGAAGTAGAGGTTTGCGGCCCTCTTGAACTGCTCGTACAGATTCAGGGGCAGAAACGTCAGCACGTTGTATTTGTAAGTCCGAATGGCATTCCCCTACGAGAGAACACAAGATGGATAATGTTAAATGACAAGTTACATTTTGGGGTTGTTAACCCTTTATTTAGGATGGTGAGAGAGCAACAGGAGGACACGAGAGGGGAGAGAGAGATGGGGAAGGATTGGGAAATGACCCGAGTCAGACTCAAACCCGGATCCCCGTATATGTAGTATGGTGCCTAAGCCAACTGATACACGGCATGTCGAAAGATTAAACCCAATGACATCTGCCCCACCTCAGTGGCTGCTGGGGAAAAGTCTGATTTTCTATGGTCACCAAATGTAGGATCCACTCACTGACAGGGCAGCGATAGCCTGCTTGGCCAGATTGACTTGATCATGAGGTTCTGTGCAGAGTCACAGGGAATAATGGGGGCGGGCCGAGCCTATGCTACAAAGACACAGATCTGTCTTCTGAAGGTCTAAAAACATCTATGGCATGTGTATTTGTTAACCTGCAGTCATTGGAGCTGTGTATACATTTCACTTCCTTCTCGTTTGTGTCCTTCAGGTTAGATGAATCTGTGTAGCAGTATTCACTTCCCTTAGTTAGAATCAAAAGGTGAAGTTAAGGAATGAAAATCAAAATACTGTAAAAAAAAAAAAAAAAAAAGTAATATCTTTATTCCTTGCTTTAATCCTTCCCCCTTTTTCATTGTCATGTTCGCTTTCCCAATTCCATTAAAAGAAAACCGAGCCTGTGAATGAAACGGGTGTGTATGAAATGCTACACAAATAAAATGGCCTCGGGCATAAATAAACTACCTGTACTCAACTCATCAACCAGGAATTCACACAGTATGTCTACTTGAAGTAATGTGTCAATTAAAATCAGCTGGCTTTATGAATGGTTGGAATGTTGAAATACAGTTTGACCTTTCATTCTCTACAAACTGGCTTGCCCAGGCCCAGTGTTGCCAGATGGAAAATGCTTAATTATCGTACCAAAACCTTCAAATGATCGTTTTTGGGGGCTTTTTGGGAGTAAGTTATCGTACAAGACCCAAATCGTTGTTTCAAGGCATCTAAATGAACTGAATGACAGCTCTGAAATTATCGTATATCGTGTGCAGAGGACAAAATTATGGTACAAATAGGATAGTTATCGTACATCTGGCAACACTGCTCAGGCCACTGTACACTGGCCAGGGATGTGTACAGGCGTGCACTTGTAAGACCTACTCTCAGATTTCCATATATGCAAACAGGTGACACAGCAGATTCTGCAAAGTTTCAGGTAGAGTGAGCAGAGACATTGTGTCAAGTAAACAACTGGTCCAATAGTTCAAAAGGCACTGCTCACAAAGTAAACTAACAAAACAGGTTTTCATTTTTTAGCCAGGCAGGAATGTCTAAAATTTAAAGGCGCATGCTGCAACAATAGTGTGATGGATACAAGACACAAAGATGAAAAGGGATTGGTGGGTATTCTGAACTTTGGACAGAGTCAGTATAGACGTCAGGTACCGGTAACTACCATGAGTCAAGTTTCAATTTCACATATTGGAGGGGAAATTTTGAGCCCAGGGTTTGTAGTGATACATTAATCAGTGATCTTACCACCTAATATACTGCCCAGTTGTCTTGTATTTCCTAACACGACAAAGCCACACAGGTCTTTAAGGATATTAACTACCTTACACTAAATCCACTTTATTTGAATGAACAAACATACTGTACTTAGACAACACCCTCATCAAATAAAAAGGAGTAATCCATTTCAATACAATGGTTTTCATTCACTTCATTACAGGGTGATCACATTGAGCCATTCGTTGCAATAGACTAGACTATGGGTCAAACTTATCATGTAACCTCACGTCCTCTTCTTTTTATTCAATATCTTGCAAAAGCACAATTTAGAGGCAAAGCGTTAGGAGATGCAAGACAACTGGGTAGTACATTAGGAGGTGTGATCCCCATTTCAAACCCTGGGATCAAAATTTTCCACTCCAATGCGTAAAGTTGAAACTTGACATCATCGTAGTTACCTGACGACGTCTATACTGGCTCTGTCCGAAGTTCAGAATACACAACCTATCCCTTTGCACCTGTCCTTTGCAATCAGGGTGTCGAATGAGGAAAAGTCAGCAAAACGTTGTGCCAAGGATGACAGTGGGGAAACTTCATTGTTTTCCCAACAGAGGTGGGACGTCACAAGGCCAAAGCACAAGGTCACATGCAAAAGGAGAGGATGCGAAGTCACATAAATGAGTTGAACCCAATGCATTATCTATGCATGACCTTCCAAAAGGCCTCGATATGTATTGGGCCTGTCTTCAACAAATCACTGCCATTTCCAAAGTGAATGACAGACCACATAATGAGTGGCCTGTTGAGTGCCATAAATCAAGTGGTTCGCAAACTTTTTCAGCGGGACCCCCTATTGGACTTCCAAATATTTTCACGCTACATAATATAGTGTTATCTAGGGAGCATACCATCCCTTTAACCTGTGAATTTACCCGTTTTCATGCAACGTCCCTTTTGTCCGCAACATCCCTTCAGTATCTCCGAACCTCAGCCCCTCAGAGGGGTCCCGACCCCCAGTTTGGGAACCACTGCACTAAACTGATCTGCACACTCAGCAGAATTCGTCCTCTTTCAGCAACCAAGATGTTTCAGTGGTAAATATTGACCTTTACAGATCTCCGTTGTCCACTGGTGTCAACATAAACATGGCACTGTCACATAAACATGGGAGAAATCAAAACAGACGAAAGCACTTACTGAGTACTTGCTCTTCTTGATACAGAGAGTAACGGTCTTCTTAAACTCAGGCAAATTGACGAAGTCTTTGTCATTTGCTATGACCTTCCATCCCGATTCTAGAGAAATGAACAGAGAGGACATGAAGTTGGACAGAAACAAGATTTAGAGTCATTTAGAGTCAATAAACGTCACGTAGCTCTTTTAGAGTGTAGAGATTGATTTTAATTTGTCAGTAGACACAGGGTTGGACTGGAAACATATCTAGTGTCACAAAAACTAGAAATGATCCTCAATAAATCATCATCACTAATTAATGATGCATTGCAGCTCCCGGCTCCCCGGTGGGTGTGTGTGTGATGACAGCTAATCTGGGACTCGGGTATAGAGCTTGAAAGTGACGTCACTTCCCCCGATTTCATGGGACCTCAACAGCGTTTTTAACGGAAAATTGTAGCATGTAATCCAATGGCGGTATTAAAATGATATTTCGATCCCCTTCGAGTTGTGCCACGAGCTCCACATATGTTGTTTCTTATATTTTTGTTTAATTTTTCGTACGAAGCCCCAAACTATATAGTCCGGGAGCCGTGGGGTTGAACCCAGAATTCTTTGATAAAGTTCTTTTTTTTGCTTTATCTGATAGATTTTAGGCAAGTCTACAAGATTCCAGACGATGCCCGGTGATATCACTTGAGGATTTTCAGATTTTGAGCCTTTATTGTCCCATAAATGCAAATTATGACAAAAAACTAAAGACACCTAATATTACTGTGAATAATGTTACAAAATGTACCATATTGCTTATATTCCCAAAAAAACATTCACATTGGACTGCCTTAACACTGCCCTTATTGAAACAAACCCAATATGGGGTAATAATTAACCCTTTCATAACAGCAATCCCACAAATAAGGCGAGACACTGTAGGTGAATAGGGTTTTTTTTTTTTAACTTGCAGATATCAATATGAAACTTTATCAGATGATTACTCGTATGAATTGGAGAAAAAAATGTATTACAAGTTTTCTATATTTTATGTTTAAATATGCTAATTAGGCTATTATCTAATTAAATATGCACTAATTTGCATTATATTTTGATGCAATGAATCTGACCACCTGAAAATGCCAGCTTCAAAATTCCTTTTTTATTTTGTTAATATCGTACATACAAGAATATTTTGTGGGTAATTGTGGCTATATCCTTTTGTTATCCAGGTACAGAGAAAATCCTGCTAATAACCTTAAAAAATGCGATTTCGGCCTATTTTTATGCATTTAGTTATATAAATCAGGTCATGAATGACAAATCAACAAATGCCTCAGTAAAAACATTCACAACATTGCTTAGAATAAGACTGTAAAGTATGGAACGGATTGTGCATTATGAGATCCTGCATAACATCACATCATGACAACATACATGACAACATCGCCGGTAGGTAGCCTACCACAAATAGCCAACATAAAAGAAAAAAAAAAGAACAACAGAGTGTGGGGGTAACTGGTGAGCAGTCGTTGGCTGTTCCAAAGGATGAGTAAAGAAATGACATACTGTACATCCAGTGTATACAGACTGGTATTGAATGATCACTTAAATCCATAAAGCCATGAAATAAGATCTGTAGATCAGTACCGCACGCTCAGAGACAGTGAGAGAGAGAGAGAGAGAGAGAGAGAGAGAGAGAGAGAGAGAGAGAGAGAGAGAGAGAGAGAGAGAGAGAGAGAGAGAGAGAGAGAGAGAGAGAGAGAGAGAGAGGTCTAAACATAGGAAAACAGCTATACATTATATATACGGTTGAGTCAAAAAATTAAGTCAATCCAGTGTATCCTGACTGGTATTAAAAGATCACGTAGCCCCTTAATGCGCGCCGTACCTCCTGAGGCACGCTGTAATAGTCATTGAAATGTAACTACCATAGCACTACAATACTATGACACAACACAGGCCCTTTAGTAATGCACCACGACTTGGTCATCACCATACTGGTAACAACAAATGTATAAAGCCGCGTCTTAAGGGGTTAAAAGTCCATGAAGCCATCAAATAAGACATGTACATGCATTTAAATTTGCACAGAAAGACCCGTCTACACCTATACAACATACAGAGTCCTCAACACCTAAAACACCTATAGCCTACATTATACTACACGCACACACACACACACGCGCGCACACACGCGCGCGCGCGCACACACACACACACACACACACACACACGCGCGCGCACACACACACACACACACACACACACAGACACACACACACACACACAGACACACACACACACACACACACACACACACACACACACACACACACACACACACACACACACACACACACACACACACACACACACACACACACACACACACACACACACACACACACACACACACACACACACACACACACACACACACACACACACACACACACACACACACACACACACACACACACACACACACACACACACACACACACACACACACACACCACACACACACACACACACACACACACACACACACACACACACACACACACACACACAGTAAAGCTCACACAACATTGGTTCGGCAGCATCCCAGCCGAAAACATGCACAGAAAATGGTGCAAGGCACACTGTTTACAGCACAGCTACATTTCTTAGAATTGCAGGGGGTTTTACTCTTGCAACCACATCTGATCATCTGTAAAATGTAGTCTGGTGCCACTTTGACATGTTCTGGTCTTTCTTCCATCCAAATGCTTCAGGAGATAGTTCAGGTGGAGTGTGAACCAATGTCCTCCACAATATTGCTTGAAAATGAGCCCTTTTCACATTCTCAAGAAATGCCTCTGTTGTTGGTGGAAGAGCAGCCAGGTTAGGTGAAGATAAATGACCTTTCCCATTCTTTTTTCCCCATACCACCAACCTTGTATGTGACATGTTGAGGCTGTAACAGGAATGCCATAACATGCCGACACAATTAGTGGCCTCACTGGAAAGTTCTTGGAATGGTGCCAGCACATTACCAATTGATGTCAAGTGATATCCAGCTTTTAGGGTCTTGATAACAGAGCCTTTACCAATACCAAAATAGGATGCCACAGTGTCACACCCTGATATGGCATGGGCTGGTAAAAGGTCAATTACAATGTCATTTTGTGGATTTACATTTTTAATTTTATCTCTTTCCATGTTAATACGACCACCACTGAAATTATGTACTTTGTAGGCAAACAAATAATCAGCCAAAAATTATGTAATTATTACTTACAATTTTTACTTTGTGTTACAACAACACAGGAAGAGTAAATAGCAATGTATGAAATGGTGAAATTCTGTGTTGAATTAGTTATCCTTTCTGGGTATGTCTAAGCTGACACCACCAATATTCGCCTAAATGTTACATATTTCTGCTTGACAAACAGCTAGTTATGTAATTGTCTAAAATGTATTTGGTACGAGGACACTTTCTCCACTTTGGCAGGCCTACCACCCAGAATGTTCTATGGTTAATCATAGTGCAGTTATGGTAAAAGGTCAATTACAATGTCATTTTGTGGATTTACATTTTTAATTTTATCTCTTTCCATGTTAATACGACCACCACTGAAATTATGTACTTTGTAGGCAAACAAATAATCAGCCAAAAATTATGTAATTATTACTTACAATTTTTACTTTGTTTTACAACAACACAGGAAGAGTAAATAGCAATGTATGAAATGGTGAAATTCTGTGTTGAATTAGTTATCCTTTCTGGGTATGTCTAAGCTGACACCACCAATATTCGCCTAAATGTTACATATTTCTGCTTGACAAACAGCTAGTTATGTAATTGTCTAAAATTTATTTGGTACGAGGACACTTTCTCCACTTTGGCAGGCCTACCACCCAGAATGTTCTATGGTTAATCATAGTGCAGTTATGAAGCTGTCAAAAGCTTGTGGGCTATGGCTGCAGCGAAATCAACATGAAAGGGTTAATATCTGAAATTGGCACATCACCCACTCTTATCCTGATGGGTAAGTGTTGGACAACTACAAACAGCAAAACCAAACAACCCACTATGAGATATAAAGCCACGTTTGGCGAAATGTTGGCCTTTGTGTCTCCGACTTGGAAAATCAGGCTTTTTGGGTGAATGCCCCGCCCCCAAACATGCATGACCCCACCCCCACTGATGTCCATACCTCACCACCTGTTCTTATACACATCCCACCATGTAAAAAAAACCAAAATAAGTATGGTATAGGGTATTTGGTCAGCATAACATGAATTGGGAGCCAAAGACTGTTGTAATCTATGGCTGCAGCACATCAAGCATAAAAGGCTCAATATCTGAAAATGCTCAAGGGATATCACCGGGCATCGTCTGGAATCTTAATAGGTACACCTTAGGCAACCACAAACTGCAAAGAAAAAAACTTTATCAGACGAAACTGGGTTCGGCTGATATTTGGCTTTTGGCTGCCGGACTAATATAGAAGGGTGCGTTTCTTCACATTTTTCATGCAAACGGCCTCGGGACAAAATATTGATACTTCTGCATGAATAATCTATATCTAGCCTCTTAAACAGCATATTTGTAGATCAGCGGATATAATGGCTGAAATGAGAAGATATTTACTCGCTACCATGTTGTTAGATGGTCCCGTGAAATGTGGAACTAAGGGGCAGGACTTTCAAGCTCTATGGGGTGGCTGTATGTGTGTGTGTGTGTACCGACCGCTACTCGTGGCTTCAGCTATTGTGTGTGTGCATGTGTGCTGACCGCTGCGTATGCGTGCGTATGCACGTGTGTGTACTGACCGCTGCCCTGGCCCTCAGGTACGGTGTGTGTGTGTGTATGGTGTGTGTATGCTGACTGCTGCCCTGGGTCTCAGGTATAGTGTGTGTGTGTGTGTGTGTGTGTGTGTGTGTGTGTGTGTGTGTGTACTGACCGCTGCCCTGGCCCTCAGGTATGGTGTGTGTGTGTGTGTGTGTGTGTGTGTGTGTGTGTGTGTGTGTGTGTGTACTGACCGCTGATGGTGTGTGTGTTTGTGTGTGTGTGTGTGTGTGTGTACTGACCGCTGCCCTGGCCCTCAGGTATGGGGGCGGTAGGTAGCCTCTCCTCCTCATCAGCGGGGTCCAGCTCGTCGTCCGTCTCGTCGTCGCTGTAGGGCACAACCTCATCGTCCGGCCCCAAGGAACCCTGGGAGTCCGCTCGCCTCCGACTCATCCTGGCGGCGCTGGACTAGTCCTGCACAGGGGGGAGGGAGGGAGGGAGAGAGGGAGAGAGAGAGAGAGAGAGAGAGAGAGAGAGAGAGAGAGAGAGAGAGAGAGAGAGAGAGAGAGAGAGAGAGAGAGAGAGAGAGAGAGAGAGAGAGAGAGAGAGAGATGAGGAGCATGCACAGCATGGACACTGTGTGGTGTGGTGCGTCAGTGTGACATGTAACAGGTAACAAGGAGTGACAGGTCAGTATGTTTTCGCTGGGTGTTGTGAGAGGAGTTCATGCAAATTTGTGTCTGATGAAGATTGAATGACAGAAATAGAGTTTGTGCGTGTGTGTGCGTGTGTGTGCGTGCATCTTGACACTGTGTGAGAGAGACATAGAGACGAAGGGAGTAACAATGCTTAATACTTGTCAGCTGTAGTACATGTGGCACACAGTGTCCCTTTAATGGTCCATTTGCCTCTAAAATGCAAGGATGACCCTTTAACCATAATTTGTGTGTGCGTGCACGCACATGGCTTTTACACGTGTTGGGCTTTCACACTAGCACGCTGCCTGTTCTCGCCAATAGCACACAATTCCCGCCAACCGACACGTTACGTTACCTTAGCTACCGGTAAGAAGGAGGTGTCAGTTCACTTGTTGTGGCACTCAAATATTAATACCTTGTTCTCAGCATGGGGCAGCCGTCCTACATACTTGCTTGGCTGAGGGTGCACAGACTGTTCACCGCCAGGTTCATCCTACGGCCATCCTCTTTCACACCCGCTGATGTCAATTGTAAGCATGGGTGGACAGGAGAGATGGATCGCACTCCGACTTCTTTTCTGTGTGTTTTATTCAACATATTTGCCACATGGCCAGTAGTTGTCATCTTCTAAACAAGTGGCCAATGCGGTGGGCAACTTTGTGTGTGTGTGTGTGTTTGCCCAATAGTGTGTGTGAGACTCGGTGTGTGTTTAGCTCCACTGTGCAAGCATGCACGCACGCAGAGCCATTGCAATACCTAGCCAAACCCTTGACAGCAATTAATGGGCATAGAAAAACCAGTGAGGGCAAAATAAAGGGGAATTGCAAGTGCACTGCCAGTATTTGTGGCCCCCTATAAGAACAATATGGGCCCGAATCCAACTATAGTGACAGTGCTCCTGTGGAGCCTGAATTTTACATACAGAACTTTAAGAAAGCAGTGTTTAACAACGGCCCAACTATGGTGACAGTACTCTACTCATCATAGGAGCCGGAAATGTATGCAATTTTATACAAGGAAGAAACAGAAGTAAAACAACTGGCCTGGCACCCTGTGGGTTTGCACAACATGGCCTTGTCTTGTATTGGGTGATATAAAGAATAGGTTGGGCTGCGGGGCATTTCCAGCAGAGACCAGTCCACCAGGTATCCAGAGAGACAATGAAGCGTATGACAACAACCTGTTGGCAGTGGCAATAATTTTTAATTATTGAAGTTCAAACATGAACTAGCCTCTACATCAGGCGTCACCAACGTGGTGCCCACGGGCGTCAAGTAGCCCTCCAGGAACTTCTGATGTGCCCATGTTAGTAAACAGTGACCACTACAAGATTTCAGTCACAGTTAATGTTTTTCTTAATTTAAATATGAGATTATTTCTTTATAAACCCATAAGCAAATTATCATTAAATCATAGTGTGATTTGGGAATGATGTCAAGACATCAGTGGAGGATTTTGGACAAACAAGTAGCGCTCTGGTAGCTCTCGAGTAGCCCTTGGTAGCCCTTGAGTAGCCCTCAGACACAGAAAGGTTGGGGACCCCTGCTCTACATTAAAGTAATTTTACCTAAGAAGAGTGCCTTGGTGTCCGGTCTTTTTTTGATATGTTCTACATCTTGGCCAAAGAGCACCTTCAAACCACCACCTGTTTTACCACTTGAACATTGCAGCCCTCCAGCCCTCCAGCCCTCTCCTTTTTGCTTTTTTCAACATTAAAGCTTTGTTGACTGCAACAGCCAAAAGTCTTCATTTATATCTCACTGTCTTGGGGAGGCCTCTGTAGCGGCATGAGGACCGATACCATTGAGGGGGCAACAAGACCAAAAATCAGCAATGGCCAATCCAGCCATATGTGTGGAGGAAACAGCACAGCTTTCAAGCAAGCGAGACAATTCCTGTAAGCTAACAACATCTGCTCTCCAACCAGTTCCCCAAGCTCAGCCAGGTAGGTAGGTACGTATTCACGTCATGCACAAACGCAGTATGACTGAGCACATATTGACAGTCTAAAGACACGTAACAAAAGACTCGTCATGAAAGACGGGTAATAAAAACACAAATACTATGACTGAAAACAATTGGCAACATTAAGGAAGGTTCAAAATACACACAGCTGCCTCAGGCATTAAAAGCGGAAGCAATTATCCATTCAAAACCAGCACTGGCCGAGCCCATGTTTCATCATGTATGCTTCATTCGGCTTTCAAGGTTCAAAGTCACAGACATTGAAAGTCAAAAGACTATTAATTTAACAAAAACAAGCTATGACCAAGCACATATAGTATGGCTATCCAATATGAACAGATTTGAAGCCACATTTCCCCCCCCCCCCAACAAAATCAACAAATAGGCCCAAAGTCACCTAGATCTAGCACCATATGCCACATAAGGTTTCAAAACACCAGAAATGCACCCCTTCCATCCAATTGATTTTTCTGGAAAATCTTCCAGATCAGGTGCTGGATCCCCCTGGGATACACCTGGTAAGCTTACAGCATGAAGCTCACAGGAGACATGAATGGAATGCAACGTAAGCTCCGCCCATACAACCACATGGTATTCCATTCCAGCCCCTGACCGCACCAAGTCAATACACCAGATTAATAACAGTCTACCTTTCCTTAAAAAGCTTTTTCATATAATATGAAAAAAGTTTTTTTGGTGTACTAGGACTCTTGAGTACTAGACTATTATATGCTTTTTCTTCAAAGACGATCTGCCACAAAATCAAAACCATTTTATTTCCAGACATGCGATTCCATAAACCATCTCATTTAATTGGAACGACAAGGAAATGGTAAAGTGGGATCACTGGAATACCATGACGTGCCCTCTGTGCCATTTCAAAACGCTCTCAGCAGGTTGCTCCATACTATTTTGAGAGCAGACAGGGGGGTGTGGTTGATTCATAGCCCCAACACACCCATGTTTACTCCTACCTATTGTCATGCAACATTACAGGACAATAGCACACAGATTGCTAAACTCAACTCATTCATGCTCCTGCCCCCACCCAGGACCCAAAATCCTTGTGTGTGTGTGTGTGTGTGTGTGTGTGTGTGTGTGTGTGTGGGATGC